>NC_091785.1:40313332-40649998 GCF_029378745.1 Bos indicus | reverse complement strand
ACTCTTTTATGACCCCATGGACTGTAGCCCACCAGGCTCCTCTGTCCATGGAACTCTCCAGGCAAGAATACTGGAGTGGGCAGCCATTCCCTTCTCCAGGGGATCTTCCTGATCCAGAGATTGAAGCCAGGTCTCCTGCATTGCAGGTAGATTCTTTGCCATCTGAGCCACTAGGTCTGCTGGCTTTATCCATCATCTTTTCCCTTGTAGTTAATACATGTCTTGGGGGAGATACTATGAGACTAAGCAAATTCTGTTTCTCCTCCTACTTTCACCCTTCAACTTTAGCATTCATGAGTCTCTTGTCTGCAACAATTATTACTGTGGAGTGTGCCTTTTATTACCACGATGTTTTCTATTTCCCTTTGTCCTTCTACACTTATTCATTGGAATTTTATTCTAAGAAAAAGCAGTCTTTTCTCCCCTAATCAACTGAGTAATAAGTTAGCATGGACCCGAATTATTTATTTTATTCAAGAGTTATAATCCAATGCTGTTATTATTGGGTTTCCCCAGTGGCTCAGACAGTAAAGAATCTGCCTGCAATGCAGGAGATCTGAGTTTGGTCCCTGGGATGGGAAGATCCCCTTTGTGCATCAGAGTGTTTCAGCTTAGGCCGTTAAGAACTCCCCTGATCTGGCTTTTCTGTTCCATCAACAAGCCCTTATCATTTTTGAGCATTCCTATATTTTCTGGCAGCAGAAGATGTTCCCGGCTGCTCCAGCCCTATCATCCCTGGGTAACTGGGAGTGACTACAGAGTCATCATTCTGGCCTTGAATTCATATGCAATTTAGATATCCAATTAGAAATCATGAATGATCAAGAAACTTGATGGCCTATCATATGGCACCTGAAATCTGTCAAGGTGTCCCAAAGATATTCCTAATAAAGAGTGCTAAATCCTGGTTGTGGGCTTCCCTGGTGGCTCAGACTATGAAGAAACCACCTGCAATGTGGGAGACCTGGGTTTGATCCCTGGGTTGGGAAGATCCCCTGGAGGAGGGCGTGGCAACCCACTCCAGTGTTCTTGCCTGGAGAATCCCATGGACAAAGGTGGGCTACAGTCCAAGGGGTCACAAAGAGTCAGACCTGACTGAGCAACTAAGCACAGCAAACCTTGAATGCAGTAGGAAGGGTGGAGGTGTATTTCACATCACAGATGAAGCGGGGAGCTTGTGGCATGGGGAGACTTGGTTTAGGGGCACCTCTGCCACCCCATCTATGTCCCCACACGTATCACATCCACAAAAGGACCAAGCCTGACAGGTGTACTCCTCACAGATTTCCTGTGTGTATTAAATGAGCCATGCACGAAAATGTTTATGAACTGCAAAATGTTATAAAAATGTGAGGTGTTAGTGTTATTGCTTCTATAAACACTTATTCATCACAATCGTGGTGGAACTAGAATAAACCTGAAAGATCATCCTGTCCAACACCTGTGTTTTACAGCCATAGAAACAGAGCTCGGGTAAGTGATTTGTCCAAGGCTCCAGGGTGGTAGAATTGAGGCTGAAACCCAGGTCCTCTAACCCCTCATTGCATGTTCTCTCCATTACAGCATCTGCTATGTAAACAATTTTTTCATCACCCAAACTGGGAGGAGCTACCATGCTTTTTTTCTTTTTAATACCTCCTTCTAAAATAGAATTCAAGTAGACTAGAGAAACAGAGTGCCAGTCTTACTTTGGGGACTGTCGTTACTTTAAAATTGTCTCATCTTTATTTTCATCCTTTATTCTTGGCTCTTTAGTTAGGGCAGGGCCAGTTCTTTTCTGTAGGAAACAGTACAAGATAAGCTATCTCCATTCTCAGAAAACTACTATCTGAACCTGGTTCTGGGAAGCGATTCCAGTTCTTCTGCTGAAAAAGACTCCTACACACTGTGGCAATGACTAAGTGATGCCAGACATCTGAATATTTAGAAGCACATAGATGATTGTCTACACATTTTCTCTGTGTTTAGCCTAGATGTTTGGAATCATGGAGACAAAGTCTCTGTGTCTAGAATGTCAGGGAAGAAAAGGTTTTATTTTTAAAATTATATATATTCTCAGAGTATCTCAGAACAGGGCTTTATGTATTTTTGTCTTTCCTGGAATATTTGTTGAGCGGGAACTTGGAACTTCAGAAATGTATGCTCCACAAAGTCCCAATTCTTTAAAAACTTCCTGTTAAAATCAATAGCAGACACTTGTAATTTGGTGCCCAGTACCCTTCTTTCCTTTGGGCAATTGCTTTCTCATCCCACATGCATCTGGATAATTGTTTGTTGGGATATCCTGCCTGCTCTTCAGCTGCAGATATAAATATGTGAACAGATCTTGCTAATCTTGGGTTTCATCTCTGTCTATGGTAATTGTGCAAACTGACCATCATATTTATATTTCTGGATCCAACACTACTTGAGCCAGACTCTAGGACTTCATGGTCCAGTGAACCCACAAATCCCTTCTTACCTTAAATTAATGGAGTTGGGTTTCTGTCTCTTGCAACCACAAGGGTTCAGATGAATCCCAAGTCCTCGTCTCAGGGATGTTCCATTCTACGTGCTCATGGCAGGCAATCAAGAGATGCGTAATGAGTAAGTGAGCACACTGGGGATAAAGATAGTAAGTACGTGGGTTTGTCATTTTGACCTCTTCTTCCAACAATCATTTATCAGGGTACAAAAGAAAAATGGGAAAGGAACATTATTTTTGAATTATCAGTGAGTAGGGACATAACTCAAAGGACAAGAAGAAAGACAACCAAGGTATCTGAATAATTCACAGCCTGGATAATTAGCTGGAATGCTTAGCATTACCAGAAATTCCACCGCACAGGATCCCTTTGTGCAGTCAATAGTCACAATCTGTCTCATTTCATTACATCAGATTTTTTAATGAGAAGGGAAGGAGAAAAAAAGACCCTCACTTGTTACAGCTCTAAAACATGCCAGACTCCAGGCTGGGCGGCAGGGCTGACTCCCTGGGTGCAAGCTGTGTGGTCCCACTGGGCCCCGTGCTCAGAGGGCCCTGCGCTTGGTTTACCACCTTACTGTCACCAGTGTGAAGTTCTTGGGAAAGCTTTTGAACAAGGGGTTCCGTGGCTTCACTTCTCCTGGGGATTTGCAATTTCTCTGCTTCCCTGGTGGCTCAGATGGTAGAGAATCTGCCTGCACTGTGGGAGACTGGAGTTCAATCCCTGGGTGGGGAAGAGCCCCAGGAGAAATGGCAACCCACTCCAGTATTCTTGCCTGGAGAATCCCATGGACAGCGGAGTCTGGTGGGCTACAGTTCATAGGGCTGCATAGAGTCCAACATGACTGAGTGACTAACCCTTGCAAAGCACAGCCAATACTGCTGCATAGTTTATTTTCCCTCTATTAATCCTCATACCTGTTCAAGGATATTATGTCATTTGCCCCCTCATTCTAGAAGGAGGACCTAGATATATGTCCAGCCCAAGATCATATTGCAAAGCCAGAATTTGCCCATGTCTGACAGCCTCTGAGCTTTCCTCTGCCTCCTCTGTTCACCTACAGGTAATAAGAATGAGTCCTGCTTCCAAGGGTCCTAATCTAATCTTCAGCAGGTAACATGGAAAGCATGAGACTGGGTGAATTCAAGGATTCTCCAAACATCACATACGTGATTGGACTAGATTTCTCAAGTTCTTTTTATTCATTTGTTTGACTGATGTTTCTTAAAGGCCAAATATTGGTCAAGCACTTTACAAGCATTTATTCATTCAACAACAGACATTCACTGAGCTCCTGATCTGTGTTGAGTCCTTGTTTGAGGCTCTAATGCTCAGTCACTTCAGTTGTGTCTGACTCTTTGCAACCCCATGGACTGTAGCCTGCCAGCCTCCTCTGTCCATGGGGTTTTCCAAGCAAGAATACTAGAGTGGGTTGCCATGCCCTCCTTCAGGGGATCTTCCCGACCCAGGGATAGGGAACCGCTGTTTCTTATGTGCAGGTGGGTTCTTTACCACTAGCGCCATCTGGGAAGCCCAACAAGGGAAGACGCTCTAAAAGCTGTTTACATGACTAGGTCTGGTAATAAGCAGTTTATCTTTTCGGGTATTGCTCTTGGGTGGATATTAATGAAAATGTCCTTTACAAAATGTCGTGTCTACAAATATGTGATTCAGTTTGGACTTTTGAAAGATAGAAGAGGTTTGTGGGTAGATAGTCCCCAATCGATTATTTTTTATTGAGTTCAATCAGTGGCCTGTCTTTGGAAATGAAGACTTCTTTTTGGCCACATCTCACGGCGTTTGGAACTTCCCCAGCCAGAGACTGAACCCATGCCCCTTGCAGTGGAAGTGCAGAGTCTTAACCACTGGATCACCAGGGAAGCCCAGGAATGAAGATTTCTTGAAGTTGTGCTATAGATGAGGTCCTCTCTACAACTCTTCTAAAGGGCATGGCATGGGTAGCCAATCAGAAGTAAATTTGTTAATTATTCTTTTACAATCCCCTCCTACCCCCACTGAATGTATTATTACTTAAAAATTTGTTAAATATATTTTCTTATTTTTATTTTGTCTGTGCTGGGTCTTTGTTGAGGCACACAGGCTTAGTTGCCCTGCAACATGTGGGAATCTTAGTTCCATGATCAGGGATCGAAGCCCTTGCACTGGAAGGCAGATTCTTAACCTCCGGACCACCAGGAAAGTCCCCGTTATTACTATTAGATCCTTCGCTGTGCAAGTGGAGGCCTGAAGAAAGTCTATGCAGAACTCACTCTTCAGTGAAGATATCTGGGCCCCTGCTCTCAGTGTGACACTGGCCAGCTTAGGAGTGATGACTCCAGACAGATAGCCATCTTATTATTTCCCTTCCTTCCTGTCTCCTGTGGGTCCCTCTGAGCCCTTCCAACTTCACCCTTACTGCATCCTATGTATTCAATATTTAGATGCGACACTGCTTTTACGTTCCTCTGTGTTGATAACGCCACAGTGACCTTCTTGCAAATGAGCACTCCCCACTTGACCCAAGCTTCAAGTAGGTGTACTTAGTTGAGCTACAGTCCTGGGTGCACCGCAGATTTAACGTCTTACCCGAGCTGTCTGGAAGCACTCAGATTCGTGAGGGGTCTACTTGCTGGGTTTCACGTGTGAGAAGAGGCTCACCCTACCCCCAGCTCCCCACGGGTCTCTGCTATGGTATTATAAAAAACAGGCAATCAGAGGGCAGCCTCCTCTCAGCAGTCTGCAGCAGCGGGCGCAGCCGCGCTCTGAGACCCGACCATTCTGCTGAGTTTGCCCAATGAGCCGCTTCGGCAGGCCAGTTGGCAATAACAACAAATTGGGTCAAAAATAATTCCCCGCCTGTTTCTTGAGTTTCTTTTCTTTCCCAGAGAGATGGAAGAGGTATGTGCAATTAAAAATGAGGCATCTTCTTTCTGTGAGCACGTAAAAACACACTGAACTTCAGAGGTCGTGAAAAACGCTGGACTCAGCACCCTGACCACAGATCCGGAGTACCTACGCGCTCCGTGCCTTTGTAGAATGTCCCAGCTCATTCTTTTCAGATAATCCCAGCCTGGATCTGAATTATACCCCGAGGGATTCTTTCCCACGGACGCTGCTATTACTGGGGGAGCCCTGGTTCAGCCACCCGGCAGTCAGATCGAGGTCATTCTGTGGTGTTGGCGTGCACACACCCATGGTACCCAATGTGCTTTCTGCTCCAAAGACAACAGTTTTCTCTGGTTTAATCCTGTTCCTTTTGTTTCACAAGTTAATGGTGGGGGAAGCAGCCCCACTCCAGGCAGCGGAGGGATTTGAGTTTCTGGGTCAGCGGGTGATGACTTCCCTTTGCCATGCCTGGCAGGCAGCCTTTGGAGGAGGCTGCCTTAACACTGACATGTTTGGTAACTTGAGGAAGGGATGGAGCAATTCGTTATCTGTTTTCATATCGCTGAGCAAGCCTCATACCCGGAGTGGCCATCTTGAATTGATTGCTCCAGCGACATAAGTCAGAGGCGAGCTCTGTGCCAATCCTGCCTGTCAGCAGATGGCTCCAAATGAGGTCATTGTTTTGACAGTTTCACAAAAGAACCTCAAACAGTCTGGACAAACCCTTACACATGTTGGATCATCCGGAACAGTTGTGAAATTAAAAAAATGAACTTGGACCATAACCTTGGGAAGTGGTGAAACGCCACTGAAGTTTCTCTCTTGACTCCTCACAGGCAGGGAACCCCCGAGCTGGGCTGGAAAAGATTGGTCTCATTCCCCTCCCAGCCTCCTCCAGTTCTGGGTGTTAGAACTGCTTGGGTGGCAGGGATGATCTGATTAGAGGAGGACAATTATCTCAAACCTCAGTGATTGTAAGCTCCATTGAGAAGCATCTTGGCAGCCTGGACGCTGATATTCTTGGAACGCTCTGTATTTTTCACCAGTTCCAAGAGTGTATGTGTAGCAAGTCACGTGACACCAAAGTAACATTGGAAATTCATAGAGTTGGAAGCATCCACAGGGACTACTTATCATCTAGGCTGGGAAACTGGGCAGGCATACATCTTTCTGAGTTTTTTGTGGGGGTGACCACTTCTCCCTGGCTTCTACATTCTGCAGCCCTTGACAGCAACACTTGAATCCTTAGCACTGATCCAGCTTAACTTAGTCCATCAAGCTTGCACCTGAGGGAGGGACATTACCCTGTTTTAGATTTGTGTGCTCATCAGAACTGCAGTCAAAAGTGATCACACTTCCTCCTCCTTGATCTGGCAGAAAGAGCCCTGGGTTTGAAGGATGTCTCCTACACGTAGTTTCTAGTTCTAGAAACTCACGAAGGCCAAAAGTTGTGTTCTGTGTTTGTATTGGTTTCCTACAGCTCCCATAACAAAGCATCACAAACTAGAAGGCTAATGAAACAGAGCTTATTCACTCACAGTTCAGGAGACTAGAAGTCTGAAATCGAGGTTTTGGCAGAGCTGGTTCCTTCTTGGGGGCTCTGAACGGAGAAGAATCTGTTCCATACCTTCCTTCTGGTGGCTGCCAGAAGTCCTTGGTGTTCCTTGGCTTCTGGGGGCATAACTCCAATCTCTGCACCCCTTCATATGGCAATTGCTTTGTGTTACCTGATATTCACATTTCTCTTCTTATAAGGACACCTGTCACTGAATTAGATCCCATCATAATCCAGTATGGCGGTCTGCAAAGAATCTATTTCCAAATAAGGTCACATTTACAGGTACTATTGGGGTTAGGACCCGAAGATGTCTTCTTGGAGGAGACCATTCAGTCCACTGCAGGGTTGACTCCCAAGTCCGTCCCCAGTGCCCCCTCTTGCTGCCAGTAGGCCTTTGGCAGATCAAGGAATTTTTAGATCTGAGTTTCTTCATCTGTGGAATGAGGACCCTGAGTTAGATGATCTCCAATGTCTTGCCCTTTGCTTGTATGCTCCTGTTCCTGGGTGTTCTTACATATGTTCTAGGGCATCTTCATCTGTATAGGGATAAATATCAACCCAGGGGGGACTCAAATTTTAAATGTGAATTTCTATGTGAAATCTAGAAACATGATATCAGTTCAGTTCAGTCGCTCAGCTGTGTGTGACTCTTTGTGACCCCATGAATCGCAGCATGCCAGGCCTCCCTCTCCATCACCAACTCCTGGAGTTCACCCAAACTCATGTCCATTGAGTTGGTGATGCCATCCAAGGATCTCATCCTCTGTCATCCCCTTCTCCTCCTGCCCACAATCTTTCCCAGCATCAAGGTCTTTTCCAATGAGTCAACTCTTCGCATGAGGTGGCCAAAGTATTGGAGTTTCAGCCTCAGCATCAGTCCTTCCAATGAACACCCAGGGCTGATCTCCTTCAGAATGGACTGGTTGGATCTCCTTTCAGTCCAAGGGACTCTCAAGAGTCTTCTCCAACACCACAGTTCAAAAACATCAGTTCTTTGGTGCTCAGCATTCTTCACAGTACAACTCTCACATCCATACATGACCACTGGAAAAACCATAGCCTTGGCTAGACGGACCTTTGTTGGCAAAGAAAAATGATATAGATGAATCTATATGCAGGGCATGAATAGAGATGTAGATGTAGAGAACAGATGTGGGGGTGTGGGATGGAGGAAGAGGGACTGGGATGAACTGGGAGGTTGGGATGGACATGTATACACTACCATGTGTATGGACATGTATACATGATGATGTGTAAAAGAGATAGCTAGTGAGAACCTGCTGTCCAGCACTGGGAGCTGAGCTTGGTGCTCTGTGGTGACCTAGTGGGGTGGAATGGGGGGAATGGGAGGGAGGTCCAAGAAGGCGGGGTTATATGTATATATAATAGCTGATTCACTTCGTTGTACAGCAGAAACACAACACTGTAAAGCAACTATTATTATTGTTTAAAAAGCACAGACATTACTTTGCCAACAAAGGTCCATCTAGTCAAGGCTATGGTTTTTCCAGTAGTCATGTATAGATGTGAGAGTTGGACTACAAAGCTGAGCACTGAAGAATTGATGCTTTTGAACTGTGGTGTTGGAGAAGACTCTTGAGAGTCCCTTGGACTGCAAGGAGATCAAATCAGTCCATCATAAAGGAGATCAGTCCTGGGTGTTCATTGGAAGCACTGATGTTGAAGCTGAAACTCCAATCCTTTGGCCACCTGATGTGAAGAGCTGACTCATTTGAAAACACCCTGATACTGGGAAAGATTGAAGGCAGGAGGAGAAGGGGATGACAGAGTATGAGATGGTTGGATGGCATCACCAACTCAATGGAAATGAGTTTGGGTAAACTCTGAGAGTTGGTGATGGACAGGGAGGCCTGGAGTGCTATGGTCCATGGGGTTGCAAAGGGTCGGACACAACTGAGTGACTGAACTGAACTGATTATTGTTTAGTAGCTAGGTTATATTTAACTCTGTTGTGATCCCATTGACTATAGCCTGCCAGGCTCCTCTGTCCTTGGGAATTATCCCAGCAAGAATACTGGAGTGGGCTGCCATTTCCTCCTTCAAGGGATCTTCCTGGCCCAGGGATCAAACCTGCTGAGGCACCTGGGAAGCCCAAAGCATCTATACCCCAATTAAAAAAAAAAAAAAAGTTTACTCTCAAACTGCCCAGTATTGGTGAAGTGAGTCTTAAAATGAAAACCATTCAAGTGCTAGGTCTTCAACGCACATGTGGAATTTCATTATAGGCATTCACTACGCAACATTTCATGGGCCAGCCGACAAATATTTTCATCTTGCTTCTTGGAGTAGAGGGCTTGTAGAAAAACTCCATGATTTTAGAGAGACATGCTAGAGGGATGCAACACTCGCAGGTGTTCTGGGCACAGGACTTGGCCTTACTGGTGTGCCTGGTGAGGAAGTCAGAACTGCAAGTTCATAACAAAGATGAATCAAAGCCCAGTGGTGCTGTCACTCCAGCTTCTGTGAAGGGTGTTTCTAGTTTTTAACTCTGTATAGTGATGTTCGTTTCATCACTTTAGCTTTTTTCTTATTCCCTTTCACAGCCCAGGGTGGTAAAGACACATCTAAAATCTCTTAAACTGACTTCTTCTCCTGCAGTCACTTCCCATGCCTACTCCCCTCACCAGTGCATTTCTGATCATGGGAAATGGAGCAGGACATCATGGCCTCCAGCTGCATTTTTTTTCCTGTGGAAAAACCTTGGCCAAAGAAGAAGTTTCATCAGAGAAGTGAGAACATGCAGAAATAAAGGAAAACAATCAAAGGAGACCCAGTGATAACAGTTTAGTCATTAAGCATAGCTCCTTCTCAAAGGCTATAGATAATATTCTGAGCCATATTCTGTGAGCTGTCTTATAGATACTTAAACCCCCACCAGGTGGAGAAGTTAACTACATGATGACCAGACTGTAGCCATGACATAAACTTACGCAATTCCGAGAACTGGCCTCAAGAAATGGAAACAAACGGACCCTGGAACTGAAGATGAACTGGACCTAAAACAATCAAGATGATGCTGGTCAGACCACCGATGACCAATTTCAAGATGACTGTCAGAGCTGATTGTGCTGTTTCTGCATGTCACCCTTTCCCTCAGCCTATAAAAGCTCTAGCCCATTGATTGTTAGAGAGGGGAGTCAGCCTTTGGACAGGCATCGCCACCACACCCCACCCCACCCCCCACCCACCCCTGACACACACATTCATTGCTGGCATCCAAAATAAAGCAAACTTTCTTTTCCACCAACCTTATTGGCTTTGGAGTGGCAAGAAGCTGAAGCCCACTTCCAGTTACAGTGGCACTTCATTTATTCTAGGAGCTACTATGTGGGGTGCACATGAGCCAGGCCCACTTGTGTGGGGTGCTAGCCACTCAAAAATAAGCATGACACAGATGCTTTCTTCCAGAAACTCACAGTCTAGGAGGAGAAGGCAATGACAGAGGATGGGATGGTTGGATGGCATCACCAACTCGATGGACATGAGTTTGAGCAAGCTCCGGGAATTGGTGATGGACAGGGAAGCCTGGTGTGCTGCAGTCCATGGGGTCACAAAGAGTCAGACACGACCGAGCAACTGAACTGATCGACTGAAAGGCAGAAAGTCAGAGCGCAATATCTGGAGACAGGCTGGGGAAGCTTTGGGAGCCCAGAAGACTGGCACCTAACCTGGCCCAGGACCCTGGGAGACTTCCAGGAGGCCATGGGTGATTTGAGGGGAAGGGGAGTCATGGGTGGGTTTGTTCAGATGGGAAGGTAGTCCAACCAGAGGGGAACCAAGCAGACGAGAGGCAGGACCAGCGAGCTAAGTGTTGTGTGTGGCTTGTGACACTGCCACTCCTGCACTTCGAGTCCACAGTTAATGAGCCTCTGGGAGAGCAGCGAAATTTGTCTTCTTTCCGAAGCACTTCCTTCAGATTAAGTGTTGTCTTAGAGCTGATTGTAAAGGGGAGGCCAGGCCAACTCCCAATCCTGGTGTGATTTACTCTCCAACGCTCATGACTCTCTGAAGTATATGTATCGCCTGAAATGGTGATTTGTCATTCTCGTTCTGAAGACACTGGACAAATAGTGTGGGTTTGCTTCTGATCACCATCATGGGGGCGGTGGATGGGGCAGGCTGGGCGTCCCGAGCACCCTCTGGAGGCGCACTGAGTGGGAATGGGGGCAACCTGGGATGGGGGTTGGGGAACCTTATAGTCCTCCACCAATTAAGACTCTGCTCAAGGCCTTTGTCTGCTCGGCCAGCCTGTAGGGGTCAAGCCTGTCCTCGACCCCATCTCCCGGCAGTTAATCCCATCTGGCCAGAAGCCCCCCTCCCTTGAAGAAACTTTAGCTCTTCTGTAAGGTTGTGCTCATCCCAGTCACCCTCTGTGAATCCCTCCAAAATCCTCCAGGAAAATTGAATGACCACATGCCATGATTGATATTCTTTGGTATTTTGTTCACCATCATAATAATAATATCTTACCATTGACAAAGCTGGTCAAACGTCGTGCCTGATGTAACTAGAACTTTCACATTAAGTCATTTATTGATCACTCCTCTGTGTTCAATGGGGCAGTTATGGAAAAGGTGGGGGGAAATAAAGCATATTTATAGAGCTTAAAATTTAGCCAAGGTTATCAAGCACATTTGCTGGACATTCACAGACTTCAGATACTGATCTCAGAACAGAATCCTTTTTTGTTTGCTTGTTTGGAGGATAATTGCTTTACAATGTTATGTTGGTTTCTGCTGGACATCAGCATGAATCAGCCATAGGTATACAGATGGCCCCTCCCTCTTGGACCTCCCTCCCACCCAGGACAGAGTCCCTTGTATGGTTGGGTTCTCTCTCAGTATGTTTTTTTTGGAAGGGAGGGCAGAGGAAATGGAGCCAATCAAGTATTCCAGGAATGAAGTGCCCTCATCTAGGAGTGAGGGCTCATTAGGGTATTGGAAGAGCTGGTACTGCCAAGGCCTGAAAAGTTACTGCAGAAAATCAAGGAGGTGGCAGCCAGACAGTTGGGGAAGTAGACACTGAGACCTGAGGCTTCTCAAAATCTTCTAGGGAAACTGCTAGAGTTCTTAAGAATTTCTGAAGAAACCCCTACCAGCTGGCTTAGTTTGCTGTAGCAAAATGGGTGATTCACAACACTGGCTGAGGAACAACCAGGAATCTCATCTCTGCCCACATGTCTGTGGAACTGATCTCTAGGGAAGAATGACCTCTGCTCCTGGCCCACCATGCAGGGCTCACTGGCAAACCTGACATGGAACCGCACAGGGGGAGAGGTTCTGTGAACTACAGTTTCCTAATCCTTAGAAGGGTGTGCAGGGTGATAGCTTGTTGACAAAAAAGACCATTCATTCCAGGTCATTCTCACTTGGGCTTTTGTGCCACAATTCCTTTAAAAACATTTTTTTTATTTTTAATTGGAAGATGATTGATTTACACTATTGCGTTGGTTTCTGCTGGACATCAACATGAATCAACCACAGGTATACATGCGCCCCCTCCTTCTTGAACCTCCCTCCCACCTCCCGCCCCATCCCACCCTTCTAGTTGTCACAGAGTACCAGGCTGAGCTCCCTGTGCTGTATATACAGCAACTTCCTGTTAGCTATTTTACATATGTGATGTATAGGTTTCAACGCTGCTCTCTCAAATCATCCCACCCTCCCCTTCCCCCACTGCATCCACAAGTCCCTTCTCTGTGTCTGCATCTCCACTGCTGCCCTGCAAATAGGCTCATCAGTACCATCTTTCTAGATTCCATATATGTGCATTAATGCACAATATTTGTTTTTCTCATTCTGACTTACTTCACTCTGTATAATAGGCTCTAGATTATTTCAGGTAAACGTGACTTACACACATTCAGCACATCTAGAACATTCATTTCCCATGTTACTTTTCTGTCTCCAGGGCCATGATCATCCCCGAGCATTCTTCCTTCTTAATCCTGTCATCAGGAGGCCCTCATCTACTTGCCTTGGGTTTTGTTTAGCTCTGAGATGTGAGCCAATTCATTTAGTGGTTACCCATCTTTTCTTCTGTGAGGATGACAGATGCCTTGCAGAGTACGTAGTGTTGGTCACATAATTAGGCCCCCAGTAAAAGTAAGTTTCTTTCTTCCCTCTATTTAGTGTTTTTGTCCTTCTATTATCCATGCATCCTTCTACAGGTCACAACAACTCAAGTACCTTGGAAACCATCCCTCTCCCATTCCATATGTATCTACCCATGTGATTTGGATGAGGTTGATCGCTGACTGACTTCTTTCTATCCACCCCTCCATCTACTTTGGGTATGGGCATATGACTTGGGTTTGACCAGTGTTTCCCATTTCTCTGGTCCTCATGAGTGGCTGAGAGATGAACACACAACTCAAATTGGTCCTGTGAGGACTTTGTTGAGCTCATAAAGTAAGTTGAATCTAAGGCTGCTGGACATTCATGCTCCAGGTTAAACTTTCATCCTTGACCCTCAACCAAAAGTGATTCTGGAACCAAAAAAGACATTCTGAGAAAGCAAAGCAGAGGATTTCAAATCAAGGGTAATGCAATTGCCATCTGTATTAGGAAAGAGGGCAAGGGGATGCTTAAAGGTTGATTGAGACACAAAGTTCCAGTGCCAAGGATCTCTCATGCTCTTCTTGAACTTTACCAGAATCTTCCCACAGTCTGTCCCTAAAACTTTAGCCACTTGCTTTGATAAAATTTTCTTTACCTCAAGTATTGGAGCATAATATAATTAAAACACATTATATTCAACATCTTTCTCTAATAATTAACAGTATAAAAAATACCAAGAAATGACTGTGCATCTACTAAGAGTAAATGGCATTTTTTTAAATTGAGTTATCATTAACATATAACATTAAGTCAGTTTCAGGCATATAATGTAGTGATTCAATATTTGTAGTTATTGGAAAATGATCACCATAGTAAGTCTAGTTAATACCTGTCACAATACAGAGTTACAAATATTTTTTTGTGTGCCCAAAACTTTTAAGATCTATTCTGTTAGCAAATTTCAAATATGCAGTATAGTATGAGCAACGATAGGCACCATGCTGTATATTACAACCCCATGACTTACATAGTTTATAACTGGAAGTTCATACGTTTTGATGCCCTTCACTCATTTTGCCCACTCCACCCCCCAAACCTCTGGACTTTTTAAAAAATGTGGGTCCTTATTAATTTTTTATACATTATTTCAAGCAAAATGTATTGCAATTAACAGAAGGGCTATAGAAGGCTTGGTGATTTGATCTGTGAACATAATCTTCATGTCCTATAATATTTTTATTAAAGTTTATTTCAAATAATTAGCCTACAAATCAATTTTTAGAATGCAGGCTTTGAGAATTACTGGATTCTCTAGTTTAGCATTTGTTATCATAGAGGAGTTAATGTATATATGCTATGGACTAAAGAATGCAAGTTCATTGTTCAGGGGGGAGAAAAACTATGTAGAAAAGCTAGGAGTCCAATGTCTAGCTCAAGAGAGGTGACCCTCTGTGCTGGTCAGACCACACAGAGCATCACAGGAAACAGTCAATTGCAAGGTCAAACCACAATGAGGGGCTCAGCTACAGAGCCAAATGCTAAGGACACTGATAAATTGGAGCAACCTGGAGAAGAGTACTGGTACATTGAGTCCTAGGAAACTCTGACAAATAGTCGAAGGACCAGGGAGAGTTTAGCTTGGAACACAGAGGACTTGCAGAGGACATCTGGTCATTCAGTGTGCGAGGGGTTCCCTTACTCTGTGTACTTTTGAGGGCAGAATAAAGCCAGCGAGTGGAAGGTGGATGAAGACAAAGTATAGAAGTCTGGAGATGGTCACAATTGGAGAGGTCAGACTGACCTGGCCACCAGGAGACTTGGCCAAGCAGTTAAGAGCTCCAGCTGTGAGACTAGATATCTTGGTTGAGATTCTGCTTAATAGATGTGTGACCTTGAGAAGATTCCTCATTGGCAAGTCAGAGCATGTTAGTACCTACCACATATGCGAGTTAACTGAATGCAAAAGTCTTCCAGGGCATAACAAATAGTAAGCTCGGGGATCACATTTAGCACCAGGCATAGTAGGTGCTGGTGTGCAGTTGGTTGTTATTGACTGACTGAATGAATGAATAAATGAATTAAACTGACAGATCATTGCTAAGGTCTCATCTATCTGTGAGTCCGGTGCCTCATCAAAAATAGCAGCATTTTCTTTGTCTTTGATATATATCAACTTTACTTTTATGTGTTTTAAGAGAAATGTATATACATGGTATTATTTATATGATTATATAATATATAAAATATTATATAATGCATAATTCATGATTATTTACACACACACATATATATAAACAATTTAAAAGAAGGAAATCAAGAAACTAGAAAATCAAGAAGCAGGAAAGAAAACACCCATGATCTTATCTACCAGAAATAATCACTAACAATTCCTTTGACTCTTTTTCAATGTGTTTATTTACATAGTTGAATCAGATTATGTGTAGTTTTATGTATATGAGGTTTTTTTTTTTTTGGCTTAACATCGCATGATAATTTGATTGCTTTTGGAGATGCTTTTCAGTGTTTATTTATCCCGTTGCTACTTCTCTTGAACGCTCACTGAGCACCTACCATGTACTCAGGTCCAGAAACAGAGATGAATGGAGGGCGGTTCTTGTTGGTTCGCCAACACGAGGGCTGGCTGTTGGATTCATAACAGCAAATAACTTAATTAAAATTTAAAAATCTGTCTTCACCGTCTTCATGGAAACACTTGCCCCAAATGTGTATCATCAAAAGTTAATATGTGTTTCTCTTTGCCTTTGGGCTAGAAAACCTTCCCCCAAATAACCAGTTCCTTGCCCTCAACGGTGCTGCCTCTCCCTGTTTCCTCCGGATCGCTGGGAGCTGCCAGCGTGCACACAGAGCTATGAGACATGTTCCCAGACGATGCTTAATTAAATCCTTTAATTATTAGCCACTCACCACATTTGCAACATTCCCTAGTGCTTAGCGCCAAACTCACTTATGAAGCCAGCCTCCCATTTGCCCAAATTACTGCCTCAATTAGAGTTTTATCAGATTCAGGAAACTTGGAATTCTGAACATACTTTTTTTTGACTCATCAGCATTTAGCTTGATATTAAGCAAGCTAATACACCTTGAAAATGCCCTTTATCCAAATTGACAAGTTAAGCCTAGACTTCAGGTTGAATCCAAATATAGCATTAGCTTAATCAAACTCATTGATGAGAGTAGCATTATCAAAGGTAACTGGAAAGTGATTTTTTTATAGCTTTATTTGCAGACTCAAAATCCTTACCACTATGGAACCTCCTGTGTGTGTGTGTGTGTGTGTGTGTGTGTGTTTGCCTATGGAGGTGATTCAAGCTGAAAAGGCAGTCATGGAGGAAAGAAGAATAGGAAAAACCTAGAATTGAATTTCTGCTTGGTCACGGGTTAGCAGATGACCTGTCATTCAGACTCCTCATCTGTAAACAGGCCTCCTCCCTGGGGAATACAAGAATTAAATGAAGCAACAGAAGGCAAAGAGTGAAGGAGCATAGAGAATTGGCAAGAAGCATAGTGACCAGGAGATCTTCCTGGTGGCTCAGATGGTAAAGCGTCTGCCTGCAATGTAGGAGACCCGGGTTCGATTCCTGGGTCGGGAAGATCCCCTGGAGAAGGCAATGGCAATCCACTCCAGCACTCTTGCCTGGAAAATCCCATGGACAGAGGAGCCTGATAGGCTATAGTCCATGGGGTCACAAAAAGTTGGACACGACTGAGCAACTTCACTTTCACTTTCACTTTCATAGTGGCCAGGAGGGGACAAGAAACCTCCACACACCTCTTGTGTAGGAAAGGAACAGTGCTGAGCATGTGCCATGTTTCACAATCTACCTTTAAAGCGTGTTTTATCCTCACTATGCAGGCCAGGGTTAGAGGGCAAGACTGGTGTTAAGATCTTCATTTTACAGATAAGGAAACAGCCTCAAAACACCTAAAAGGAGCCTAGGAGGACAACTGACTCCTCCCCAGTGTTCATTCCCCCAACAAAATGTAGAGTGGGTGAATTCTCAGTGCCCTGGCCTCCTGCTCATGAGAAACCAGGAGCTGAGACCTGTAGCTGGGGCTGCTGGAAGTGAGGGGAGGGGGTAGGTTCTTCCAGGAGTCCCCTTCATGCTCCCTCCTCAGAGTCCCCAGGTGCCATAACAACAACAGCTGCCTGTAGGCATCTAAGATGTGGCAGAAGCAATGATATAAAAGGTATTGCATGGGAGGGACTGCTCCCCTCTGTCCCCGCTCTGCAGTCCAGTCGTTAAGACTCCTCCTTCCAGGGCAGGGGTGCATATTTGAGTCCTTGTTTGGGAAACTAAGATCCCAAAGGCCTCAGAGTGTGGCCAAAAGTTATTTAAAAAAATTTTTTTTGTTTTTTTTTTAAAAGCTATTTCATGGGAGCAGAAAAAGGATTTGAAATGCTAAGCACAGATAATGTACTCAGAAATATGTTTTAAATAATGAATTTCATCACATATGATCCTATCTCTAAGGCCTTCCTTGATCACTGAATCTGAAACAGCAAACTCCCTGGGACTCCCCGGGTGGGCCAGTGGTTAAGACTCTGAGCTTCCACTGCAGGGGTTGTGGGTTCAATCCCCGGTGGGGGAACTAGGATCCTGCATGTCACATTGCCAATAAAATAAAAATAAGAAAAATAAAACAGCATACTCCTTCCCTCCCACCTGGGCACTCTCCCCTAGGCCTGCCTGGTCTAATTTCTCTCTTTAATACCTGTTATCCTATTACACACTCAAAGACTTTTTGGTTTATTTGCTTATGGGCTAACTCTTCCCCATCCCCTTTGCTGGAAGGCAAGCTCATCAAGGCTGGGCTTTGCTGTTTTCTCTGCTGTATACCCAGCTCTAGCATTGAGCCCAGGGCATCATAGGTGTTCGTTAAATATTTGTTGAATAAATAAATGAGTGTGTGAGCAAGTCCTAGAATCTCCTGAAATTTGCAGGTAATGGAGTCTGCCTTAAGGCTCCTTTATTTATACAAAAATACTTCATTAGGAATCATGGTTCTCTGGATAAGATGATGTGGGAGCATTTGCCTGGGCTTGTTGTCAATTCTACTCAGAGAAATGGCTCCTTCATTCTGCAGGCATTTCATGAGCACTGTGTATGTGCCAGGCATGGTGCTGGGATTTAAAAAAACAAAGTGAATGGGACATGTCTCTGCTTCCAGACTCTTGGGTAGGAAAGACAAGTAAACAGGTCATGAGGGCAGAATGTGTAGGGATAGGGTCATTCAATCTGCTGAGGGCATCTGAGAAGAGAAGCAGCGATTTCAGCCAGGGGGGTGGGAAAATGGTTTTAGAAAGTGGA
Organism: Bos indicus; assembly: GCF_029378745.1. Taxonomy (NCBI): domain Eukaryota; kingdom Metazoa; phylum Chordata; class Mammalia; order Artiodactyla; family Bovidae; genus Bos; species Bos indicus. The sequence goes on along the minus strand of NC_091785.1, from coordinate 40,631,679 downwards.
CAAAGAGGAGAACTGAAGACATTCCAGGTAAAGGAAAGAATGTACAGAGGCAAGACATAGTCACAGAGAGGGACAGCTATGTCTGGTTGCGCAGGCTGTGTACTGCGCAGCTCTGGATGTGTGTGTGGTGGTGAAGGGTGGGGGGCATTCATATTGCAGCCTATGTGCAATATGGTGGCCCTGTGAGAGGACGGGCAAATTTGGAGAACAGGGAAATGTGAAGGAGCTGGAAGTTAGAGTGGATTTAGTGGAAATGTAAAAAATGGCCAGGGGTTATGATGGGAGGTGGTGACGTCAGGACATGAAGGGCCTTGTAAACAAGGGAAGGAGTTTGAAATTTCCTCTGTAAGTCACTGAGGGCTAATGGGATAAAAACCAGAGACAAGAAGGTTCAAAGGGGAAGGGGTGGGGTTAGAGCTTGAGGAATGTCCTTAGGCTGAAGGAGCTTTTTCTACAGAGCTGGCAGCTGCACACACAGGGTGAGGGGCACCTATCAGTCAGGTGAGAGCTTTACGTGAAAAAATCAAGGGAAGGGCCCATGGACTTTCAGGCTGGGGATCAGGATTGATAATTGGAGGCAATGTAGGGATTAGAGTAGAGTGATGTCCTTGGAACAGAATGAAGAGGGTTTCAGAAAGTCACTTGTGGTCAGCTGTGCTGAACGCAGAAAGATGAGCTCGAATGAGCTGGAGCATGGATGTTGGGACTATTCATTTGGGATTTCACTCATTTGGGGGCCTGATGGGGAAGTCAGACTGGGAGAGGCTGAGCATTGGAGGAGAGCAAAGGAAGAGGGGTCAGAGGCAAAGAGACCCCTCAGAACTCAGGGTCTTCCTGGCCCAGCTGAGAAGGACACCTCACCAACTAGAATCAGAAGCTCCCAAGCTTTTACCTTTCCTCTCTCCTTGAGCTTTGGGATTATTATTGATATATTAGCCAAAATTCATTCACTCGTGTGTTCATTCATTCACGAAATATACCCTTGTGTCATCTATGCTAGGCTATTGAAGGACACAGCAAAATGGAACAGACACTGTGATTCTTGCCCTCTGCGTGGAGAAGCTGGACCATCAAGTCCCCTTCTGACCTTGCACCATGCCTCGTCCTCTGCTCTCACCTAAGCTCTCAGCTTGAGAGAAGCCTTGCATTTTACATGGAGGGGAGACTCAGGGCCAGTTGTCTGGTTGAAAGGTGTAGCTGAGGGATTTATCTTATGAGAGCATTTATGGAGCAAACGCACATGTAAATTTTTTTCACCAAAAGTTTAGTTTGTATTTTTTACAAAAGTATTCATTTTCATTTTTACTGAATGTTGATTTGGGGAGGGGTATCAATGGAGGGTAGGGCTTCCCATATGGCTCAGTCAATAAAGAATCCACTTGCCAATGCAGGTGACCAGGTTTTGACCCCTGGATCTCGAAGATCCCTTGGAGAAGGAAATAGCAACCCAACTCAGTGTTCTTGCCTGATGAATTCCACAGACAGAGGAGCCTGTTGGGCTACAGACCACGGGGTCACAAAGAGTAGGGCATGACTTAGTGACTAAACCACTCACATGATGGAGTGTATAGTGCTAACTTCCTCTCACCATCCCTTGGTACCTTGTTGTCTTAAACTTATTTACTCCATCTTCGGACTCCACCATCGACCATTTAGATTTTACACGCCTGTTCTTACAATTCTTGTTCTTGTATTTTACCAAAATCTCTGGTCCCTTTACCCTCCATTCCCACTGCTTTCTCACCTCCCCTTTGCCTGTCTTCCTTCCTTACATGTTGGTGTTCCATCCTTAATAGTCTTCTCTCCCATTTCATAACCTTTTCCTGCCTTTTCTCCCCCCATCCCACATCTTGTCTATATTTGAGTGACTCCCTATATCGAGGGCATCTCTCTTTCTCCTGAGTTTCAGGTCCTTGTCATCAATTGCTTCTTAATATCTCCTCTGGATGGCCTGCTGCCACTTCAAACCTCATAAGATACCAACCTCTGGCCCAAGCAGAACTCATTGCTCTTATTGAAACTTAACTTTCTCATCAGTTCCATTCTTAGTGAACTAACTGCCAGGTCCCAAGTGCCCAAGCTGGAAACCTGGGCTAGTCCCTGACACTTCCCTTCTCGCAAGTCTACCTGAGTAACCTGGTTACCAATCCCTGTGCTGACCCTCTCTCGGCCTCCTACTGAAACCACCTTGCTTTGGGTCTTCAATCCTGGCCTGGATGGCTGGGGTGGCCTCTGCAGTGGTTTCCTGGCTCCCATCTGATTCTTCCTCTACGAGCTTCCGGAGTCACCTGCTATAACACTCACCCCATCTGACTCCTCTTGGCTTCAACTCCTCCCCGGGCTCAGCCACCTTTGTTAGCCAGCTCTGCGGCTCTTCTACAGCCTGGGCTCCCCCATCCAGCCTCTGGATGGCTGCTCTACCTCCCTTTCTGTGTTCATCCTCTGCCATCGTCACCCTCGGCTCCCCAAAGGGGTACCACAGGCTGGGCTCGCTGCTTGGCCTTCCCGTAGCTGCTATCCCAACCTGGGATGCATTTCAGCATCATTCCTCCTGAACATCCCCACTTCCCTTCCTTCAGGAATCCCTTCAGTACCCCAAGAAGACGATCACAACTCCACCTGGCCTGACTACAGGTGTTCCCCTTCTAGGTTGGGTTGCAGATACATCAAGGGCACAAGTATTGCCCTCTTCACTTTCATAGAACATATTTTTGGCAGTCCATTCAATAAAAATTGAATGAACAAATGTGTATTTCCTTGTTCAGGAGCCAGCTTTGTAGATAAGCTTGGGTAGATGATGCCTGTCTCTAGACATCAGACTCCACATGGAAATGGACTGAATTCAAGCATCTTTTGCCTCCCTTCTAGATTTGACAGTATAGGAACTGATTCCAAGGGATTCTGTATTCAAGAAAAAGAAATATCTTTCTTTTTTTTAGAGGTTTGCAATCTTAAGTTGGAGCTTAAATTGACATGAATTTAAAGTAAATATTATGGCAACCAGTAGAAAAAGACAATACCTTGAGAGACAATAACTTGTTTTTTAATTAAGGCATATCTCATGGCTCTGTTCTTCTGAGGCCTTTACTCTTAAATCATCATTTGTAAGGGGATCTTGGAAATGGATACGGTTTTCACTGGCAAGACAGTGATGGGGGAGGGGGTATGAGCAAGTGGAAAGGATGACTGTTTCCAACCGGCAGCCAGTCTTGACTATATTTTCAAAGGCCCCCTCTGATGGTTGCCCACCCTCCCACCCTTCTACTCATGGCAGTGAGTCAGCAAAGGTAGGGGCAGGGTGTAGAGTGTGGGGACACGCCCCCTGGTGGCTGATTGACACTGCCCCTTGGAAGGTGAACAACGTGGAGATTAATTCCTGCTTGAACTCACAGCCGCGTGGGATGTGCAACTCTGCCCCACGCTCTCCCTTGGCGGCGGCACTGTTCCTGTTTCACCGGTGGAGGAGGGCGGATGAATATCTAGGTGATCGGTTGCTCCCGGCTGTGTTGGGGGGAGTGGGAGCCCCGGCAGCAGGCCTGATGGGGAGTTGTTATTAATTATGTGTGAAGGACTCACAGCACCTTAAAATGATGAACTCGAGGGGAAGGTTGACATCACCCTGAAAAGTTCCAAGGCTGAAAATCACCGTTGTTCTCTTCCCAACCGTTCTGCCCAACACATTTTCGGGCTCTTGGTCCTGGTCTAGCTGCACAGTTTATTGCACCTTACCCTTGGGGTCTGTCTTCTGCCCGACACATTCTGTAGTCTTTGGAGCTGCTGACATTAGCGTCTCATCACCGGTATGGCCCAAAGCCTGGAATCTGAAGCAGGAATGCGAAATCACTCTGTGGGACACCTTGCACTTTAAAGGGAGACTCCAGGGAAGCCCCCAAGTCCATGAGGCCCTCTTTCCATGTAATGCCCCAGTCCATGATGCTGTTTCTGACCATGATTCTTTTCTCATTGCAATCATTTTTTTTTTCTCTGTAGTGAGTGAACGATCTGCAGAGTATACATTTAAAATATTTGCTTTCACATGATAATGTTGCATTTTCTAAAGATTATCGGATATGATTATTTGTTGACCAGGAACAACCGTGAAGTTTTCTGTAATCCGCTCGCAGTGGAGTAGTCCCTTTTTTTCAGTGGACGTCGGTAACAGCTGTGTCCCGGCTCCTGTCTTGATGGACTCACCGTGCAGTTGAGGCAGATGTGTACACATCCTCATTATCTGAGGATAGTTGGTTCTAGAAAACTAAAACCACTTAAAACCAAGACCAAAATTGTCATATGACATAGTGTGATATAAAGAATTTAAGATCGTGAAAGTAGGTTTATTTAGAGTAAGTAAAATCTAGGTTATTGTGCAGTACTGTGCTGACTTTTTAGTATGAACAAGCAATGAAATACTGGGGCATTTGAGGCATGATTTTTTCTGACAAAACTGTCTTGTAGTACCAATACCTTGCCCTTCATGGATGACCTTCATAGCACTAGATCACAAAGAAACTTGTTTTGGCAAAAATGTAAAAGGCCACATTTCTTTCCTCCTGAAATCCTTTCATCCTTGGCTCTTTAAATCTCCCATTGTGTCATTACTCTAGACTATTTTTTTCTTCGTTACTGGTCCTGTTCTACCCTTTCCTTACCAATCAGTAATGATGGCTCTGGTTTGAGCTATTCTAATTTAATAATAATTTCAGCCTTCTCTGTACATGATAATTAATGATATATTTTTCTGATTTTGTACATAGTCCATTTATCAGTTTGTTCCTGAATATTTTTGTGTTCTGATAACTTTTCCGTACCCAAAAGAAACCTCATAAGACAGAGAAACTAAATACCAAATGTCTTCCCTGCAAAATAAATGAAACCCTAGAGGTGGCTAATCATCAAGTGAGAGGTCCAGATGTTTGTGGCCTGGGTTTACAGAAGCAGGTATGTGTAGCATAATTCGTATCATGCTAGAATCTTCAGAATACTATGCCATGCCTTATCAACCATGCCCTCGTAATTCCCTGCAAGGTCAGAGCTGATGGGCCCATTTTACAGATGAGCCACTCAAAGACACACACATGCTGGTCAAGGCTGGGGCTGGGACTCCAACTAGGTTTCTTCCTTTTCAGAATATTGAGAGATCCTGGGAGGAGGGAAGGAACTTAGGTGAGCAGAGAAAATGGGGGAATTCTAGGTGAGGGGCCTTTGGTGGAAATAAGCTTGGAATACATCAAATGATGAAAAATTCAAAAAAATAGTAAAGGTGGAATATGTAAAAGGGACTTTGAACTTTGCGTGTCAGATGACTGGGCTCGTGGTATTTCATGGAAGAATCTGGGCGAGCAGCTGAGACATTGCCTTATCTCTACTTCCCGGACTGTGGGGAGTTCCATTGTCCCTTGCTCTTATCGCTTATAACATAGGCTTGGCAAACTCTTGAAGTTAAATGGAAAATAGTCTTTTTATCCTGCAGCAACCAGCCTGCCAGATAGGATCTAGATAAGGCACCCAGGATCTTTCACAGTGCTTTGCTCACAGCAAATGGTTTTTGGTAATAAAAACCGTCAATGTAGAAAGAACTTAGGAAAAAGAAAATCTTTCAAATTGTTATTTTTCCCTGGGGTCTTAGAGGAAGAAAGAAAGTTTACTTAAAGGAGAATACTTTTCCATAGATGCTAGCAGCTAGTAATTCGGGCCTGTAAAATGGTATTCCAATGACAGCCTGCCCCAAATGTCTTGAAAATCGCTTCTGACCCAGGGAACAGACTCCAGGAAGCCACTGTTGATATATTTAAATGAATCCAGCTGGATCACTCTAATGTATTGATCCTGGGGATGTGGAAGGGACCCTGGGGACAAGGCTTGAAGTCGATCCAATGCATTTTGAATAAAAGTTTATTTTATTGCTACTTTTATTAAAAGCCCTAAGATCAACCTGCTGCCGTGGGAATGCACTGACGTCTGGGGTGATGCGTTCCGGATCCTGCTGGTGCCTCCTTCAGTGGGTTGAGCAGGGACCCTCCTCGGGTGTGGGCTGCTCTCAGGAGCTTCCCTTGCAGTGCCCTGGGTTGGGAAGAACTGGGCATAGCTCAAGTGTGTGATCATTTTCATGAACATCCCTTAAAAGTTTGTGGCTTCTGGAAACCTCAGCAAGATCTCACAGTCACTTCATTTCTACTTGACCACGAAGGCTGGATGGGACCCAGCCTCCTCCCCAGCTGGCCTTGCACTCTGTCGACCACCATCATTCCTCTGGCCCCCTGTGCTCCCGGGGCTCAGCCCCCTGCTGCTCCCAGTGTCCCAGAGCTGTCTAGACTTCCTTCAGGAACCTGCAGCTGGTGCCCAGGCCAGGCAGCTGTGCTCAGCCCTCTGTTCACCAGTTCCGGGCTGGGCTGGAACCTGAACTGGGTCGTGTCCTCATGTGCCACATGGGCCCCTCTTGATGGCTCAGGCTTTTCTTCTCTGTGGAGCACTCTCAGACTTTGGTAATGGTAGGAGCACAAGGGCAAGCCTTGTCTTTCTCAGTTAGCAAAGAATAACACCCCCAAATGCAAACAACCCAACCCACGATGGACAGACCACTGAGATGTGATGAATATGAGGGTTCTGGTGCTCATGAGCCAAGAACAAGCTGAGAAAAAGCAGAGCCAAGACAGAGGCAGATAACTGACGAAGACAAAGATGGTCTTTGTGCAGCCCCGAGCAAGCCAAGTGGGAAGTCAGTGCCGATGATTCGTCCAGAACAGGAACATCACCCAGACCCATCTGCCCAAATCCTCCACTCTGGATTAATCTTTGGCAAAGGGGTGAGGTCTTGATGCCATTGGGGTTCAGAAGAACTTCTCAGGCATGGTCCTTCAGAGATTCCTGGAAGCCAATTATTTTGTCTGTTTTTCTGACCACTGGGCTCTGGTTTGAAGGACTCTATAGTGATGGATGCCCATGGAAAGTGAGGGAGCTACCCTTAAAAATGCCTGTTGCAGTCTCAAAGGCCACCACCAAAATGCAATAGGGTACAGAATATTATACTCAAGACCACATAGCACAAAGACCATCTTTGTCTTCGTCAATTATTTGCCTCTCTCTCGACTCTGCTTTTTCTCAGCTTGTTCTTGGCTCATGATCACCAGAACCCTCATATTCATCACATCTCAGTGGTCTGTCCATTGTGGGTTGGGTTGTTTGCATTTGGGGGTGTTGTTCTTTGCTAAGTGGTGATTGAGATAGCCTTGTCTTAACAGAGACATGTAGAATTAAGAGCTATTCTTTCTTCATCAGCCTTCCATTCTTGAGTTTGGTGAAAGTCGCTCAGTTGTATCCGACTCTTTGCGACCCCATGGACTTTACAGTCCGTGGAATTCTCCAGGCCAGAATACTAGAGTGGGTAGCCTTTCCCTTCTCCAGGGGATCTTCCCAACCCCGGGACCCAACCCAGGTCTCCGACATTGCAGTGGATTCTTTACCAGCTGAGCCACAAGGGAAGCCCAAGGATACTGGAATGGGTAGCCTATCCCTTCTCCAGGGGATCTTCCTGACCCAGGAATCAAACCGAATCTCCTGCATTGCAGGTGGATTAATCACCAACTGAGCTATCAGCAAAGCCCTGAATTTGGTGATTAGAAAGGAATTTTCAGAGGTTATATTGCCCATGGTTCTTTGGTGTAAGTAGAAATCATGACTTCAGGGATAAACATTTATTGAATCCCTACCATGTGGTGAAGACTGTGTTGGCTGTGAAATGGCTCCTTTTCAGAAGGACTGAATAGTCTATTGAAGGAGACACATGTGTGAACAATTACAATGTTGTGTGACAAAGGTTATCATAGATCTAGGACCAGTCCAAGCAGAGACTTGTCACTTTTCTTTCAAATTCTCGAGGCAAGAAAATTGCTACACTCCTCCTTGGGAATGCACACGAGTAGCAGGCCCAGAAGGTTTCATGTCTACTGGGCTAATTCCTAGGCTTTCTGCCTATGGCTGGCAGGTTTATGGGTTGAACTTGGCTCCTCACCAGGCCAACATACCTTCCAGCTCTCTTGACATTTTCCTTGTCACACTGGACCAGACGAGAGGATATGGATGGACTTTATGGATCCACCCAGCTCACAGCTCACCTTGAGGGGATGAAGCAAAGCTGGCTTGGTCATCTGTGACACTTATAACGAAGGCCCAAGGGGTTTTGCCACCACCTGGCACATTGCTCTTCCTAATTCAGTGGTCACCTTTAGCTTTTTTCTTAATACCTTGAAAAAAGTTCTTGAGTCCCTCTAGTCTATAGAAGAAACTTTGTTGCTTAAGGGGAAAAAAATTTTTTTTTCTGGTTTCACTGGTCTGCATGGAATTTTGTGGTCAGATTTGCTGCAGTTCATTTTTCTTTGCTTGGTGTCATTTTGAAAGCAGTCCCAAGTGAAACCCTGCTAAGATACCAGTCAACACCTCCAGCCTTGACTGAAACAGGAAGGGCATTTGCCAAGCTCAGTCCCCCCTAGGAGATAGATCTTAGGCAAAACCAGGAACCGTGCGGCAACAAAGCACAGCCCATCCTGATTATTGGCCGCCTCTCCATAGATGCTCATTGATGCTTCCGTAACTGTGCTGAATGGGATCAGAGTGATTCAGCACCCTTTCTCTCCTCAACCTACTGAAGGTATTTATTTGTGGTAATGCCATATTGGAAGGGGGAAGCACATCTAACATTCTACAGACAGCCTTCCAAAAATAAAGGCCAAAGAACATTCCGTGGAGCACCAGCTCATTCTCTCAGCTCCCAGAGGATATGTCTGTAGTTACCCTTTAATCAGGAACGACTGTGGGTAATTCAGGTCACTAGTGAGGTCTTCACATTCATTATTTCCCCCGCATCTCTTGATATTGAGTGGGGAGCAGCTCTTAATTGTCACATGCGAGTTTTCCCCAAGTAACAATTTTGTCAGGGATTTAGTTGATTGTTTCCCTAACAAAAAGCCTAAATGTTATTTCTGCAGATATTGGAGAATATTAAGATTTCCCTGTAGACATCTGAGAAGGCTGTCTTAATTGACACAAGCAAAGTATCTGCACTGGGGATTTGCAGCTTCAGCTTGGAGTGAATGAAAAGCTATCTTTGCTGTAAAAATTTCCTTTTTAGTGAATGGTCCAATTCATATGCAGAGTCAGAAGCTAGAATTCCAGGGGGACGGATTCATTTTAGATTTTTAATTGATTCTTTTTTTCCTGCCTAGAGATGTTTGTCAGATATTTTTATTTAAGGGAAATAACACTGAGAGTCTTCCTAATACTGCTTCTTTGAGGGGAAGTTAGAAGTGCTATGCAAGCATTTACATGCTACAGCACTTTATGAGTTAGAACATTTTAGAGCATTAATTTTTACCAAGGCTAATTAGATATCATTGGGTCAACTATAAAGCAAGTTCAGAGGCTATCCTATTTACCAGGAAAACAAATTTTTGACAAAATAAAGCGCTTAGGACAATGATTTGAAAGATGGATACTGCCATTGTCCCTGCCCAAATTCAATTGGAAAAAATTCCACTTTGAAAAATATTAAATATTGGGGTTCTGAATAGGACTTAACTTTAAAGGGGGTTGCTTAAAATGTTTAGTAAAATCATTCTCTGTGCAGTATTACTTTCATCCTTCTGGATTTTTTCAATCACCTGTTTTCTCTTTTAAAGCACATATACCTGTTTTCAAAAATACACAAAATGGGATACAGATCTAATACTCTCTGTAATACCCAGCCCTCTTACCCAGTTCACCTGGCTTGGGAAATATGGCTTAAGTCAGACAGCCATATTTGACAGCAGGAAAACTGGTTGTGTTTACAGACTGCCCTTGGCTAACAGGAGTGCCAAGCTTCAAGAAAAGGAAGAGGAAGTGTTTCCCCTTACAAAGAGATCACTGGCACCTGACGGTTTTATTCACTGGTAAATCAGCAAGATATAATTCTAAGAACCATCTATACCAAAGAGTTTTTATGTCCTCAGAATTGTAACCTTTGGCAAGGACTTGCTCACCCCAAAGATGCAGTCATTTCTGTTTGATAATTTTCTTTGTACTATGCCACTAAAATGCCACAGCATAGGTCCTGGATGACACACTAGATTTTAGGGGACCCACCAGGAAGCATAAAGAGTCAAATTGGATGGACGAGGTGGTCACCAGCCTGCATAAAAAGTTTTAATTGAAAATATATGGAGGCGAATTTTCCTTTAGATTTATTAACTGGTTCTGAAAAACTTAACACTGAAAAAGTTAATTCATTCTTCTAATCACTGCTTATTGATACTCTTCCTCAGGTGAGTAAGTTCTCCATAGCTACTCTGTCTTTGTGTTATTCAATTAAATATATTTTGCCTCTTAGCCAACATTGCTCGTTGGTTTAGAGCAACTGTTTCATGTCAGTCACTCCAGTGAAAACTGAACTATGACTTGAAAGGTCTCAAATCTTTCCTTAAGCTGCCATATTTAAAACTCAGGCTCCAGAAATTTTGCTTGCATTCCATAATAGTTGGGAGGTTGACCACAGTCTGCAGTTATTCTGGGCTATTTTTAGAACACAGGCTTATGCCAGCACATTATTTACATTGGTCAAATTAGCTGGCTACTTGCCAGGTGGCCTTTTTCTTTTCTGAAATGCTGACACCACCTTAATTCTGCTGCTTTGACAAATGCATAGATTTCTTAGGGGTGGGGCACACGTGCTATATAACTGCAAAAGAACAATAATTATTTCAAGCATCTGCTTATATAATCCATTCCCTTTTCTCAGGAAAAGCCACAAATAAAAGCAGAATTTTTTTTTTAAATCCTCTTTAAAAAAAAAAAAATGATAGTAAACATGTTGCCAGATTCCTGGGGTGCCAAGTAGGTTCAGATAACCAAAACACAGAATGAATTCTGGAAGACCATACGGATGTCAAATGCAACACCATTCCCTTTGTTTCCACGGGACTATGTTCATATTGAGAGTTTGCTTTAATTTTCTTGCTTGTAAAATATGCTGGTAAGATGTGGGCCTGTTTGAAATGTAGGGAGGGAGACAAGATTTCCAAACTCGTGGAGTAAAATGAGATGGGGCTTGTGAAAGCATAATACACAGAGCCGAGAAATGGCTCTGTAACATTTTCTAGCTGACCAAGTGTTTTAAATATCAAACTGGGAACATTACCGAAAGTTTCAACACATTTCAGTGTATTGTACACTACATGCCATTATTCGTCATTTCAGAACAGCTTGAAAAATTGCACAAAGTTCAGTGGATGACCCAGTCCCGTTAGAGTAATAATATAGCTGAAAAAATTCCTCCATGCCTCCATGTGAGAACCTTGTTACACTTTATAAATTTGACTTTGTTAATCCTTGCAGTTTCATTGCCTGGTTGACACGTTTTCCAGTCTTTCAGATGTCTCTCTTTTTTTCTGACGTAAGTGTGCAATAGCAAGGCCTCTATTTCAGAAAATGGATGCAGTCCTTGACTTTTACCCATTCTAATATGATCATTAAGTAACCCTGGAGGAAAAGGGAGCACTTTGAACAAGAGATGTGAAGCAGATGTAGCTTCAGAAGTAACATTCAAAAATGTGCATTGGATATGACGTCTTTTCACATTTCAGAAACTGCCAACACAGTGGATTGTTTAAAATATATGAAGTGAGATTTAGCAGCTGGGGAACACTTGTTTATCTACTTCGTAGTGTTAAATCCCAATAAATGTTTTGAACAACGAACTGGTATGCAATATTATTAAATAACTCTTTCTATGAAATGAAACTTGTTAGATCTCATGGCACAGCTGAGTTTTGTAATATCAAAGGATTATGGGCCACATGTTAATCCGGGATAACATATAATCACATAATTGTTATAGCTGTATTTCAGAAGTTGTTAACTTTAGTATGCAACTTTATTTTCTACATTATGGTAAGACATGCTTTTTGGACTTCCCTGGTGGCTCAGCAGTAAAGACTCTGCCCGCCAAGGCAGGAGATGTGGGTTTGATCCCTGGGTCAGGAAGATCCCATAGGGAAGGAGATGACAACCCACTCCAGTATTCTTGCCTGGGAAATCCCATAGACAGAAGATCCTGATGGGCTACAGTCCATGGGGTCCACAAAAGAGTTAGACATGATTTAGCAACTAAACAGCTGGAGGAGGGCATAGCAACCCATTCCAGTATTCTTGCCTGGAGAATCCCCATGGACAGAGGAGCCTGGTGGGCTACAGTCTATAGGGTTGCAAAGAATTGGACACAACTGAGTGACTAAGCACCGCACAGCACAGTAACTAAACAACAAGATATGTTTTATAGCCAGAAGTGGGGCCAATCAGAGTCTCAGATTTTAGAGTGGACCTATTTGTTTTGGTCAAATCATCCACTGAGGGAAATAATCAGAATGCTTAGTTTATGTTTTGTGATCAAAACTGCCCATTTGGTTGATTAGATGTCCATTTTCATCTTGTTGGGTTGACTTGTAAGATACCATGGTAGAATACTGTTCAGGATTTTAGTTCTACCAGAGACCACAGCAAGATTCTAGGATCTGACTCATCTCAGTTCAGATGCAGGCCCTCACGGTGGTAAAAGTGGTCTTGCTAGTCCACTACTGCCTCCCCTGGCTCTTACACAGAGATGAGAAAAGTCTCCTCCCCTGGAGCCTATTACATAATGTGGGCGCTATTACCCTAAAAATTGATTGAAGGTAAAAAACCAAGACATCTACTAGTGTCAACAGCAGGTATGAAGCTCATGTCACAGAATCTGGGGTGAGAAATACAACTTTCTCTTTCTTTTAAAAAAAAAAACTTTACATTTTATATTGGAATATAGCAGTTAACAATGTTGTGACGGTCTGAGGTGGACAGCAAAGGGACTCAGCCATACGTATTCATGAGATGTAAGTTCTTCATTTTTCTCATTCTGGATTTTGTCTAAGGAGATAGAAGGGGGCTGATTAAGCGTTCCAGGGGTGTAGGTGGGCATGTCCGTACTGGACGCCATCTCTCCACATAGGCCCCTGCTGATTCCTTCCTCACTCAGGCTGGCTCCTGGTCACTGGCCACTGTCGACCTCTGCTCCTTTACTGATATTCGCATCTGCAAGGCCACGTCAGGTCCTGTAGCTCTCTGTTGCTTTCATACCTCACAGGAACCATTTTGTGCTTTGAGGAATAGACAATGTGAAGCGAGAAATTCCATGCCGCCTTGTCTTTCCTTCTAAGCCCATTCCTGGGGAACGAGTCCTATGTGTCTCCTCGTCGTGGGTCCCACAAACCAAAGATTGATTCCTTCCTAGGACTGCAGTTTGGGGGTTGGAGGAAGAGGGAGTAAGGGTGTTTATCCTGAGCCCTTTTGGTTTTTACCATTTTATCTGACTCTTCTGGCTTCCAGGAAGTCTTTGTCTATTCTTAGGGATATTGTACCCTTGTTTGCTGTTTAGGTGCCAAGCCACGTCTGACTTTTTGCGACTCCATGGACTGCAGCCCTCCAGGTTCCTCTGTCCATGGGATTTCCCAAGCAAGAGTAGTAGAGTGGGTTGCCATTTCCTTCTCATGAAGTATTCTCCTTAATCTCTCAAGATTAACCATCTTCCTTCCTCAAATTATCTAAGCTTTTGAAGGGAAAGACAAATTGAGAATGAGAAAAGGAAATTCTGAGGAAAAGCATTGTTAGCTATTTCAAAACATTAAAATAGTACACATTTACGGATTGCTTATAAGCCAGGTTCTGTGTTTACAAATAATATTTCATCCTGTTTCAACACCTTGTAGTGTAGGGTCTTTAGCTTATATATATTCAGAAATCTAAGCTCAGAAAGGTTAGATAACTTGTGTAAAAACCAGTAAGCAGGAAAAATGAGATATGAACCAGACTTTTCTGATTCCAGAGCCACAAATGTATCCCCTAAAACAGTGGAACCCTAGAGATTCTGATATGACTGGTCAGGATGAAGCTGAGACATCAGGACTTTTTAAAGTTTGTCAAGTGCTTCTGTTTAGTCAGAATTGGGAACCTTGAACCTAAATGCTATGCCCCACAAATACAAGCACCATTTCAGAGAAAGTCTCCCTTATTTGGGGCTTCCTAGGTGGCCGGAGAAGACACTGGCGACCCACTCCAGTACTCTTGCCTGGAAAATCCCATAGAAGGAGGAGCCTGGTAGGCTGCAGTTTATGGGGTCGCTAAGAGTCAGACACGACTGAGCGACTTCACTTTCACTTTCATGCACTGGAGAAGGAAATGGCAACCCGCTCCAGTGCTCTTGCCTGGAGACTCCTAGGGAAGGAGGAGCCTGGTAGGCTGCCGTCTATGGGGTCGCACAGAGTCGGATACGACTGACGCGACTTAACAGCAGCAGCAGCAGCAGCAGGTGGCGCTAGTGGTAAAGAACCCGCTTGCCAGTGCAGGAGACGTAAGAGACGTGAGTTCGATCCCTGGGTCAGGAAGATCCCCTGGGGGAGGGCATGGCACCCCACTCCAGTATTTTTGCCTGGAGAATCCCATGGACAGAGGAACCTGGAGGGGCTTGGTCCATAGAGTCGCAGAGAGTCAGACACGACTGACGTGACTTAGCACAGTACACCACAGCACACAGCTTTCTTGGAAGTGTCTAATAGAGATGGATCTTTGGTTTTTAATACTTCTTGTATTTGAAAGGTGAAACTATAGCCAGAGGAATAATTTGCATCATCGAAATATTGAGCCAAAAAATATATCTTTTTGTGGCTAAAATGATTTCTGAAGGTTCATAGGTTAAGATGGACCCCTGGTCATCTTGGAATTCAATGGTAAAGAAAATTCTTTGAAGATAAATATTTAGATTAAATGATTAAGCTCTTCAAACAGAGAGAGGCCAAAGAACAGGCTCAATGATGTTGCTTGGAAAATTTAGTTGGAAAAAAACTTTCTTTAGAATATTTTCTGAGGGGGTAGGGGAGTGGGAGGGCTATTTTTATAACTTGCAATGAAACTCATAAATGATATTTTTCCAAAAAGACTAATTTCATAGGAGGCCAGAGAAGTCAGTAAAGGCCTTAAATAAGTTGAACTTCTTTAGTTTTCACTTAAAGGCCATTCTCAATTGTAGTCCTTGTTAAAAGTTAAGCCGGGAAACGTCTCTGAGGAGAAATTCAAAATTTACTTCCAGCTTGGACTGGTCATGAATGGTGATTATCTGACTGTAATTCAAATCATATGGGCTACCCTTGTTTTCTGCCCTACTCAAGATTATTTTTCCCCTTTTAAATCGAGCAAAATAGTCCTTGGCTTCAGGCAGACCTGTTCACATAAAGACATGAAATGAGATGGTCTTCCAAGACCTCAGACTGCAAACTAAATTTGTAAATCTCCAGCAAAGATGAGGGCCAGTACAAACATATCCATCATGAGCTCGATAATCTTCAATGCAGCCTTCCCCAGTGATTCATGAATGAATACATTTCAAAACTTGAAACTAAAATTGTCAGAAAAGTACAAATGTGGACAAAAGAGAGTCATGTACTTTATTTACATTCTAGTAGCAGAGACTCACTTTCTATGCAGATGGGCCTACTTATGCTTTTGTCTCTGAACAGCTGAGTGAAGCGTGAACAACCACCATGTCTCTAGGAATATTTCCCAGCATCTTCGTGTTGGATGTCATTGTGGACCATGTGTGTAGATTCCTGGTTTCTCTTGTGTGAAGTTTCTTTATGTGTTTTTGCTATCTTTTTAGGCAGAACTTTAGACCAAGTGAGGCAGTATGGCCTGGTAGGGAGGGTTTGTCATCAAGAGTTACCACCCGGGGGTGGAGGTTCCACACTGTCACTTACTGGCAGTGAAACGTTAGAAAACCTGTATATGATTTGAGTCTTAATTTCCTCATCTGTAAAATGGAAAACAGCAATTTGTACCTCCCAGGGTCACTGTGAGGTTAAAATAAGTCTATAAGCACAGTTTACAGAGCATCAGAGAAACACCAGCTATTGCTATTGTCAGAGGTCAATAGGAGGATGCTGAAGACTGGAAAGGAAATAAAAATGTGCCTTGAAAAGGGAAGAGTGAGATAAATACCCCCAGCCTCCTCCTTGGTCTGCACAGGTGCACAGCCACCACGAGACACATCAATTGCTCAACCTTCTGTGGTTTCCTGTTCATTGGCCTTAGAGTGTGCTTTGTTTTCAGAATTATTTTCACTGATACATACCCGATTCCTTTAAAGGGTCCTCAATATTCTACAAGTTTTAAGACCCTGTTCTAAAAATATAGGATTCCCTCTGGCTTGTTTATGATGGATCAACTGGACTTGTAGAAGTTGCCTCTAGCCATATTCTGTATTCATTCCCCAGCAATTGGTCAGCCCAAGGCCCTCTGCAGCTCCCATCTCCCTGTCTGTCTCTATTCTGTGTCTCGGTGAGACACATTTATTCAGGTGTTTGTCCTCATGCCCTGGTTCATTATCCTCAGATGTTTATTTGGTCGAATCAAAAGAGCAATAACTAGAGCAGATCTTTTGGATAGTCCTTTATACTGCATTTTAAATAAGATATTGTAAAATGCAGGGTTATTTTAAAAACTCACCTATGTGGCAACATTTTCTTCTGACAGTTTGCCCCAGTCGGAATGGGACAGATATTACCGAAGCAATGGGAACATCATGCAATTGCTGCCTTTCAGATATTTGGATGCAAAATGCCCCTCCTGAGCTGTGGAAGGAAAAGAGAAGAAAACGAATAAAAGTAACGACAACAACAAATTAAAGCATCATCAGGCACTATTCAGAAAGGTTAGAGCGGCCTGACTTGTAAAGGTCTGAAACTCAAGGCTTTCCCCGCGTTAAACATTAAGTTCCTTGTCTCCTTTGGAATCACGATGGGGCCGGGAAGCAGAAGAGTCAACAACAATTAGGTGGAAGAAATACCTGCATTATTTCTGGGGTACTTCCTGTGACTGTTATAACAGTGTTAACAAGGTGTCAAGCCACAACAGAGCCTCACGTGGTGTTTCTTGAGCAATTTTGAGGAAGGGAAGAAGCACATGGCTTAAAGCAAAAGGTTTTACAGAAAAGGGCCTCCTTGGGAGGCTTTTTACATAAGGTCACTAGGGCACCCTAGGAGACATTAGATTTCCTCTAGGGTGTTAAGCCACGTGCCTGGGTGTCTCCCACATTCTTTAACTTACCCCTAAAGGAATGCTTACATGGAATCTCTAGGATTTTCCAAAATGAATCCCAAGGCCCTTTGGATAATCAGAGACCCGGCCACTCAGCATAACAAATTTATCCCTTAATTCCTCTGCTGTAGAGTCAGCAATGGCCACATACAACCTTGGGGCTGTGGGTGAGGGTTTTTGAAAAATCTAATTTAGCACAAAGGACACATTCCAAAGAAAGAGCGAACATGCCTGGGTCGTGTTTGTTTTTACAAAAGGAGCCCTGATTTTGTTAAGGATGACAACTGAGGCATCTGCAACTACAAGCAACATTTTTGTGCCTTGTTCCAACCAAAATTTTCCAACAGATTTTAATGTAATTTGCTCCCCTTGCAATGAGAAAAATCTGCTTCCAGGATGAGAAGTCAGGTTTCAGCAAAGAATAATAATCTCTTTGCGACTCACTTACGAGTAATTGAGAAGTGGGTTTTTGTACTGCAAATATTTAGTGTAACGCAGTGCTGTGTAGGGGATGCCAGGCTTGGGCAGGTGAGTGTGGCCCTCAGGCATCTCCTGGAAGAGCCTCCTTCTGCCACATTTCTGCAGGCCAGTATCAGCCAGGCTTCTGATGAGGCTTCTTGTGGCAGGTACATCACCCGTCTGCAGGGAGGAAAAAGCTCTGCTCCTTTGAAATAAACGGATGGAACCTATCCTTTTCCACTTGGGCTTTTTAACATATCCTCAGGTAAACACGAATCTTCCTGATTGAAAATACTATCAATTGTGACCATGGAGGAAAAGTGGAGAAGGCATTCTACTAACTTGAATTTCAGAGCTTGAAATAACACCAGATAATGCTTAAAGTGGAAGAAAGAGGAGCCCCATTTTCTCTTGTCCTGTGTTAAAAGAGTGCTTCTGGCAGAGTTCTGCAAGTTATTACATTA
Organism: Bos indicus; assembly: GCF_029378745.1. NCBI lineage: Eukaryota > Metazoa > Chordata > Mammalia > Artiodactyla > Bovidae > Bos > Bos indicus. The sequence continues at coordinate 40,613,611 of NC_091785.1, read as the reverse complement.
ATTACAGTTAATGCTGGGCACCAACCTAAGTGTTTACATGGCTTGTATTATTTTCTCCTTTTATGTTATCATCCAGATTGTGTCTCAGACAGGACCACATTTTTATGCAGATAATAAACTGAGTCAGAAGTCAGATCCACTAAAAGCATTATGCTGAATCTGAGTGTTTGTTTACTGGTGAAGCCAGGTCTTAGCATCCCCAGATCATTGATGGGACTGTGGCCTGTCTGCCGTTCTCCAGATCATACAGTTCATCAAGAGGATTGTTAAGGGTGAAAACCTGGGAACCCATTCATCAGTAGGACACATGCTGAACAGAGTGACCTCTTGAGGCTTTCCCTTTCTATTTCGCCTTTTGCTTGAACCAGGATTTTCATGGCTTTCTCTGACATAGATGGATTGCTCAAACTCAGCCAGATCGGCCCGGTAGAACAGGGGCAGGTTGTATTCAACAAGGTTGGGTTGGTTAATATGGCCTTTTCCAGTAGAAAAGTAACAACCTGGAAAATATGCTCCTTTGTGCCATATTTTCTTTCCCCCATTTCCAACATTTGAATCATTTATTAAAGAAAGGAGCTGTTTTTTCCCCTTGCTTTCCTAGGACAATATGTTCTTAAAAAATATAAAATGGTGTAAAAGCTAAGATTTGAGGCCCAAGCCAAGCTACCCACAGGATATCCTAGATAGAAGCCCGAGGTTCTCTTCCGCCAGGTGTCGGATGTCACTGTTGTCTTACATAGGCATTAAGTATATGTGAAAAAATTTCCCCACTTCAACAAACAGAAGTGCACAGTAAATTCGATTAACGACTGATATGAAATTTGCTGAGTACTTAATTGTGTAAACATACATGTAATACAAATTCAGAATGTTCAGAGGGCACCCAGTGCAAAGGCTCTCTGCCTTGCCCTCCAGAAGTCCACTCAATTCCTTAGATTTAAGACACACCAATGTGGTCAATACTCTTCCCCACATTCATCATTTCCTCCCTTTCCCCCCTCCCTCCTTCCTTCGTTCCTTCTTTTCTTCCTTCCTCTCTTCCTATTTTCCTGTGTTTAAATTTAAATGTTATTAATTCAATCTTCTTTTCAGTTATCCGGGATTAACTGGGATTCGAGTCATCATTGATTCCCCTGTCTAGATTTGCTATCGAGGTGCTGAGATTGTCTGATGAACTCCAGTAGAATACCTCAAAACATTTCATGTCTATGAACATTTCTTAATATTCCAGGTGGTGCTAGTAGTAATGTTCCAGGCTCCCCAGGTGATGTTAGAGGTAAAGAAAACCTGGCTGCCAATGCAGGAGACATAAGAGACTCGAATTCGATCCTTGGATCAGAAAAGATCCCTTGGAGAAGGGAATGGCTACTCACTCCAGTATTCTTGCCTGGAGAATCCCATGGACAGAAGAGACTGATGGGCTACAGTCCATGGGTCACAAAGAGTCAGACATGACTGAGCGACTAACGCTTAACATGGTGTTTACCAAGTCAAACAGCTGTCAATTAGTTTTTAGAAAATGATTGACAGCCAAAAATCTCAACTGGAAGCTAGATAGGATAAATAGGAAAGCAGATAAAGAGCACTAGCCAAGAGAACCCTGACAAAGAAGAGCAACTCGGGGCGTGAGCTTCCACCAGACATCAAAGCATACTAGGAAACCTCTATGATCAAAACAGCTTGATATCAGGGCTTCCCTGGTGGTCTAGTGGTTAAGAACCCATCTTCCAATGCAGGGGACACAGGTTGGATCCCTGGTTGGGGAATTAAGATTCCCTATGCCACTGGGCAGCTAAGCCCACACAACTACTGAGCATGTGCCCTAGAGCCCGCCCTTCACAACTAGACAGCCTGCACAACTCAGTGAAGACTCAAGCCAGCATCTCTGCCCAGAAAGCTTGGCATTGTCACATGAGTAGGCAGAGTTATGGAGTAGAGCAGAGAATCCGTAAAGAGCTCCATTTGAATATAGACACTTAGCTTACGAAAGAAGGCATTCCAAATTGGTGGAGGAATGGACTTTCTACAAGTGGTGTTGGGAGAAGCACATAGCCATTGGCAAAAACCAAAACTGGATCCATTCCTCATACCATATATCAAATTAAACTACAAGTAAGTAGGAGGTTGAAATATAAAACCTGAACCTATAAAAATATTTTTAAAATATTGGCAAATTATTCCCTAACCTTGGAGAAAGTGAAACTTTCTGAACTATGACTCAAATCCAAGTACAATAAGGGGAGAAAATTGATAAACTTGGTTGAACTGAAATTAAAAAAAAAAAAAAGTTGTATGGAAAAAAAATCAGAGAACAGAAAAAAAAATTTTTAATGCTGTGAATTAGGTAAAAAGACAAATGACAAACCAAGGAAAATATTTGCAACTTATATAAAAAACAAATACCCTTAAGGCACAAATAAAAGCTTCTAAAGATAGAGGAGGAAAACCCCAAGAGCTCTATAGAAAAAATGGGCTGGAAATATAAACGGACAATTGACAGAGAAAGAAATGCAAATCTCAAAAGTATGAAAAGATGCTCAACTTCATTCAAAATTTTGCTAGTCATTCAGTCGTGTCTGACTCTTTGTGACTCCATGGACTGTAGGCCATCAAGCTCCTCTGTCCATGGAATTCTCCAGGAAAGACTACTTGAGTGGGAAGCCATTCCCTTCTCCAGGGGATCTTCCCAACCCGGGAATCAAACCCAGTCTCCTGCATTGCAGTGACCTTTTTACCACCTGAGCCAATTGTTCATAATAAATAAATGTAAAATAAAGACTACACTGAGATACAATTTTTCATTTACTAGATGCCAAAATCCGAAGGGTTGATCACAGAGTCTATTGGCAAAGCTGTGGGAAGCAGGCAGTCTTCCATGGTCGTGGTGAGAATGTGAAATGGTTCAGTCCCAATGGAGGGGACGTCACCCCTATCTAGCAAAATTGCACGTGTCTTTACCCTCTGACCCAGCAGTTCTGCTTCTAGGAATCTGCATAATACCCTGGCCAAAATATGAAAAGATCAATGTACAGTTACATACTATAATGCTGTTTACAAGAGGAAAGGACTGGAAACAACCCAAATGGCCATCAGTAGGAAGCTCATTGAATAAACCATGAGACATCCACATAACTGAGTATTGCAAAGCTATAGGATGCAATGGGGATCATCCCTGGATATAGCTGTAGAGTGGTTTTCAGGATTTGTTAAGTGAGCAAAGATGGGTGGAGAAAAGAATAGTATGCTGCCGTTTATCATTTATGCTATTTGCTTATATTGAAAACCATGAAAGAATAAACCATGCATTGAAATAAATGACTATTTTCGGGGGAGGGAGGAACTAGTGTGATGCGAAAGAAGGTGAAAGCTAGCCTTTTAAAATCTATTTCGTTTTGTAGATTTGACTTTGGAACCATGAAAATGATTTATGTAATTTTAACACAAAATTTAAAAAGCAATCTTTAAGAGTTGAAAATAAAAGGAAACAAATAAACCCAACTGTGTATTGAGTTGGCAGCATAACCAAGGAGAGAAGGACTCCTCCAAGTGACTTTTAAATGTGGTAACTTGACTGTGTGTTCCTGGTGAGTATATACTCACATTGTTGACCAGAGATGTAGTAACAGCACAGACATTAGTTCCTGCAGGCCTGGCGCCCATCGATAATGTGTTAAGGGCCAAAAGGACCGCAAAAAGAAGTCTTGTGCTGTTTCCAATAATCGTTGTTGGTCCTAGTTCTTGCATTATTATTCTGATACTGCTTTAAGTAGGATGTAGGATAAAGCAAATAAAGAATGATGTTGGCATCATTGAGAAATGGGATTTTTGGCATGAGTATAAATACAGTTGTAAGATCAAGACATTTAAGTAAAATTGTATTAGTTCTGGTTTTGAATTAGGAATATGAACTCATATTTTTATCCAGCTCTGTCCACTCAAGACACCAGGAACCAATGCCTAAACCAATACTAATGATTATATCTAGCACCGAAATTGTGGTTCTGCTAAAAGGTTCTTGGCAAGATGGTGGATTCCATGTTTGGGAGGAAATAAACAAGGTGAGCCTGGGGCAACTCGTCATAAGAGAAAGCAAGGAAGCTATCAAAGACTAGAAGGGACTTGTCAAAAGGACTCAGGAGCCAACTTGCAAAAGCTTCCACAGGGCAAATATTTTAACATCAGTAAAGATAACTAAGATGAATGGAAATGCATCAAGTATGTTTAAATCCAGGAGTTCCAAATGGTACTGAAAAAAATCACTGGTCACTTTGGGAGAATACTAAGAAATAACTCATTGTTTTGAAAATTGGAGAATAAAGGAAAGAATAATGCATTTATCCTGTTGTTTCTATGTGAACTGTACCTCAGAGAACAAAAGAGTTGATGAGAGGAAGTTTCTTTTTATACAAGAATTACAGCTAATGAAGAGGAATGAGAGGAGCGGTATAGCCAGGGAAAAGAAGCCTCAGCTTTTTGATGCCCCTGCCTGGGGTCAGAGGCTGGAGAAAAGAGAACTGTTGTGCAAACCCCAGTGAATTAATGGATCTAGGAAATGATCCTCAATGGCTGCAAACATTGCAAAATAGAGAAAACGCAGCTGATGGAAAAACACAATATTGCTTATGAAGTGGTTTTGTGGACAATGCAAACCTGAATCTGAGTAAGACTCTAGATCCAACTACCAACTGCAGGAAGGACAGGGATCAGAAGAACATACAAACTCCACGGGGAGGCAACTGATGAGGGGAAATACAGCACAATGACCTAGTTTCTTTAACAAAAATTTCAAGGATATTAAAAAACAGAGATGAGGAAAAGCCTATACATTATTAAAAAAAAACTTTAGAGACTAAAAATCAATCACATAGTATAGACCTAGTTTGAATATTTCTTCAAACAAATAATTTTAAAATGTTTAAGAAAATCTAGGAAATGTGAAAGCTGGGATATTGAATAGATAACTTGGTAATAATGCAGAGTATTATTCACTCTTTTTAAAGGTGATAACATTATTTAGAGGTGGTACTTTACAGAACATTCTCTTAGATGTACCTATTGAGATATTTATAAATGAATTGTGATATTTGAGATTTAAATAAAAATAAATTATAGTTTGAGAGGGGAGATATATGAGGTATAGATAAAATGAGACTGGCCACAAACTGATTATTTTTGAATCTGGTGATGGTACTTCCAGGCTACTTCATTCAACTAGCCACTCTACTTTTGCAGACATTGAAGTGTCCATAACAAAAATTTGAATAAAAAGTAGAGAATAAGGAAAGTATAGAGCAGCCTTTCTTTCATTTCAGAATAGCTTTATCCAGTTATAATTCATAGTCCACACACACAAAAAAATGAATCTGGACTTTCAAGTGTCCCTATGAACAGCTCACCTGAACCTTTAAAAAAATATTCAGTGATCTTTATTTCAGTTCACCTCAAGTTTATTACCATCACAATGATTTTTTTAAAAAACCCAAATTAAATCCAAGTTATCTGGGGATTGATTATAAAAGGGTGATTTCAGCCTATTCTTAAAATTTTCTTTCTACAAATGACTTGGAACTCTCAGTGCTAAAAAGAGGCAGCTAACCAACCACCACACAGACTGATCTCGGATAATGAAAACTCTTCCCTCGTCCCTTCTGTCTTGTCCCATCTGTTTCAGTTTTTGAGGGTGAGCAAGTAATATGTTTTCAATTTACAAATTGCCCTTGATAAGACTGTGATAATTGTCAGTATCAGTGTTTTGAGGGATGCATAGCATAATAATGGATTTATTATTAAATGTTCCTTGGGTTGAACTCATTTGAAAATTAAGGCTTACACATAGATCCTATTACCCTCTAAATAGAAGTGCATTATTTGTGGTAAACAGCTTAAGCTTTTGAAAGTTTTTTTGTTTTTTTTTTTTAACTTATTTTTGGATGCTCTGGTTCCTTGTCGCTTCAGGCAGGCATTCTCTAGTTGCCGTGCACGGCTTATCTCATTGCAGTGTCTTCTCGTGGCAGAGCTCCAGCGTGCGTAGGCTTCAATAGTTGCTACACGTGACACCCTCGCAGAGCAGAGTGTCCCCTGTTTTGGCAGGTGGATTCTTAACCACTGGACCACCAGGGAAGTCTTTGGTTGTTTAAAAGTTTGATGGCTAGGATCTTGCCTGGCTTTATTCAGTCGCTAAGTCATATCTCTTGGCAACCCCATGGACTGTAGCCCACCAGGTTCCTCTGTCCTCCACTATCTCCTGGAGTTTGCTTAAACTCATGTCCATTGAGTGGTTGATGCTATCTAACCATCTCATCCTCTGCCACCCGCTTCTCCTTTTGCCTTCAATCTTTCCCAGCATCAGGGTCTTTTCTGAGAAGTTGGCTTTTTGCATCAAGTGACCAAAGTAATTGGAGCTTCAGCAACAGTCCTTCCAATGACTATTCAGAGTTGATTTCCTTTGGGATTAACTGGTTTGATCTTGTTGCTCTCGAAGGGTCTCCCAAGAGTCTTCTCCAGCACCACAGTTTGAAAGCATCAGTTCTTCTGTGCTCAGCCTACTTTATGGTCCAATATTCACATCCATACATGACTACTGGAAAAACCATAGTTTTGAGCATATGAACTTTTGTTGGCAAAGTGATGTCTCTGCCTTTGAATACACTGTCGAGGTGTGTCATAGCTTTCCTTCCAAGGAGCAAGCATCTTTTAATTTCATGACTGCAGTCACGTTTATACGTGGCTTTATCCATTCTTTGGATTTTTGGATCACTGTCCTTGCCTATACCAGACCTGCCTGGGTGTGCAACGTTTCTTCCAAGGAGTGCACCAATTATATCTGTTGTAATGAAAAAATTCTTTCAAATGTTTATGAGGATAATTTCTGTCAATTCTACTTCTCCGGCAGTAGTGAAATGAGTAGCTGGCAGATGATCAAGGTGTGTAATTTGTTTTTCTGAGTCTCTTGGTTGTTGGCTTTCTTTGAGCAGTGATAGATTGCTTTAAGAAAATTCATTGTAGGAGTTAAAAGACCTGATGAATTTATATTGAACTAATTTAATTACAAAATATTTATTTACCTGATAAAAAGGATGTCTGAAGGAGATTCCCATCAATAGCCGATTCCCCTCATCATGTTCACAGTTTAGTTTCTTTTGCTACAATTTCGTTTACATCAACCTTCCAGATCCAAGTGTATGGTGTGTAATGGCAACATGGATATGAACAATACATTTTTGTCTCCATAGTTAATCCTTACATTGTACATTCACAAGGGATGGTCTCAGTGCATAGCCTGAATCAGTGGTCTCCCCGTTTGGTGTCCAGGAATGCACGTGCTGGTTCCTGGGGAAAGGAAGTATTGGAACTTATATTTGCATTTGTTTTTATGAGGAAAAACTGAATCATATTGATATTTGATAGGATTTATGAAGTGCACGTAGATAATTTTAAAATAAATATACATGTATCAGGGCTGTGTGTTCACAAGGGTTGTTTTGGCTGGCTTGCACTCTGACTGATGAGCTCCTAGGGTGTCATTATATATTTTTAACTTCAGACTAGGTTGTGAGCTAGCTTCAGCCTTTATATTATGCATAATGAAAGCCATTGATGACTTTTAAGCAGAGGGAGGACATGATCAGAGATGCATTTTATTTAGTTATTGGTTTGTTTTTGACGTGGCATATGGGATCTTTGTTCCCCAACCAGGGCTCAAACTCAAACCCCCTGCATTGGAAGAATGGAGTCTTAACCACGGAACTACCAGGGAAGTCCCAAGAGGTGCATTTTAGAAATGTGGCTTGTGCAGAATGAATTGGAGAGGGGCAGAAACAGAGCAAGGAGACTAGTTAGGAGACGAGTGCAGTACCCTAGGGGCTCCACAGTTGTGAGATGAAAACTTGACCAGGGGGTGGTGCAGCCCACGTGGACAGACCTGGTGCTTTTGATAGCATTTTTGATGCAATTTTTTTTTTTTAAATATTCTGTTACATGTGCCCTGTGACTTTATGGGACATATTTGGTTATTCAGTACCATGATGGGATGTGTGTTGTGGTTAATAAAGATGTGCCCTAAATACATGGTTTATTTTTTCAGAATTTGAATAGAGAAAAATCAGTTTAATAGCAAAAGCCGATTTGTCTGCTTGTCTGCTGAGAACAGAGGCTCGTGGAGCCCTTGAGTCACGACTGCTCTCAGACAGTTGTTGACTTGCGTTATTATCGGTCTTTCTCACTTGGACATAAAGGCAGACACTGTCAATCGCTTTCCAGCCCGGAACCAACTCTGACATGTAGGAGGAGCTCAATAAATCTTTTAAACGTGCTCAACTTGGGACTTGCCTGTGAACATCAATTACCCTTGTTCTGAAGCCTCCCTGGCCCGCGTTTGTGTTGTGGGAGAGATCCCCTGGAAGGGTGGCAGGGCTTAGTGTTCATGCCCCGGGCACTGTACAGTTTGGAAGAGCTCTCATTTGCAAAACAACTGTTATTTCTTTATTTTTTTCCAAGCGTTTTCCTGGCTATGGAAGATGAGCCGAGGAGGAAATGAGATGTAGGTGTGTGGTACCCAAATGGCCACTGGCCTGACAGCAAGCAAGTAGTGTTGGGGCCCCTGAGCAGGTCTAGGATGGGCGGTGGGGTTGGGGGGGCTGTTAATGAGGACAGAGGTGCTTATGTTTTTGAGCATCATCCATTATGCATCCATTATCACTTCTTTCGGGGTTTTATTTTGTTTTTCTGAAGGAACAATTGAAAAAGTATATAATCTGGTTTCCTTCCTCCCTCGTTCTGTGCCCCTGTTTCGTTTGGTAGACTATTTCATTAATTTATGTGGATTACAGGTTAGCAATTAAAAAATAGCAATGGCTAAGATGTATTGGAGCTCTTACTATGGGCCAGGTATTGTCCTAAACACTAAAACGGCTCAGCTACTTGCAGCTGACAATGCCCCTCTGTGTGGTGCTACAGTGAACTCCATTTTGCAAATGAGAGAACAGAGACTTCTTAAAATTTTCTTTATTTTTAAAAAATTTCTTGGCTGCACTGTGTAGCATGTGGGATCTTAGTTCCCTGACCAGGGATTGAACCCACGTCCCCTGCACCGAAAGCATGTAGTCTTAACTGCTGAACCGCTGGAGAGGTCTCAAGAGAAGGGAGACTTTTTAAGGAGGCCACAGTAGATGTGCACGCTTTCGCCCTGTCAGAGTTCATAAATGGTGGGCCTGAGAACTAAACCTCAGCGGGCTGACTCCAAAGCCCCCGGATGTAACTACCACACTATCCCACCTCCTCCTGTAGTGTGATTTAACTCTTGCTTTCCTGGAGTCATTTCATTGCAACACCCAGAAGAGCATTTCTAATACAGTAGGCTCACTCCTCCGGGCACCTGGGGTTTAATCTGGATGTGGAATTCTTGGAGTGGAAGGGTGGTCCTGTGTTCATCTTCATATCCTTATGCCTCTCCTAGGACGGCTACTCAATAAATAAATATCCACTGCCTGAAACACAGATGACCTCATTTCCCTTGTGGCTCAGTCGTCAGGCTGTACAGGGTAGTGCCAGAAAGGATTTGACATTTATTTTGACTTTTTGGAAATGTGAGAGCTCAGATGAGCACGGTGGTGTGCCTACATGGCTCAGGAAGGCTGCTTCAGGAGCCTGTTGTATCTTTGGGTGCATCCTAGTGAAACCTGATCATGGCAGAGTGACTCAAGATGGACTTGCCAATGCCGTAAAATTCCACTCCGAGGTGAAAACCCGGAGAACCAAGTTCCGGGGAAACAATGAGGATTTTAATCGGTTTCACGGCAAGTGGAATTGCCTGGCTTTTCCTGCTTGTTCCGCTGTCAGCATTGCACCGCTCTGCTCTGAACTGGGCACAAAGGCTGGTGGATGTGGGTGGCGGGGCTTGGATGCACTGCTGAGTCTTGGCTTGCTGATGACCACTGTGGTGGCTGCATGGCACAGATAGGAGGGGTGGGGCTATCCATCATCCTCCCGCCCTTTTACGTAGGCCACACCTGCTTTTTAGTCTAGAGGGCTTTCAGCTGGGATCCTACATGCAGCCCCTGGGGTGGTATATCTGTCTTTTAGTGTTTCGTTCCTTAACCAGTTGGCAGCTATTCATACAGAACTGTTGAATGGGTTAAGAAATACAGTGAGGAGTGACTTGTAACATCGAGATCCTCCCAGGCCTCACCCCAACATGGCGTCAGTGTGGTCCATTAGGACCTGACCTTGGGACATCCATGCGGCAGCGAGCATTGGGCAAGAGTAATCAGTTACAGCTCAAGATATCTCAAGGGACAGAAATCCTAACTTGATGACAAGGGGTGACAAGCAATTGGACCCAAAGCACACTTTACATTGCATTATCGGGGGAGAGGTTACATTTTGGTTTTAAAAATACCCAAAACTTTATCTTTTTTTGGAACTGCTGTAGTATGGGATGGAGAACAGTTGCTGGAGGAAGAATTAAGGGCTATGTTTTGAAGAATCAAAGCAATGGTTTGTATTTTTACCTTGTGCTTAGTGGGCACTCAATACATATTTGATGAGCATTACATAAAGAAAAACCTTGGGCTAAGTGCTTAACATCTCTGGATCTCATTTTCTGTATCCATAAAAGAGTAAATCTGGATCACATGATTTGATGGTCTTTCTAAGTTTTGACGATCTGTAGCTATATTTTTTTCCTTTCTTTTCCTTCCACACTGAAGGAGGAGAGATTTAATTAAGTAGAGTTCAATTAAGTCAGCATATCTTAGATGAGATCAGACTTTAAGGCATCCTTTTAATCAGACCCTTTATAAATGGTGAGTTGACAGGTGCCTGGGGAGTGTCAGAGACACCAACAAGAAATTCAGAGGTCAGTGTGGTCAGAGGTTGGCTGTAGTAATTTAGTCCAATATGGATGGTGGCGCTAGTGGTAAAGAATCTGCCTGCCAATGCAGGAGACACAGGAGACACTGGTTCAATCCTTGGGTTAAGAAGATCCCCTGGAGGAGGGCATAGTAACCCACTCCAGTATTCTTGCCTGGCAAATCCCATGGACAGAGGAGGCTGATGGGCTACATTCCATAAGGTCGCAAAGAGTCAAACATGACTGAAGCAACTTAGCGCACACATGGATGGTAGAATTTCATAGTTGGGAATATGGATCAGACTACTCAGACTGAGTCTGGATCCTGGTTTTTCCACTTACCAGCATGTCTTTATGGGGCTTCCCAGGTGGCATTAGTGGTAAAGAAGCTGGTTGCCAATGCAGGGAACATAAGAAACCTTGGGTTCGATCCCTGGGTCAGGAACATCCCCTGGAGGAGGGCATAGCAACCCACTCCAGTATTCTTGCCTGGAGAATCCCATGGACAGAGGAGCCTGTTAGGTTACAGTCCATAGGGTTGCACAGAGTCAGAAACGACTGAAGTGACTTAGCATGCAGTGTGTCTTTGAGCAAATGTCTCCTCTTAAACTTCTGTCTATGTGACCCCATGATAATGACACACCTTTCCTCACACCATTGATGGAAGGGTTGAATAGACATGTCACTAAAGCACTCGGCACAATGCCTAGTGAGGAGGCCAAGCACACATTTGAGAGACAGAAAAAGGACATGTTCTCCGTGTACCTAATATTGTCTGGGAGACTTAACTAAACAGTTTGAGCAACGACATTCTCCAGAATTCTCTAACTACTCCAGAATGGGGGAGAATGCCTCAAAATATGTTTTATGAATAAGATGCTTTAACAACGTGATATTCCTTTTTCTGACTCAATCGTCACCCAATTCAAATGTGGTTTCCCTTTATTTCAGGGAAGGAATGTATTGACCTACCAATGGGATCATTCCAGTCTGTTAACAGTTTATTGTTTCTCATTAAAAATCCATACATTGGTATTCTGGTTATATACTAGTCTTTTATGAGTTTAGTTACTGAGAGTTCATTATCCAGGGTTTTCCCAGCTCCAGGAACTAACCAAATCTACTGAAACGAAGTTCCTGGAGCAACAAAGTCACATCCTGGACTGAGGTCCAGACCCCAGTGGGATGGCCTAACAGACATTTGACTCCCCTGGATTACACTGAGATTACACATTTTCAACCGTCTGCCGGACTTTCCTATAAAGTAAAGGATCTCCATTGGGACCACTTGAGTTACAAAGGCCACAGATACAGCCTAGGTGCTGGATCTGTTACTAGTCCCTGCTGATTCAGAGCATCCAAATGCAAAACTTAAGAATGTCCAGTAAGTGAAGCAGGAACTTTTTTACCTTGGACAATAGTTATAATCGCCTTGTGTTGATTGGCACTAAGCCAAGAGAACTGCATTTTTACGACGATTATGAAATGAACACAGAAAGCATGTGAGATGTTGGAAGCAACAGCTTGAAGCCATCGCTTATCTCCCTCCTCTCACTTAATCCTTACAAGCATCCTGCCACGGGGATTTTAATGAAGATATCCTCATTTGATAAGCAGGGACCTGACGTTCAAAGAGGTGAGAAACATCCGTAAACTCTTGGCTATTACAGGGCAGAGCTGGGGCTCAAACCCAGATCTTTGAGGTCAAGCTTGGATCTTTTTATCTTTGCACTAGATTTGGGGTTGTCACATGTGTGGATATGCATCAGAATTTGCTGAGGAAATGTTTGTGATTTTTATGAAAATGTCAGAGGAAAAATTCAGATCATTTTTACATCTTTCAAGTAGAAAAGGCGGTCGTTGGCTGTTTAGGAGAAGGCACAAGCTGTGTTACGGCAGGTCCTCAGCCAGGCTGAGTTTGTTGTGCCCAGTATTCCAAGATGCATGAAGGTGTAGCATGGCAATGGATTGTAAACCAGTCTTCTTGCTTTACTTGTTTCCTCGTGAAATTCTCTCAAAAGGCTATATAAAGAAAGAAGGGGAACACAAGCTTATACATTGATCTTGATTACTTTTGTTGGTTTGTATGAAACAGTAGCAAATTGCTGCCAGTGCTCCCCTGACACAGCTTTCAGAATGAGCAGGTGCCAATCCTGTTCATTGACAAGTCTCTAACTTCACCCACAAGAATCCAACAAGCACCCTCTCTACAATAGCAGTTCTGTGCTTCACACATTGTCATGGGTGAGCTGTTCTGGGCTTATAAAAAAATTTTACTTCCTACTTCCCATCCTATCAGCAATGAAAATATGAATAAATGTCAAATAATGTGCTACCTCTGTCAAGACAGGTACCACACCTGTGACCAGGTACCTGTGAGAAGGCACTAGTTCAAGATTGGATCATTCAAGCGCCACGTTGATCAATCCAATCCCACGGAGTATGTGATGGAGGGTGGGAGGGGAGTGCCTCACACTCGCTGGGAAAAGCCTGATAAAGAACTTTCCATGGTTTTACCAAGGCTGATGCCTGATGCAGGCTTTGGGTCTAAAAATTGTGCAATTGAGTTGGCCACCTGATGCAAAGAGCCAACTCATTGGGAAAGACCCTGATGCTGGGAAAGCTTGAGGGCAAGAGGGGAAGGGGCGGCAGAGGATGAGATGGTTGGATGGCATCACCGACTCAGTGGACATGAGTCTGAGCAAACTCCAAAGATGGTAAAGGACAGGGAATCTGGTGTGCTTCAGTTCATGGGGCTGCAAAGAGTCAGCCACAACCTCGTAGCTGAACAGCAACAAGGTGTGATCGAGGAAGAGCTGGCTCCTCAAATCCTCACGTTGATGTCTGGAGCCCGTACTTGCCAGAACGGAATAAAAGAAGAGGAGCGTCCAGTATACATGTCAGCATGATGCATCCTCGGAAAACCTTGTTAGGGAGTCAGATATCCCAGAGGTGCTGATGAGCAATGCACTTGGTCAGTGTTTTGGAAACCAGAGCCAGTTTCATCTGAACTCTTGTTTCTTCCTCAAAAACAAACAAACAAACAAACAAAAAACCTGGGCAATGTTCTGCTGCCCTGTTTGATGCCAGTGAGCTATTTTCACTCATGCTGTGTGTAGATGCCATGTATAACTTGTGTGCTGGGAGGATCCTTGAATGTCCCTTCATTATGGTGCAGACAGACTATCATCATAGATTTTTAAGACCTGCAGAGAAGGCCTCCAGCTTTGTGGGCCCAGAGCTTAAAAATCTTCCCTGACAAGTGATTTCTTTTTTATGCTTCACCTCTTTATTGAATGAATCAAGATTTACTGAGTAGTCACTACATGCAGCAACAAAAATAATAGCAGCAATAATTATGATAGTACAATGATGTCCTGATCCTCAGTGCTTTCTTCATTTCAGGCAGATGGCTAAGTGCTAGACATATTATTTTACTTAATCCGCATGGCACACTACCCTAATCTCCATCCCACAGGAAAAGGAAGTGATGGCAGAGCACATTGGACATATGGGTGTCATACAACCTACTTGGACAGAGGTGTCACTTTTAAGCAAACTCTATCATTCCACAAATCTTTGTTGAGTACCTAATATGTGCTACTGGAGATGTGGGGACCCTCTGGAGACAGTGGGGGCTCTGATCTCAAGGATTGTCCTACTGAAGGATTATGACATGGCTCAAAACCCCAAGTCATCTTGCATAGAAACTACATATCAAGGAGTATCTGTCAAAAACTCTGTGGAATCCAGACGCCCAATTGTTTTGTAATGGGGACTCAGCAATTTTCTACCGCCCGCCCTTCCTGCCTCTGCCTGTCACCTTTCTGTCCAGCCTCCTTGAGTTCCTAGACCCGGTCTCTGTACAGACCTGTTTTTCCATGAAGCAAGCTTTCTGTAAGATGCAGTTTCCCTTGGCACAGTCTGCTCTCCCCAGTCTAGAGAGTTCTTTTTTGTTTGCTTGTTTTAATAGCTTTGTTGAGATATAATTTGTGTACCTAGAGAAACTGTGTAATTCAGTGGTTTTTATTATATTCACAGATATGTGCAACTATCATTAGAATTAATTTCAATACTTTTCAACTGCAAAAAGAAATCCTATATCCATTATCAGTCACTCCTCATTTCCCCCAAGACCCCAGCCCCTGGAAACCACCATCTACTTTTTGTTTCTGTATATTAGCTTATTCAAGAGATTTAACGTAAATGGAATAACATACTATGTGATCTTTTCTGAATGGCTTCTCTCACTTAGCGTCAGGTTTTTAAGGATCATTTTTGCTGTAGCATGTATCAGGACTTCTCTTTTCAGACTGTTTTCCGAAAGTGGCGGTGGTGTTGTGTGACTAAGGTGTGTCTGACTCTTTTGTGACCCCATGGGCTGTAGCCCACCAGGCTCTAATGCCTGGGATTTCCCAGGCAAGAACACTGGAGTGGGTTGCTATTTCTTTTTCCAGGGGATCTTCCTAACACACGGATCAAACCCGAGTCTACTGCATTGGCAGGCGGATTCTTTACCACTGAGCTACCTGGGAAGCCCTTTCCAGAAGTAGCTGTATCATTTTACATTCTCACCAGCAGTGTATGAGATTTCTGATTTTTTCATATCCTCACAAACACTTGCTATGTGTCTTTTAGATTATAGCCATTCTCTGGGTGAAGTGGTATCTCATTGTGGGTTTGATTTTCGTTTATCTGATGACTAATCATGTTGAGCATCTTTTCATGTGCTTTTTGGCCATTTGTATATCTTCTTCAGAGAAATACCTATTCAGATTTTTGGCCCATTTGTAATTTTTCTTGTCTTTCTGTTATTGAGTTCTAAGAGTTCTTTGTATGTCCTATTAATATATACAAGTCTTGTATTAGATATGTATATGATTTGAAGGTAGTTTCTCCCATTCTGTGGGTTGTCTTTTTACTTTTTGGATAGTGTCCTTCGGAACACAGAAAGCTTTAATTTCAGTGAGGTCTAATTTATCTATTTCTTATTTTGTTACATGTGCTTTTGATGACATAGTTAAGAAACCAGGAGTTCCCTGGTGGCCCAGTGTTAAAGAACTGCCTTGCAATGCAGGGGATGCAGGTTCAATCCTTGGTCAGGGAACTAACATCCCACTTTCCACAAAGCGACTAAGCCTGTGTGCCCCAACTACTGAGCCCACGCACCACAACTAGAGAGTCCACGCACCACATCGAAAGATCCCACGTGATGCAACAAAGAATCTTGTGCGCTGCCACTAGGACCTGCTGCAGCCAAATAAAATTAATTGATTAATTAACAATATCTTATTTATATTAAAAAAGAATCCATTGCCAAATCTGAGACCATGGCTTACTCCTGCTTTGAAAGTTTTATGGTTTGAGTTCTTACATTTAGGTCTTTTATTCATTTTGAGTTTTTCTTTTTTTTTTTTAATGTGATGTAAGGTAAGAATACAACTTCATTCTCTTCGTATAACTATCCAGTTTTCCCAGTACCATTTGTTGGAAGATTCCTCTTTCTCCACTGAATGGTCCTGGTGCTCTTGCAGACATCAGTTAACCGTAGATACATAGGGTTATTTATGGCCTCTCAGTTCCATTCTTACATCTGTCATTTCGCCGGTACCACACTGGTGCTTTGGGTCACACTGTTACCTGTATCACGCTGCTGCCAATCTATAATATGCCAACAACACACTGCTACTCTTGTTTTGTAGTAAGTTTGAAGACACAAGTGTGATTCCTTCAACTTTGTTCTTTTTTGAGATTGTTTTGACACTGTTCTGGGTCCTTTGGAATTCTGTATGAATTTTAGGATTAGTCAATTTCTAAAAAGAAACCAGTTGGGTTTCTGATAGGAATTACTCTGAGTATGTAGATCACTTTAAGAAGTATTGTGATTTTAACAATATTAATTTTTTTGCTCCATGACCAAGGGATGTTTCCCCATTTATTTAGATCTTATTTGAATTTTTCAACAATGCTTTATCATTTTTGAGTAAAAGTTTTATACTTCTTCTGGTAGATATATTTGCAAGTATTTTATTCTTTTAGATGCTCTTGTAAGTGGAATTGTTTTCTTAATTTCATTTTTAGATTTATCATCGTCAGTGTATAGGAATACTTTCACTTTTTGTGTATTGACTTTGTAGCCTATAACCTTGCTGAACTCATTTATTTGTTCTAATACTTTTTTTCTGGTGGATTTGTTAGCAGTTTCTACATACAAGATCATGTCACCTGTGAAAAGAGATAGTTTTACTTTTAATACGGTTTTCTTTACTTCTTTTTCTTGCCTAATATCTCTGGTTTTAATTTCCAGCAGTGTTGACTACAAGTGACAAGAACAAATATTCTTGTCTTATTTCTGACTTTTGGGGGAAAGCATCTTGCTTTCACTCTTAAGTTTTATGTTACCTGTGGGCTTTTCAAAGATCCCCTCATTCAGTTGAGGAAATTCCTTCCTATTACTAGTTGGTTGAGAATCTTTATGAGGAAAGGTTGTTGCTGCTGCTGCTGCTAAGTCGCTTCAGTCGTGTCCGACTCTGGGCGACCCCATAGACGGCAGCCAACCAGGCTCCTGCATCCCTGGGATTCTCCAGGCAAGAACACTGGAGTGGGTTGCCATTTCCTGCTCCAATGCGTGAAAATGAAAAGTGAAAGTCAAGTCGCTCGGTCGTGTCCGACTCTTCGCGACCCCATGGACTGCAGCCCACCAGGCTCCTCCGCCCAAGGGGTTTTCCAGGCAAGAGTACTGGAGTGGGGTGCCATCGCCTTCTCCAGGAAAGGTTGTTAGGCTTTATCAAATGCTTTTTCTGTATAAATTGAACTAATCGTGTAGATTTTGTTTTTTATTCTATTGATATGGTATATTACATTCATTGATGTGGGGAGCATTAAGCCAACCTTGTATTCTTTGGAATAAATTCCACTCGCTTGTGGTGTACAACACTTTTTATATGTTGCTGGATTTGACTTAGTAGTATTTTGTTGAGGATTTTTGCACCTGTATTAATTAGACATATTTGTCTTTAGTTTTTGCTTTTGTTTTTCTTTTGATGCATTTGTCTGGCTTTGGCATCAGAATAACGCTAGCCTCTCCCATTGCTGTCTCTACGTATCCAGGAAACAAATCTCTGTTTATAAACAGCCTTGGATGGTACTTGATGCAAACGCTGCGATCCACGGGAACCGCATGTGTCGGTGCCCCAAACGACAAGCTGAGATTACTCTCGCTGGTAATCTCTCACAGCACTTTGTAGATGGATCCAACAAAGAGTGGTCCTTTGCTGACTTTTCTCCTTCAAAGGGATGTCTGATCCCAAAACTAGTCAG
The DNA here is from genome assembly GCF_029378745.1 of Bos indicus. Classification (NCBI taxonomy): domain Eukaryota; kingdom Metazoa; phylum Chordata; class Mammalia; order Artiodactyla; family Bovidae; genus Bos; species Bos indicus. The sequence continues at coordinate 40,595,442 of NC_091785.1, read as the reverse complement.
TGCATGAGTACTGCCTGAGAAACTTTTAAAAAATTCAAAAATCATTCCAGACTTCAAGAATCTCTGGAAGTGGCACTCAGGAACCTATATTAAATAAATCTCCCCAGGTGATTATGATGATTGGTCAGATTTGTACTCACTGTTACGAACATGAGGTTTGAGCACTGGACAGGTTTTCTCTGCTGAATCTGGACATAGTGGATGATCAGTCAATGCTGTCATTGGCCTAGATCCATGGTTTACAAACTTTACAAAAACTTGATTTAGAGTGTGAGATACATTTTACATTCTGACTCAGTACAAAATCTGACATTTGTGTGTGTGTGTATAAACTAAAACAAAATTGTATGCAAAAATACCTGCTCTTATTACCAAAAAATGCTTGGATTTTTTCCTATTCTATTCTATTTTAATTCATTAATAAAAAAACAATGATCAAAACCCACTAATTAATTTCACAATCAACTAATAGGTTTAAAACCCACAGTTTGAAAACTAAAATCCTAGAATGCATCTCAGAAGTCTTGACATTTTCCCCTATTACTACATTTCTGGAAGCCTCAGTTTCCCCTTCTGTAAAGTGAGAAGAGTTTTAGATGAGATCCGCTCTAAACTCTTGGGTTCTGTACATTCGTTAGGTAGTAAGGATTTCTTTGTGGGTTTCCCAAGTAGCACAGCGGTAAAGAATCCACCTGCCAACGCGGGAGACACCTGAGACTCAGGTTCAATCTCTGAGTTGGGAAGATCCCCTGGAGGAGGAAATAGTAACCCATTCCAGTATTCTTGCCTAGAAAATTCCACGGACAGAGGATCCTGGTGGGCTACCGTCCGTGAGGTCGCAGAGTCAGACAGGTGAATGACTGGGCACAGCACAACCGCACAAGTGTCTCTCTGGTTGTTCTTTGCTGCTATCAGTTCTCTTACGCTGGCTAAATGTATTATGCTTTCCAATCCATCATTAGCTTAATCTCTGTACCCTCTCCAAGTACCCTGTGTCCCTCTTACATCAGAAAGGCCAGAACCAGCTCCAACAGATGTGTCCTGTACCAAGGGTAACTCAATAAAATCAATCATCTCCTTTCTTCTTACGCTTTTGTCTGCTGTTTGTTCTGTTAGAAGCATTAAAGAAAAGAAAAGAAACTACGTATTAGTCTGCACAAGCAATGTTCTTTTCTTTATGCAGTCATTCAGTAAGTGTTTATTGAGTGCCTGCTAAATGTGAAATGATCTGTGTGTACTGGGTAAATAGAAAAGTTCAGAAGAATTGCTTTTGAAATAATTCTTATTTTCTTTATTCATACACAGAGATGGAAGAAAGAACAAGGGTGGGTAGAGGTTCCACATCATGTTCCAGTTGTGTAACAGACTGCCAGTCTGTGCTGAAGCAGACAGAAGGGCGGAGGGGATAATGCTATAATTTATATCGTCTATCATTTGGGGGAGGCAGTCTCAAATTTTAGCTTGGCTCCCAGTAAAGACAGTCTCAAAAACACTCTCAGCTCTGGTGTCAGGATTCTTTTGGAGGAAAGTGACAGAAAACCCAGTTTCAACTGGCTTAAGCCATAAAAGATTTTTGTTTATTTATATCCCTGAAAAGTTCAGGATGCTGGTTAAATTCAGGGTACCAGTAATACTGCCAAGTTTTGGTTTCCCCCATTTCTTGGTTCTGCCTTTCATGATGTTAACTTCATTTTATCTGGTTGTCCTCAGCAATTCCAGGTTCTCTATTGAAGGTGACAACTCTAAATCTAACATCTTCAGATTTAAAGCGCCTGCTGCTACCCTAAGAGTTTCCTTAGAAGTGGTGCTGAATCTCACTGACTGGGTCTCAGGCCTCCTCCTGAACCAACCATGGTGGCTGGGGAAATACACATGCTGATGGGCCTGGGCCTGGATGGTACGTCCCGTCCACCCCCAGTCGATGTAGAGCTCCCTCCAGATTTCATGGTCTGAGCAGTTTGGGAGAGGATGCTCAGGGAGAATCTGGAGACTATTTTTCTGTAGAGGAAGGATAGACCGATAGGGTCTTTGGGGATAAGAAGAGACCTATGCTAATGTCCTCAATTTACCTAGTGGAGAATGGGACTTTAAAAGCAAAAATGACTTATCTAAGGCCCTGCCAAAGATGGCACACTGAAATTGTGAGAAGAGGACAGACATACGGAAGAATATCCACCTCTAGCCTCAGGGTGGAACGACTAGGCGGAAAGTATAACCTGCCATAGATTTGTATTTACTTGTGTATTTCCTCATTTCTGTTTTCACCTTCTTCCTCCTTTTAGAGGATAAATAGTTGATTTATTCTTTTCTTTCACCACCTTGTTCTTTCCTGATGGACTGCTGCTCTTGTCCTTGGCAGTAATAGAGCTGCTCTTGCCACTGTGACTTGATCAAAGAAGTGGGAGTCATGAATACTGCTCCTAAAGGACAGGAGCCTAAAAGTGGTTTGAAGTTTTTCATGACGTGTCATGATCCAAGGAAAAAAAAAAAAACAGGAGGCTGCCCCTGCCTGAAAGGAAGCTGGACTCATCTAGGGCACGGGTTGGCATATTGGCCCTGCTGCCTGTTTCTCTACATCCTGTGAGTGAAAAAAAAAAAAAATAATGTTTACATTTTTAAATGGTTGGGAAAAACAACAAAGAATAATATTCTATGACATACGAAAATTCAAGTCCAACTTCAGTGTCCATAAATAAAGCTTTATCAAAATACAGCCATATTCGTTCATTTATACACCATCCATACCAGCTTCACACTACAGAGACAGAGCTGCATAGTTGGGTCACAGACTGTACTCCTTGCAAAGCCTAAAATATTTACTGTCTGTCCCTTCACAGAAAAATCAGCTAACTCCTGCTCTTGGGGGCAGCCTATCTGCAGAAATTTGACTAAATAATACCCACATACTCCCAATCACTTTGCAATATTTTAAGGAAAATAAAGGTGGCATCAGTAAATACATTGCTGACGATGCCACTGGGCAGTGCCAGGGAATTCTGTGTGTTCATCCTGCACCAGGTCACCATCTTGGACCCTGATTTCCATGGATGCTGACGAGCCTTAACCTGGATGGACCTAGGCGTCTGGTCACTAAGATGCACGCGTGGCTACCCTTCTCATAACATGCACTGGATTTTGAAAAAAATCAAGGTTAGGTATTTGTCTCTCAAATTTCTCTTAAGCCCCTGACCCTTGGGATCTCTTCTTTGCCAGAGGATACTTGGAGGGATCAGAGGCAGCAAATGGAAGGCGGGGCTCTACAGGGTGGCTCATCGTTCTGAGATGTCTGGTTCTTTTGTGGATGATGGTGGTTTTCATGACACCCACACAGTGGTGCCACGTTCTCTGCTAGTAATGTTGCCCCTGACTCGTAAGCTGGGCTCTGCTCTGATTGGTGGTTTTGAACCCCTGCCTGTGAAAGGGTTTGAGCCACATTGCCCCAAAGGCAGCAGGATGCAGACAAGGAGTACACATTTGAGGATCTGAGAGGCAAGCGGTTGAAACCCCACTAGCTGATTGTCCTTCACAAGTTCTGTAATCTTTTCAAGACTCAGTTTCTTCATTTATAAAACAAGGGTGAGAATATGTTTGCTTCAACCTCGTGAACACTCTCCTTTGTTAGCTGTTACTGTAATATCCAACACACAAACATATTTAATGTTGGGAATTGAACTGAAAGAATTTTAACTTTGAACTATTTCCTTCTTGGTCGAATGATTCACTGCCCATTATCTTTACGATACAATAATGTAAAAAGCCAGTGAAAGGAGTCAGTGTTTGTTTCAATGGACCATTAACTCTTCAAGTCTGATTTTCCTTGTCTTGCTCCTGAAGTCTGCATTAATTTTACATTAAGGAAATATTTGGAAGGCAGTAGCCAAAAGAACAAAAAAATGCTCTGTTAGTGCCATGGCTGTCATGAGAACTTCAGGAGACCTGATAGAGATGACTTTGTAGTTACAAACTGTGGGTCACTCTTTGTGCAAGGGAATAGCAGGTGCTTGCTTATACCTGGCCATAATGGAGACCTGGCCCCTTCCCCAGGGAGCTCTGGTCTATGCTAAGAGGTCAGGCAGACGTGACTGGGGAGTTGAGCCCACGTACAGATTCTGAAGTCTCCGGATGGCTGATATAAACATGCCATCTTTCAGTTCTCTTTTCTTTTCAGATTTCCTTGCCAGAGTTTTGATCACACTGTCCAGACGTCAGTAGAGACATTTCTTTTATCTTGTTGCGCTGTTTCCCCAGGCCTATCACTGATGGGTGCATTTAGTTTTTAACCGTCACCTCTGAATCATCTTTAAGTGGGAGCTTGCTTAAAGGTAAATTTGATCATGTCTCTGACTGCTTTAAAATTCCTTCCTGGCTATGACAGTTTTGTTTTGTAATTTAATTGTTGTTTTTATTAAAGTTATACATTAACTTAGGGTTTTCTTTAAAGACAAATAGCAGTACTAGTTTATAAGGAAAAGCAGCTGCCCTCCACCCTACCCCTCCCTAACCTCAATTCGTCTCTCTAAGAGGAGATATTTTCCACTCTTTCGTGGTTTCATATCACTTTTCCCAGTAATACATTTTCACTCTGTGGTTGGCAGAATAATGGCCCCCAAAGATGTCCAAGTCCGAATTCCTGGAAACTGTGAATATGTTAGATTATGCAATGAAGGGGAGTTAAAATTGACTTTAGAATTGATTCCTAATCCGTTCACTTTAAAATAGGGAGATAACCCAGGATGATCTGGATGGGTCCGAGGTAATCACAAGGGACCTTAAAAGTATAAGAAGGAGGCAAAAGTTATGTCAGACTTGGCTTATCATTTCAGGCTTTGAAAATGAGACAAGAAAGCCACAGGTCAAAGAAGGTAGGCAACCACTAGGAGCGTGAGAAGCAAGGAAATAGAGTCTCCCCTGGGTCCTCCAGAGGGAGCACAGCCCTGCTGACACCTTGACTCTAGGCCAAAGAGACCCAATTCAATCTTTTAACCTTCAGAACTGTAAGATGATAAATTTGTGTTGTTTTAAGCTACTGCATTCTGGGTAATTTGTTGCAGCAGTGATAGAAAGCTAATACATGCTTTTATGTCTTGATTTTTTTTTTTTCTTGTTAGTTCTAGAGGTTGTCTGTTGACCTACTGTTGTTGAAGGTGAAGACCCTAAACTGTCTTGCCCATGCCCTCCTCTACACTTTCCTCGCTTCTCACATCCTCCCCAACACTTACATCATCATTTTTTAGTTAGCATATTCAATATGTAACATTGACCTCATCAAGGTGGTGTATTTTGGACTGAGCCAGCTAGTGTACTATGCCCACATGTCTTTTCTTGTACATCTTTTTCTTTCCACTGGAACTTTGCTTTATGTGTCTGCTTAGGTTTCTGGTGCTTATGTATGTATCCCCAAACAATTCCCCAGAAGTATAAATCTTCTCTCAATAGATTTTAACCCATCAACTGATCTCTCTCTTTTATCCTTTTTGTGGAGACATCCTTCATCCCTTTTGTTGTTTTTACTCTTTCACTCCCACCAGATCTGTCTGCCTTCCAGGTTTACTTCTCGGCACTAATCCTCTATCTCCTTAATCGCCATTTAGTATTCCCTTTCTCCCATGTTGAAGCCTCTGTATCTTGAATCTCATTTTGTCTTCTTCCTGCTTTGCAATATAAATAAAAATATAAATATTTTGTCTGTATATGTGGAGCACATGCTCTGAAGTGTGCAGAGAAAATAATGCATGAAATTACAGTTTGGAGAACGTGTATAGCTAAGAATGTCTTTATTCTACCTTCAGGCTTAATGGATGGTCTGGTTGGAAATGGAATTCTAGTTTGGAAGCCATCTTTCTTTTGAGTTTTGAAAGCTTTGCTCTACAGTCTAACAAGTTAAGAAATCTGATGCTTGAGATTTTAAAGATGATTTTCTTCCCGTGGTTGTCTCAGTCCTCTATTCTGGAACACCTCTCTTCTAGAAGGTTGGACCTCCTGGAATTGTGCTTTAATTTTCTTGTCTCTTTATTTCCTACCTCTCTGGTCTTTTCTTCCTCTATTTGATCTTCCAAAATTGTTATGGAATCTTTCATTTCTGCTCTCTGCTTTTTAACTTTAAGATTTTTTTTATTGCTCCTGTTTTATGACTACTCCCTTTTTATAGCCTCTGATTCTTATTTCATGGGTAAAATAATTTCTCTTGGCTTTCTGAGAATGGCAATTACAGTGCTCTTTTTTTTAAACATTGCTTTGATTTCCCACAAGTTTATTTATTTATTTTTTACTTTTGTAGCCTTTGATCTCTGGCTTACAAGCTTTCTTTAAGTTAATGGTACTCCTTGATTGTTTAAGAGTTTTACGTTTAAACGTGTGTGTGTACTTGTGGGCTGCTTATTTGTGCACTCACTGTAGGTTGATCCAGCTTCTTCATTCAGCAAGTCCCAAACCTTCGGCGCTTCTGGATTTTTCTGTCGGGCTGATCAGGGAGGTGCCTTTCCATCTTCTACTTGGGAGATGAGAGCTTTGCTTCAAGTTTTCTCATGGCTGAGTAAGAGAAAGCTGCTGGAGTTTTTACAGTCGGCTAGGTGACTTCCAGTCATTATTCTTGTAGCCAAAAACATTACTGCTCCAAGAAGACCCACCTCAGATCTGGTTTTCCCATTGTGTGCAAATGTCTCCAGGTATCAGGTGCGGTTGCCTCTGAGAATGGGCACCTATAGCTTTCCTTTGAAGAGTATCCCACGAGATGCTGGAATGCTCTGCTGACGTGTGCAGCGTTGCAATGCCTGAGAGTTTATATTGACCCTCCCCCAGCCTAGGGCTGTCCTTGACTGATGACTCTCAGGATGGCAGTGTGAAAGCCCAGCAGTCCTGACTCAGGATGAGCAGCTCTGAAGCTTTTCTTACCGTGAGGGTTCTGTGGATTTTGCCTGAGAATTCCCACTTGTTTAGATCCCTTCCTCCTTCCTTGTCCTGCATTTCCTTACTTGTTTCTCCTGAACTCTTACTATATCACTTGCCTTCATCTCACAAACTTCTGGGAACTCCATCTAAGACATCCCATTTTCAATACGGCATCCATGCCTAACATACTTCTCTAGGGCCTCTCTAAGCATCGGAAAACCTGTCAAGTGGGAGAAAAGTTACATGTAGAATGTGTAGCTCTGAAAGACAGATCTTAGATCTTGGATGGAATTTACCAGGAGGCAGAGTTCAGTTTGCTAGAGAACTTCCTTAATAAGTAGTAAGTTCACCATCCCCAGAGGTACACCAGCCAAGGTGAATGCATGCTTGATGAAGTGTCTGAAGATAGGGATTCAAAGAATTCATGGGGAGACTGACCTCAGTTCTGTGGATACTTGCATTTCAACATAGAACCGCCTTAATGAAATAATGTGGTGTTGAAGCTGAAAAATCTCTTTGGGGAAGCATATTTTCAATTTTGAAGTTTTGTTTCAGTACCACGTGGTGCTCTTTGGAGACTGTGAGGGTAATTAGAGTTTGCATGATCGTAGAGAGGTGCCCCTGTGTTAATTTCTCAACAGTAATTACAGCTTGATTAAAAGAGTACCTAAACAATTGCAGCAAAAAATGCATTGATAGTAAATGCTTTGTGTGTTCTTGGCATTTCTCTGCCTCGTTTTGATTACCAGAGTGTAAGTCAGAATTGAACATTCACATGCATCCAGAATCACGTGCCTGGAGCTCATTGTTCCTGGGATCTGTTTGTCATCCCCTCAGCGTCGGTGTGTACACGCGGAGCAGAGTTTGCTGATTCAGCCCCAGCAGTCCATTTGCAGCTCTCTGACCCAACAACCAGGCATTGTTTTCAGCCACGAAGGCAGTCAGGCTGGGCAGGAAGGTAGAGCACTGGTGATTTCATTTCACTGTAAAGACTGATGATGTGTCTCCATCAATGAAGACTTAGGAAACTCAAAATCAGGGGACTGTTTTCATCACCCCAAGTTGTTCCCCAAAGACTGTTGAGAATTTAGGCAGGAGAAGTAATTCCATCAGCAGATGATGTTGCGTGAGTACTTGGTACTCAGGTTCTTGAAAACCTGGACTAAATAAATAAACACTAAATAATCAACTTTTTTAACCTTTAAGAGACAAGAAGTTTCTCTTTCGGGAAATAAACATTACTGTCTCTGCTTCCATTTTTTGTGCATTGCAAAACAGCATGGCAGAGTATCTAAACAAACAAATGAGCAAGCAGACAGTGAGCCGAAAAGCTAAGGGTCCTTGAGCCTTGGAAGCAGTTAAAGCCAGGAGGATAGATTCTTCGAAAAAAAAAATTCACTTGAAATATAATTAATGTAGAATATTGTTCTTTCTGCACTATATTTGGACTCCAGACACCCTAGATGCACTGCACTGATTGTCTTCCCCTGTAAAATGGGGAATAAATTAGTAACTGTTAGGTTCTGTCTTTCTGTTCATTAAGTTTCGCTACCATCGGAGACTTTCCTAGGAGCCGGGGATAAATGACGCTCAACAGTACAGATGTAGACCCTGTTGTCATGAGCTTTACCTTCTAATGGAGGAGCCAGAGCATGATAAGACATCAGTTGGTAGGAAGAGCTCTGATGACAGGTTCAGCTCAGTGAGGCACAGGTCACAGGGTTGTTCTTTTAGAAGTGGGGTCAGGAAGACTCTTTAAGAAGTTAAGCTGAATGAGGTGAGAAAGCCAACTGTCCCGGTTGATCATGTTCAGGCAGACAGCTCATAAGTGCAAAGGCCCTGAGGCAGGTGCATTGAAGGAAGAACGGACACAGTAGAGAGGACATGGCATTAAAGGGGACCAGCCATGCCAGGTCTGTGAGCCCACAGAAAGGAGTTTAGTTCTTCCCTGGTGAGGTGGGGAGTCCCAGGAGAATAATGAGCAGGTGTGTGGTATGATCTGATTTGCATTTCACAAGAACCATCTGGCTGCGGAATCAAGAACAGACGAAGAGAAAATGTTGGAAATTCAGGGACAAGTTCAAATGCTCCTTTATAGATTTCAGGGGAGAGGGGATGGTAGCATAGACTAAGGGTAGCAGTGAGACTCAGGATTTATTTTGAAGATACAACTGATCTATTTAGGGTACAAGAGAGGAGCCATAGTTAGTGCCAAGACTTTTAATCTGTGGCCTATTGACTGGTAAAGCCATTCACCGAACCTGGGCATTGTGCCTGGAACAACTCTACAAATTTTCTGATTCAACTTCACTGAGATTGATGAAGCCACTGCCTGTGGGGTACTCTCTTGGTACCTGAAGATGTACATAATTTCCTACGTCTTTGATGTCTGGTTCACATCCTTCCCAAATTAGGGGTGTAGACAGTCTAGTCAGATTGAATGTCCCTGAGGATAATCCCTCTAAGACTGAAGGCTCTCACGTCCTTGAGCACTGTCTTTAGACTTCAAACTTATGGGAATAGGCAGGTCCATGTCTTCTTTGCTTCCGTAAATATAAGTTTGAACAGTTTACTCTCGGCTCACAAGCTCCTATTTGGCTCCACTCTGTCCTTGGCTTCCAGTAAACATGCCTCTTGATCTTTGCAAGCCTCACTCTCTGTACAGTCCCACACCCTCTCTGTGTAGCAGCATCCTTTCTTACCTGGCATGGACTCATCATTACTGACTTCTATGAAGCATCTTTGATTCCCCCACCCCAAACACCAATCTCCAATCTAGCCTGAATCAAATTCTCTGTCTTCCCTCTTCTTTCTAAGCCAAGCTCCTCTGATCTTGATAGAGAAGTTTCCAGATCTGACTAATAATGACTCTGTGATTCTCTGTTTGTTGTCTCCTAAAATTTCTTCCCTCCCCATGCTGTAACTCCCCTTTTGCCCCCATGATGTCACTGAGAATGCTATGAGGAAGGACAGCTTTAGGCTTCTAGATGCCAAATTCTCTTCCATCCTTCCCCTGGATGGCAAGTCACTGGATGCTACTGGTCATTGCCTTCTCGAACATTCCCCTGGCTGGTGGAAAAGTACTCTGAGAGTTGTTCCCTCATGTCTGTGGGTTCTTCTCAGTTTCTTTGTGGTTTCCCCTTCCACTGTCCTCTGTCATTTTTGGAGATTAAAAAAAAAGTTTCTTCATAATTAATCAAGAAATTCTCACTCCTGACTTTTATCTACTGCATTTTCTGGTACAGTTAATCCGTATGGAAATTTTTATAAGTGATTCTTCAATTCTTAATTATCTACTCTAAACCTCGTGGGCTTATTAAGAGATTTCCTCCATAATATATTGCCTAATTTGCGTCTTCTTCTAATAGAAAAGTATGTTAATTACAATTGGAAAAATCTGCAAATCATTTCTCATATTTTTCTGACTTCATAAAGAGAAGAGAACTAATTTCCTGGAGGCAGAGGAAAAGGAGAAGGGCCATGTGTGAAAACAGAGTAGAAAAGAAGTCAATTACACTGACATTCAATTGTTGATGGATGGCTTCTGTTGAATAGCGCCATTGTATCCAACTGTCCTGTTGGTATGAATTTTATTCTATAGGTTCAAGAATATTTTGCTTAATTACATTTTTCTAATTACAGAATTTTAACCTAGGCATTTAAATGAATATAATTTCCCCAACTAATCTTTATTAATAAGAAACATTTATTGATCATGTACTATGTCTGTGACATTCTGCCAGTCTTGTGGGTAGGCATCATTAGATGAAGACCAGATCTAAAGGGTCCTGAGTCAGTGGTCAGAGGCAGGATCCAGTGCAGATGAAACCCCTGTGGCAGAGATTGCTGCTCTGCCTTTCCCCAGAGTTTCCTCTTACTGGATACAGAGGAAGCCCTCATTTCCTGGCATTCCTGGCTGGAAGCTGCTAGCCCCATACTGAGATGATTAGGGGCCAAGAACTCTCTCTGTGTGATGCTCCCTCCTTCAAGGACATCCAGCATTGTGGGCAAAGATTCCGCAGTCATCTGCATTGACCCTTACTCCAGGACTGCACTAATTTGTTTGTTTCTTTTAGAGGGGCATTTGCTACCAGATGCTGCTACCATCAGAATTTGGCCAAAATAATAAGGAATAGCTATTGATAGTTGACTATTTTCTTGGTAGTTCATTGGTAAAGAATCTTCCTGCCAATGCGAGAGATGCAGGTTTGATCCCTGGGTCAAGAAGACCCCTTGGAGAAGGAAACGGCAACCTACTCCAGTATTCTTGCCTGGAAAATCCCATGGACAAAGGAGCCTGGTGGACTGCAGTCCATGGGGTCATAAAGAGTTGGACACGACTAAATGACTGAACATCTATTAGTTGAGCATCTACTACATACAGGAGCTGGCATCTGCCTCCAGAGCCTGTGCTCTTAACCACTGTGCTTGGCCCAGGCACTACACAAACAGGGTGTGTTTGTATTTGTATTTTTTGAGTTGCATAGAATAGAAAATGATTGGAAGACATAAGACAAGTGTGGGTGTGGGTGTCATTTAAAACTAAGACTTCTTGGAAGCTAAGCCTCCTGGAAGGAGTCTCAGGCATCGTCCCCATCAGCACTCACGTGAGCCATGCTGTCCTCCCGGCTTCATTTTGCCCGAGAGTGAGCTGGCCATTCTCGACAATGCTGCGTTGTCTCTGCCGCTATCAACCGACTGCCCCAGGAAGCCCACAGCCTCCCCGACTCCAGCCTTATCTCTGAATAGGACACCCTCCTCTGCACATCACTGAGCCGCCTGTGAGACCAGCTCGACTCCTCAATCGGGCTCTATTCATCTGTGACCTTAGGCAGCAGCAGAGGAGGGACAGGCCAGCTGCGCCCTTTCCACCTGAGTGGCTGTGATATGAAGGCCCACTTTGGAACGCTGAGTTGGCCAAGCCCCGCTGCACTCCCTGAGCACCCACAACCCTGCATGAAAGGCCCTTCTTGTTCTGCGGAGTACGGCCGACTGTGAGATAGCCTCTAAGGTGGCCGCATCCAGGCGCTCCCCTCTGCATTTTAATAACCAAGTTAAAGGTAGCCTGACACACAGATATGCTCAGAGCCTGGGAACAGGGCTTATACACCTATATATCTGCTTTTAAAAATTTAAATAAGATGGCTGTCGTTGCTAATTTCCTCCTGCTTTCTTAACTATCTCAATGTGCAGTTTAACAAGCAGCTGAGTTTACTTTGCAGTTAGCAAGAAACAAAAGCCCCTGAAATATAATTTGCTTATGTCGTATTTTCCCAGAGTCACTTCGTCATCTGTGGGTATAGCTTCATTGCTGATCCAATCAGCCATGGGGTGCAGGTCGCAGGAGCCTCGTTATCATCCCACTGTGTGGTCCCTGCCATCTACCACGCTGCAGAGACTCCTAGAAACAGCCAGGAGCTAGCCAGGGCTCAATGGGCAGTGTATGCATTCCTTAAGGAGATGGATGGAAGGATGGATGGACTCTACCGAATGTGCATTTTAGTTTGTATGTTCGTATTGCCAGTGGGGATTGGCCCTCATAGAAAACTGTCACAGGGTGACCTTGGCAGAGTCACATGCCTCTCTGAGATCGATCCTCTAATCAATCGGGAAGGGAGTCTGCACACTAGGACCAGAGATCAACTTTTGGAAAAATGCATGAACCTTGTGAGGTCCAGGATGGTTCCAGGCTGACCAACCATCCAGGTTTGCCTGGGTTTGAGGGATACTGACACTGGGAAAATCAGGGGCAAATCTGGACAGTTGGTCACATTATCACTAAAATTTTATCCTATCTTTCTAAATACTTGTATTAGTAAAAACCAGAGGACTTGTATAACATTTGTTTTTTTATTAGTAAAAACTCTGTGCTTTGTTGGTGGTATTTCTTTTTCAGATTGCAGGATGTATTCAACAGAAATGATGGTGGCTACTTTAATAAGATATTGCAAATGTGGTTCTCTATCAGGGGAGTTTTGTTCTCACAGTGCCCAGGGAGTGAATCAGACATGACTGTCTGGGCTCTGAGATGCCAAGTGTCCGGTAAGAAGAGTAATTTCATCCAAAATGCCAGTAGCATCTCCAATGAGGAGCCCTGGATCTGGCAAGGTTCCTGTCTACTTCCCGGTCTGACTCCTTGATGGGTTGGTGGTCCAGCCCATTGGCAGAACAGAGCCATTCCTGGCAGTGCTGGGGAAGCTGCTCTGTAAAGAGCCTGGTGCCTCCATGTTACTCACCCATTCGTTTATTTCAGGAACTATTTTTTGAGGACTTACTATTGCTCTATGAATCAAGTGAGCGAATAAGACATGGTTCCATCTTCATGATGTTTACAGTCTAGCTAGTAAATATGTACCAAAAAATTGAGGACTGCTAGGAGGAAAGAAACCCCAGGGTGATGAGGAACCTGAGGCAAGACATCTCCCCTCATCCAGGGACAGCAAAGAAAGGAGTAGGGGAAAGGGCTGCCCTGTGGCACCTCCCCTTGGGTAGCTAACAGGCCTCCCAGTGAGTAGATCCAAAACAGTGCTCTTTCCACGATCTTCCCCACTGAAGAGGAGAGCACTACCATGCTTCTCTGGCTCAAGCCAACATCTTTGGAGTCATCCTTTCTCTCCCATCCCTCATCCATACCTAGTCCATCAGTAAATTTGGTGGGATAAACCTTCACAATAGAATCCAAGCACATCTCCCCACTTTCCTGTTACAGCCCTCTGGAGTTTTGCAGCATTCTCTTAAGTGGTCTCTGGGTTTCCATTCTTGTTCCCTTACAGCCTGTTCTCAACCCAGCTGCCAGAGTGGCCATTTGGGAGGGCATGGCACTTACAGTAATAATAACAACAACAACAATGATAAGCATGACAAGTCCTTATAGCCCTAAGTATGTGCTGGCTAGACATGTAATTGCTTTGTAAGTACTAACTACTTTCAATGTGTCTGCATGCTAAGTCACTTTAGCTGTGTCCGACTCTTTGTAACCCTACGGACTGTAGCCCACCAGGTTCCTCTATCCTGGATTCTCCAGGCAGGAATACTGGAGTGGGTTTCCATGCCCTCCACCAGGGAATCTTCCTGGCCCAGGGATCGAACCCACATCTCTTACATCTCCTGCCTTGGCAGCCGGGCTCTTTACCACTAGCGCCACCTGGGAAGCCCAGCTACTTTCAACATGCACAGTAATTCTAGGAGGTGAGTACAGCAGTTAGTTCCGCTGCATTGTGGCATATGCATTCCTAAAAATCAATGTGCTGTGCAAAATACATAACAAGTGCTCTAGATGTGATGCTTTACCTTGGAAAAGACAAAGTGTACTTGTTGACATGGGTGTCGGAAGAGTCAGACAGGGTCAGCTTGTGAGTTACTGTGACGTGGTAAGAGGAGGGTTTTCTGAAACAGGGATGACACGCCGGGAGAGGGTGTGCCCTGCACGGGCAGTACACTGGGGCGCTGGGAGAGGTTCGAGGTGTGTGCGTCTGTGTGTCTTTACTGGATGGAACTCAACTGGGTGCAGTTTTCTGCTCACTTTGTGTGTTTTGCAGTTGAAATCATGGATAGCCAAGCATGAAATTGCTCAAATATGCTCAAATTGTTCCCTGGCACATGATAAATTGCATTAGAGTAAATTTATATTTTCAAAACAAGCATTATCACTTTACTGACTGGGCTTCCAGCCCCATTTAACAGATTAGAAAACCGAGGTACAGAAGAGGTGAAGTACCCAAGCTCAAGTAGCTAGCGAGGGCCAGAGCTGGGGTTTGAACTTGATTGGACTTCAGAGGTTTGCCCAAGAGCCTCCAGAGGCTCAAAGCACAGGGCCCGAGTCCTCATCGTGGACTCACAGGCCCTTTCCGACCTGGCTTCCCACGAGCTCCCCACGAGCTCCCTGATTCTCTCCCCTCCCCCCATACCTCTCTGGCCCCTTAATGTCTCTCTAACCCCCAAGTGTGTTCCCAACTCCTTGCCTTTGTTCATGTCTTTTCCTAGAGTTCTCTTTCCCCTGATATTTACTGGCCTCCTGTCCTCACTTCCATCTGGTCTCTGTTGATCAAGGAGGTCCTCTCCAAGTATCTGAAACGAGGAGGAAGCCTCATCAGTACCTCTGCTGGTATTTAATTATTCTTTTCATCACTTGCCATCATGTATTACAGCAGCAATCCCCAAGCTTTTAGGGACAAGACTCTGGTTTCATGGAAGACAATTTTTCCGAAAATGGTGGGGGGAGGCTATTCAGGCAGTAATCTGAGGGGTGGGCAGTGATGGGACCAGCAGATGAAACCTCGCTGCTCCTCTGCCAGCTGCTCACCTCCTGCTGTGCATCCCAGTTCCTAACAAGTTGCACACGGGTACCTATCTGTGGCCTGGGGGTTGGGAACCTCTGTATTAGAGTATCTCTTTACCTAGATTTTTATATATCTCCTTCACACTCTCCAACAGAACACGGGTACCAGTGAAGGGATCGTTATTCACCAGAGCAGACCGTGGACCATAGGAGGCGCTCAATCAGCCTCTATGGAAGGAAGGGGTAAATGGAGGAGGACAGGGGAGGCAGGGATTCTAGGCAGTGAGAAAAGCACATCGGAACCCAAACCCAGCGCCTACACTGAGTGCTTCTAACTTCTACCACTGAGCGCTTCTAACTTCTACCACCTTTGAGGGCTCTGAGGTCAGCTGCTCAAACTGACCCAACAGGAAGCCCCGAGACCAAGTGGCAGGTCCCAGAGGTGGCACAGACAAAGTAAGAGGAGGGGAGGGACAAAGACACACAAGTCTCCCACCCTTTCCCCCAGAGGCCCCACACTTTTCAACCCAACTTCACAATTCAGATATGGAGGTTGAGATCAGAAAGTGGAAGAAAGATTCCGCAGCAAAATCAGAGTCCTTTAGTGACCTTCATCCGGACAAGTCAGGCTTGCAATTGACTTCCTCATAAAAGGATCTCAGAGCTTATCCTGACTGGGAAAAATTGCTTGTAATGGTAAAAAGTAAGGTGTGTACCTGTATGGCATGTGTGGTGTTCATCGTGGGCCAGATACTGGGCTTGTGTCTTTACTCAAAGTAGGATAAAAATAACAGAGGTGGCACCTCCATGCTCACCATTTTATAAGTGAGGAAAAAGAGGCACAGAGTAGCTAACTAACTTGCCCAAGGTCACACAGCAGACAACGGTATGAATCTGAATGATACCATTTCAACAGCCACGCGCTCATTAAACTGACTAGGATGCCTAGGACAGCCTCCCTTGCAGCGAATGGAGTCTGATTTTACAGCATGGGAACTGCAGATTCATGTTGCCAACTACAAACTGGGCCTTGCCCAGAGCATTTGCCAGTCACTGAACAACAAGAAGAGCATTTGCCATCTGCCCCTGCGGAGACTGAATCCTGTGTTGCTGCAACAGTTGACCTTCGACACGCCTTGAAGGCAGTTCAGGGTGGAGAGTGAGGCACTCTGTGCTCCAGGGAGACTTGTGAAACAGGTCTTTAGATAGATATTTTCAGGAACTCATTTCATGATCCCAATCCTTGCATCTCCTCATATTTAGTGAAAATGAAAGCTGATCAGTCGTGCCCGACTCTTTGCAACCCCAAGGACTATACAGTCCATGGAATTCTCCAGGCCAGAATACTGGAGTGGGGATCTTGCCAACCCAGGGATTGAACCCAGGTCTCCCACATTGCAGGCAGATTCTTTACCAGCTGAGCCACCAGGGAAGCCCAAGAATACTGGAGTGGGTAGTTCATCCCTTCTCCACTGGCTCTTCCCGTCCCAGGCATCAAATCGCGGTCTCCTGCACTGCAGGAGAATTCTTTACCAACTGAGCTACTAGGGAAGACCCCTCATATCTAGAAAAGCAATAAATCCCTTCATAGTGACATCAGCTCCTTGTGACTAATAGAAAACCTTTTGTAAAGTAAGTACTTGCTTGCATTGAACTCCCTCTTCACCAAAATCTTATATATCGACCCGTCCCCACTACCTCTTTGGAACAGTTCTCCAGAGATATCTGAGGTGCTGTCTCCAGGGCTCCAGTCCTCGTTTTGCCCCAAATAAAACTTAACTCACAGCTCTCACATTGTACATCCTTTTAGTCAACATGCGTGCTAAGTTGCTTCAGTCGTGTCCGATTCTTTGCGGCCCTGTGGACCATAGCCTGTCAGGCTCCACTCTCCATAGGATTCTCCCGGCAAGAATACTGGAATGGGTTGCCATTTCCTCCTCCAGGAGATCTTCCTGACTCAGGGATCAAACCCACCTCTCTTGCATCTCCTGCATTGGCAGGCGGGTTCTTTGCCACTACCTTGTAGTCCACAGTTAGGGTCATTTTATCACTGAAGATAGGGGCTGTGGCTTGCTCAAGCGCACATAGCCAACCCAGGCCATGTCCTACCTTCCGAGCCCCGCCCTGGAAGCCCTCCCACTCCCCTGCCATGTGTGATGGCTGGCGTTTCTGACGTGAGCATCCATCTAAAGGGAGCTGAGATGAACCTTTTATCTTCCAAGACTTTGAAATCTGAGGCACTTTCCAACAAGGAAAATGCTTCTTCACACCCACCACATGTGGTAGCAATAACCTACGCTTTCTGAATACATCAGAAATTTGACAGATCTCTGGGTAATTACCACATCATTTGGTAAGCAAGTGTTACCTACTGTTACCTAAGGAGTAACTCAATGCCAATTCCTTGTCACAGCCCTGAAACTGTCCCCAGCTGAGCACCTGCTCTGCCAACCTCGTGCCTCAATAATGGAGCCAGGGCAGGGACTGTGAATAAGCTACTGGCATGTAGCAGGGGAGGATGCTTGACTCAGATGGTCCCTGCCCGGAAGGACTTCACTTTGCAAATGATCGATTGTTCCAGGGGACAGAGAGCACCTTGACCAGCAGCCGCCTGCCTGTCTATGTCCAGCTCACATCTCTACCACCGGGGTGGACAGTGTTGGATCCAGAGCTGAGAACACACTCTGGGCTCCTGGATCTAGCAGTGCATGGCCAGAAGGGGCAGGTGTTAGAGTCAAATGAGGTCTAGCTCCTGGAGGAGAGATTTTAGGCACATCCCTTACCTACTTTGAGTCCTGGTCTCTTTATCTGAAAAGAGGAAACAAAGAAAATCTACCTCACAGGTTATTATGAGGATGAATTTAGGCTAACTGCTGCTGCTGCTGCTAAGTTGCTTCAGTCGTGTCTGACTCTGTGCAACCCCAGAGACGGCAGCCCACCAGGCTCCGCCATCCCTGGGATTCTCCAGGCAAGAACACTGGAGTGGGTTGCCATTTCCTTCTCCAGTGCATAAAAGTGAAAAGTGAAAGTGAAGTGACTCAGTCGTGTCCGACTCCTACCGACCGCATGGACTGCAGCCTACCAGGCTCCTCCATCCATGGGATTTTCCAGGCAAGAGTACTGGAGTGGGTTGCCATTGCCTTCTCCTTAGGCTAACTAAAGGCTCCCAAATCACTGCAGATGTGACTGCAGCCATGAAATTAAAAGACACTTGCTCCTTGGAAGAAAATCTATGACCAACCTAGACAGCTTATTAAAAAGCAGAGACATTACTTTGTCAACAAAAGTCTGTCTAGTCAAAGCTACGGTTTTTCCAGTAGTCACGTATGGATGTGAGAGTTGGACTGTAAAGAAAGCTGATCACTGAAGAATTGATGCTTTTGAACTGTGGTGTTGGAGAAGACTCTTGAGAGTCCCTTGGACAGCAAGGAGATCCAACCAGTCCATCCTAAAGGAAATCAGTCCTGAATGTTCATTGGAAGGACTGATGCTGAAGCTGAAACTCCAATATTTTGGCCACGTGATGTGAACTGACTCATTAGAAAAGACTCTGATGCTGGGTAAGACTGAAGGCAGGAGGAGAAGGGGATGACAGAGGATGAGATGATTGGATGGCATCACTGACCCCATGGACATGAGTTTGAGCAAGCTCCAGAGTTGGTGATGGACAGGGAAGCCTGGCCTGCTGCAGTCCATGGGATCACAAAGAGTTTGGACACGACTGAACGACTGAACTGGTAGACTGAAAGGGCGAGATAGGAATATTTAGGTTCGCAGTCTACATGGTCTCTAGAGACTACTCAACCCTATTGTCAAGGCCCAAAGCAACCACAGACGATATGTAAACAAACGGGCATGGTTGGGATCCAATAAAATCTCATTTACAAAAACAGGTAGCAGGCTGGAGTTCATCTGTGGGCCCCAACTCTGGTAGAGAATCTAGGTGAAAATCTGACACATGGTAGGCATAAAATAGAACCTGTTATTATTTTTTACATATAAGCAATATGACTCACTTTATTAATGTTTTGTTTAGTTTTTTTTTAAAGTTTTTATTGGAGTATAGTTGCTTTACAATGTTGTATTATTTTCTCCAGTAGAGCAAAGTGATTCAATCGTAAGTGTACACGTATCTCCTCTTGTTTGGATTTCCTTCCCATTTAGGTAACCATAAAGCATTGAGTAGAGTTCCCTGAGTAGGTTTTCATTCGTTATCTATTGTATACATAGTAATGTGTATATGTCATTCCCAATCTCCCAACTCATCGAACCCCTCTTTTCCTCCACTTGGTGTCCAAACTTTGCTCTCTGTGTCTGTGTCTCTATTCCTGCTTTACAAACAGGTTCATCTGTACCATTTTTCTACAGTCCACATATTACTCTGCTTATTCCACCATCATGGCGGGATGACCGGGGGTAGCCATGATGCACTGGCTGTGTCAAAAGAAAATGAGATTAATATATAATGATAACAAGAGTAATGATAAAAATAATATATTGAGAATAACAACATTATGAAAGGCTTACCATGTCCCTTCCCAGTCACTCTTTTAAGCACTTGACATATATTAACTCATTTAAGCCGCAGGTAGATTTTATTATTATACCCACTTTGCAGATGAGTAAACTGAGACAAAAAGATCTTAGTCACTTACTGAAAGCCTCTGGTTAGGATTCAAACCTAGATGATAATGGCTTCAGAGCCCAGATAACTTCTATTAGCACTCAGAGACCACTATATTGGACCACTTATTATGCGATTCTTTAACTCAATTCTTTGCCTTTCCTCAAGGATGCGGGGCGCTAGCGTTGCTCAGCCAGTTGCAGAGCTGGACCTCTGGCATGGACCAGTCCTCAGCTGTGTCATATTCTTCTCCCAGCACACTCAGCTTCCCATCCTCAGCTCTAATTACTGGCTGATGTGGGAGATGTTTTGGGCACAGCTAATTGCGCTCCAGCACCTGGGTAACTCTCATTTACTGGTGCTAATTAAATGACTTCAGTGCTAGGGGTGCCCATTACCTAGCTGATTACGTTCCCTCTGCCCATTAACAGTAAAATTATAGAGCCTGGAAAAGGTCTGCTGGGAAAGAAATAACTCTTATTCGGGTGGGATGATTATTTCATTTTTACTCTATATATTACGTCTTTTAAAACAAACAACTTGTAGACATCATTTCATTTTGGAAACCTCTTTACCAACTCCCTGATCCAAAATCTGGCAGATTTTGGTGATGGCAAAATTTCCATTTTGAGCGAAATTTTAATTTCTTGTGAATTTATTGCCATCTTTCCACTGCTGGTTGTATTTTCCTTTGACTTTAGAAGTGCTGGGTCTTCCAGAGCAGAGCCTAGAATGTGGGGGGATCTGAGAGGCCAGGGACTGGGCTTTGCTCCCTCCCTGGTGGTCTCACAAGGGCAAATTCAATACAAAAGGAGCAGCTCCTTGTGGGGGATGGAACATCAGACCTGGAAAGAAGGAACAGCCGTGCCCTTTGGTTGGGCAGCCAGCTGAGCAGGGTGATCTCATGGATCTTTTCCAATCTGACGTGTGATTCATCCCTGACATATACAGGAGTGTGGTTGTCAAGTGGGCCAGGTCAGGGGGCGGCCGACAGCAGAGAACAACCCTGGCTTTATTTCCATTCGATTCCCGTCTTTATAAGCTGGGGTCCTTGGGTTCTATACATTCTTTGGTTGAACGTGTTGGGGGAGATTACTTTTCCATGCGTGGCGGGTAGTCTTTGGGGCCACACCGTCTGCTGTTTCCAAAACCAGAGCTGGGCAGACATCCTCCTCCACTGGGTTTATTTGGAAACGTCAGTCCCCTCCGTGCCACTCAGAGGTGGAGAGAGCAGCCAGTCCAGGCCAGATGGCATCTCGGCGAGGTCCCAGCTCCCCGGGGCAGCCAGGGAGATGGGCCGGGGGGGTTGGTGGGGGAGAGGGAGGCACGGTTTATGGGAGAGTATCAATCCAGAGAGGGGAAGAGGGAGCCGCGGGATAAAAATAGCACGCGCGTGAACTCCTGCCCCCAACCCTGCCCCCCATCCTTAATGATTTCTCCGATGACTTGTGTTTGGCTCCAAGAGGAACAGCGGGCGCCTGAGCCGGGTTACTCAACTGGGGAGAAAAGGAGGGAGCCCGCCTGCCAGGTGGGTTTTCCAAGCCCTCACAGTTTCTAAACTTCTCCACATGTGAACAAGTGTTTACAGTTTTAAAGATGTGTTGAGTAATTGCACATGCAAGATAGCTCCCCTTTAATGCACACAGCATGTTGCCAGGCCATTCCTTGCCCCAGAACACCCTGCTTGACAATGAAATTGTTTGCCTTCTCTGCGTCCAGGCTTAAGGAGGCCCTGGTTTGTGTTGAGATATAATTGGTAGCACTTGCGCGTTTGTAGTTCTTTTTTAGCTACTGAAAATTACTGGCTTAATCCACTCTTTACTTACCCGGATTAGGGGAGAAGCCCCACAGAGGCCCCTTCACATCAGAGAACAGAGTGGCCATTCTTAAAACTTATTTTGAGGCTCACGTAACAATTGGGAAGACTGGTTAAACAACAAAAACAACAGCATCGATTCACTTTCGCTTCTCTCAATTTTCAGGAATTTTGAATCCCCTCGGAAGAATGTAATAATTGTTCTTGCGCTCCTGAAAAGTCTTGGAAAACCTTCCTGTTTTTACAGATGGGTTTCTCTGCTTCTCTCCACCCCTCCCCCCCCCTTAATTATTCCTTTTCTCTCTTTATTTCCATGGGAAAATAGCTGGTGTCACCTCAGGGAGACAGGCAGGGCATTCTGCTTTGCTTGTTATTTTTTATAGCGTTCTTTGTCTTCTCTCCGGCTTCCAGCAAGACACGGCCAAAATGGTTTGGCAGATCACTTTGCATTAGTAAAACTCTGTGTCAGCCACAACTGAAGCTGGGAGTAAACGACTAATGTCAGCTTGCAAGTCGGAGAAATGCACCAGGCCAGCAACTGTCTTCCCATCCAGCCTCTGATGGGGGTCCACGGGCAAGCTAGACCAAGGGGACGAATGACCCTGTATCACCTGCTTGCTGGCACTCTGGCTGCTCCCAGATCGCCCCATCTCAGCTGACAAATAAGAGAACTCCTCGACCTGGCTAGTGCCTAGCGATTAACTTCAGGGCTGTATTTTCCAACTTGAAAATCTTTTTAACTACTGTTTTGCGATTTTCCCCACTGAGCACTTTGGCATCAGAGGAAGAGACTCTGAGAAGTAGGGCCCAGGGGAACTGTATCCTCTTTCCTAGTTTGGCAAGTCTGGCCCTGCTCCAGACACACTGCTTAGACTGCTTCGTTCCTCCCGTAGGCCTTCCGTGAAGTCAGACACGCACATCCTTACCTGAGAACAGACCTGTCAATTTCTCAAATCTTTGCAACATCGGAGCCTGAGCCTCTGTCTTGCTGGAATTAGACATGAATTTCAGTTAAACGAGAAGTAATGTTTTGTCCACACTCCTTGGTTTCACCCCCTAACCTTTCTGTGGGCTCTCACCCTACTGGGGCAGCCTATTCCTGAGTGCTCCCCTTAGCAGGACAGTCTAGTTGGAAAGACGACCAGAGACACTTGGCTTTTCTCCCCCCAGGCCCCACCCCCATAGCTGTAGCAGCAGAACTGGGGACATTTATCACTCTAGGGTAGTTATTTGTTTCTTTGCCATTCAAGGGGATTCTCAAGGGGAGTTCCTATGGTTGCTCAGTTTTGAGCAACTCCCAGCAGAAGATCTGGCACTGGTCAGGGGCTCAACAAATATTGCATGAGTAAATCCTATATTCTTTCTGAACTGATGCCTGTTTCTGAGGTTGGTATTCATCCCAGAACATGCAGTAGAGATAAAATTCCCACAGCATGGAATAGAGGCAAGGGGACTGGACTGGGAATGAGAAGAGAAAGTCCAGACCTGGCCTCTGGAGGACCTGGGCTCAGTGAGCAGAGCGGTCAGCGTGGAGCGGGGGTGGCACTCCAGCACGGAGAAGGGCAGTGATCCATGGGCAGTCCTGGGAGATCCACACAAGACAAGAGTGTTGGGGCCTCCGTGTAGTCACAGCAGCCACTGGGTGTCTGGGCAGGACACCAGGCACTAGAGGGTCCTGCAGATCCAAGAGGGGGCAAAAGAGAAGCAAACACTGTCCTCCAGGTACGTGCTGTCTGCTGAGGGAGACAGACGATGGTGTGTAGAGTAGTAATTCTGAGAAGTGCTTGGAAGGAAATGCACGCCTCCCCAGCAGAAGCCAAGGGTGGACCCTAGATAGAGGATGCGGGCACCCCAGTATTCATTGCAGCATTGCTTACAATAGCCAAGACATGGAAGCAATCTAAATGTCCATCAACAGAGGAATGGATAAAGAAGGTGTGGTACATACATGGTCATATAGTGGAGTATTAGTCAGCCATTAACATGAACGAAATAATGCCATTTGCAGCAACATGGATGGATCTAGAGATTGTTATACGAGTGAAGTTAAGTCAGGCAGAGAAGGAGAAATGTCGTATGACATCCCTTATGTGTGGAATCTAGAAAGAAATCATACAAATGAACTTACAAAACAGAAAGAGACTCACAGACTTAGCGAATGTCCTTGTGGTAGCCTGGGGGATGGACCGGGGGAGGGATAGTTATGGAGTTTGGGATGGCCTTGCACACACCGCTGTGTTTAAAATGGATAATCAACAAGGACCTACCATATAGTGCATGGAACTCTGTTCAACATTATGTGGCAGCCTGGATGGGAGGGGGTTTGGGGGAGAATGGATACATGTGTGTGTATGTCTGAGTCCCTCTGCTGTTCACCTGAAACTGTCATGACATTGTTAATCCACTATACCCCAGTACAAAATAAAAAGTTAAAAAAAAAAAGAAGAGTAGATCCTGGGTTCATCCCACCAACTCCTACTTGAGTCTCACCATCAGCTGATAGATGATGCCTTGCAGGTTGCATAACACTGGAACTTTCCTACAGTAATGGCTCTACTGTCAGGATTTTTCTGGGCTCATTCTTCCTCTGATTCCAGTATGATCCATGCCTAACAGAGCCCCAGTACAATTATTTGCAGAATGACTATTACCCTAGAGTTACTGTTGCATATGTTGAGACATATTAATAGTTGTACCCCTCAGTAGATAGGAATAAACTCTAACAATAAACTTTTATAATAAAGACAACGCAACAAAAAAGAGTAGACTCTAATCCAAGGGTCATGTGGACTAGAGTGGATAAGGCAATGACTCAGGCAGAGGCTTGGCTCATAAAGTTAGAGAGGACACCTGGGATCCTAACTGGGGATAAGGCAGAGGTGGGGTCACAGCAAGGGAGGCTGGGTACTTAATTCCAAAAAGCCAGGTCAGAGCTCCCTAAAGCCATTCTACCTCAGGTGAGAATTTGTCCTGAAGGAGGAG
Source organism: Bos indicus (assembly GCF_029378745.1). Classification (NCBI taxonomy): domain Eukaryota; kingdom Metazoa; phylum Chordata; class Mammalia; order Artiodactyla; family Bovidae; genus Bos; species Bos indicus. Next base: position 40,570,854 of record NC_091785.1, on the reverse strand, counting down.
GCAGGGCTAAGCTTTAAGTTCAGAGCCAATTTCATTCATTCATTGATCAGATATTTGTAAAGCATCCACCATAGGACTTACATTTTTGCAGGCACACAGCAAAATCTGTACAAAATCAGTACCTGTGAATATCTTACCTGATGTTGCAAAAGAGACTTTGCAGATAAAGATTATGGATCTTGAGATGGGAGGATGTTCTGGATGACCCAGGAGGGCCCAGTCTTATCATATGAGTCTAAAAGCACAAACCTTTCCCCACTGCAGAAGAAGATATGACATTAGAAAAGAGTCAGAGAGATGCAATCCTTGCAGAACGAGGATGGGCCGTGAGCCATGGAATGCAAGCAGCCTCTAGAAGTCAGGGAAACAGATTCCGTCCCTCCCCTCCCACACGGCCCCCAGCCCCAGAAAGGAATACACTCCTGGTGACATGTGGACTTGAGACCCGTGTGAGATTTCTGACCTACAGAACCATGAGAAATAAATTTGTGTTGTTTTAAACCACTTGGTTTGTGATAATTCGTTTCGGCAGTGATAAGAATCTCATACATGCTAGAGGCAGAAAAGAGCTTGGTACATTCCAGAGACCACGAAGGGGCTGCTGTGTCCAGAACAGTGTAGGTGAGACACACACAAACATGTAAGTGATTTAAACAGGATAGGGGTAGACATCAGGGTGAGATTTACATTTTGCAATTTCACTTGGATGTTCAGTAGAATAAAGGTTAGAGGGGGCAGGTGTGGAGGGAGAGACTCTTGCCGGGCTGTTTTAGGAGCCCTCATAGAAGGAGACAGGTGTTCACATCAGGGTGATGTCAGAGAAGAAGGAAAGTCATGGGTGGATTGGAGAGCTGTCTGGACATGGAATTAATCAGACGTGATGATTGATTGGATTCAAAGAGCAAGGGACAAAGAGGAATCAGGGGTGACCCCCCAGGTTTCTGGCTTGATCAGAGGCTGGGAGCAAAGGTGGAGGGAGGCTGGAAAGGAGACAGGCAGAGCCCCACCCATGTGGCTCCTGCACAGAGGATCCCACCTGCCACCAGCAAAGCTGATCGTTGGGAAGCATCTGTCATCTCCGAAGATGGTGGAAAATCCTCTAAAAAGCAAGGAAAATGTCTGTTACCAAGCCCGTTGGCCAAGACTTTATTTGAAGATGTGAGTGATGGAAAAACCAGTTCCAAGTGTCTTATGCTTGGAGAGAATTTATGTTTATTTTAAGTTGAAAGTCCAGGGGATACATCTGGCTTCACCACAGCTCCTCTGAGGACGTCACCTCCTGGCCTCACTTCCTTTGAGGAGCTCTGTTCTCCTGCCCTGCGTGCCAGCGGCCCCACGCCCAGCAGACGAGAGTAAATGACCTTTCCCTAGAATGCCCAGAAAAACCGTGGAGACAATTCTGATGAGACCAGCCTAGATCAATCCCAGCCCTCTCTCACCTCCCCACCCACGCCTACTCTCACTAAGGATATGAAATGAAAGGAGTTGAATAGCTCGGCCTGGGTCATGAAATCTATTCTAAGCTGTCGCCTGAGAAAGCAGGCGGGAGGCAGGCCTGAACAGAAGTCAGGGATGCTACTGGAAATAGGCGGACAGACCCAGAGCAGCAAGAAGCCCCACCCCCACCCCACATGTGCACAATCCCCGTAGGGCTTACTGATTCATGGAACAAGTGAGTGCAGCCCCTGGTGTAGGGCTTACTGACTTGAGAACGGTGTGGAAAGTAAAGCGTGCTAAATCCTTGAGACTGTCTCTTTCCTGAGTCACGGCTGTTCCTGTTCACAACGGGCAGGTGAACAGAAATATTGGGCTGCAGGAAAATCAGATGTGGTAGAGCAAGTGACAGAAGAGACTGAATCCTGAGGATAGATTCGGAGTCTGAGACTCCTGAGTGTCGGGGTCCCAGAATATTCTCTAGGCACTGATGAGGGTTGGGCACCTCTCAGAGGAGGGGTCCTTGGTCCTTCCCCTGCTGCTGAAGTGCTGAGAGGTCTGTCCTCCCCCAGGCACCTTGTCTCCTGAGCTTCAGTGGCATAGAATTGGTTGGGGAGCTTCAGCCTGAGGGGCACGTGGTTTGACATTGAGGACGGACCCTACATCCACCTCTTGGCCCCAGTGCCTTGCGTGGACTCAGTAACTGGGCAAAAGCAAGGCACTGGTTAGGTTCTGAGGACTCTCTACGGGGCAAAGAGGTGTAATCTTAAGACCCTGGAGCATGAGCAGGGAACCCTGCATTCAGTGTAGCCCCCGGGTTGTTCAGTTTCCTAGCAGATGCTGTTAGGGCCTTGGCCACGCCCCTCCACTCTCCCTATTGCCTCACCTGCTAAGAGTTCACTACTGCAAGCAGCTGAGGCTCCCATTCTGTGGCTTGGCACGTGCACCTCCTAGTAAAGGGCAGCATGGGATGCTGGCCAGGGAACCTTCAGGAGCAGCCCTCAGCCCATGATTGGCAGGTGTTGGTGGATCAATACCGCAGCTCCCACAGTGCCATCTGCTTTTAAGAGGATATCATCTCTCAAGGGTCCTCAGTAGGTGGTGGGGTGCTGGTGAACAGGCTCGGCTGGGGAGAAGGAGCAGAGGAAGCACCCCCATTATCCAGTCAAATCCCACCCCACCCCCACCTCCACTTAGAAGAGAGGGAAAAAGGCATGACTTTTGTGCATTCTTTTGGACAACAGGGTCTTCTCAGATGGCTCAGCAGTAAAGAATGCACTGGCAATGCAAGAGCCCCAGAAGACACTGGTTCAATCCCTGTGTCTGGAAGATTCCTTGGAGGAGGAAATGGCAACCCATTCTAGTATACTTGCCTGGAAAATCCTATGGGCAGGAGAGCCTGGTGGGCTACAGTCTACAGGTTTGCAGAGACTCAGATACAACTGAGCACACACATATTTCTGACAATACAGGCAGCTCTGCCTTCCCTACAGGAACCCCACTTGAGTGTCCATGTACCGGGGACCAGCACCCCCTCTTCTGGCTCTAGGAAGGAAACCTGTCTACCATGGCAGTCTGGAGGTTGTCACTGCCTGTCCAGGCTGATCACACTTCCCGTCCAGCCAGTGCAGACTGGCTCAGGAAGGCCCTCTCCAATTTGGCGTCAGAGTTTCAAGTCATGCCCTAAGACCCTTGGTGATGGGCCGAATAAATGGAACAACCCTGAATTCCTTTGCCATCTCTTCTTCCACCATGCATCTCACTTCTGTGCTGCCTTTATTTTTGCACCCGAAGATGCTGTCTAGAGTTTACTGTCAGGAGGATTCTTTAAAATAGCGTTTCTATGGTGAAACAATGTCCCTTGCTTGCAAATACACGGAGCTTTTAAAATATGTTCTTGTATTTTCCTGGATCAGGGCATATTGTAGAGTCCAGGGATTTATTTACAGTGAAGAAATTGTTTTTGCGAATTGTGGTTAAACAAAAGGATGGCTTTTGGAGTGCTGAGTAAAGGAGACATTGTTTATTATATTAGTTATTTGGGACAAAAGCTGGAAAGGGATGACTTTACAGGGAATGATGGGGGGGCGGCGCGGCACATCAGTGAATATATTCCTGTAATTGTCCATTTCTTGGGGTGGACGTGAGAGAAGTTGGACACTGTGACCTCTAACATACATCTCTTTTCCAAACTTTGTTTTGCCTTTTCTGCTTAAGCCGCTATGAAGGGATATATATCAGCTGTTTCCCCATCCTCGTCGCCCCTTACCCAGGGTTCTGTCGCTCTGGCCCTTCCAAAGCCCAGTAACAGGAGATTTGCTGTCCGACCTTCCTTATCTTGCTCCAAGGCTTTCTTTCCAAGGAGCTCTCAGCACTTCGAAGACAGAATATCTCCACTCGCACAAAGTCCCAGAGCTGTGGGGGAACAGAGCGTGTCAGAGTTCGCTGGATGAAAATAAGAGCTGAATCCAAAATCTTTCAACTGTCACAGCCTCCTCTTATGAGCTTCCTGGAGTGGCAAAACTGGGGCACAGAGAGGGAGGGTCTAATAGCAAGACCTCGTTCTCTGCAGGATCCAGGCAGTGCCGTATCTGCCACTGGGAAGAAATGTCCTTATTTATTTAAGGAAGCTGTCATCTTCGAGCCCCTAAACTTTCTGTATGTTGAATTTTACTTTGGGGGGGAACCAGACTAATATCAATTATTGGGCATGTGTGGGTGTGTGGTGGGGATGGGGTTTGTTAGACTAAAATATCTATTCCACAAATGCCATTTTAGCACCTTAGGAGATTCTGAAGACTATTCTATCTTTCTGGAGCCCTAGTACAGTGAAAATATCCCTAGGTAATGTGAGTTCCTGTTGTTGCTGTTCAGTCGCTAAGTCGTTTCCGACTCTTTGTAACCCCATGGGGTTGCAGCACACCAGGCTTCCCTGTCCTTCACTATCTCCCGGAATTTGCTCAAACTCATGTCCATTGAGTCAATGACGCCATGCAACCATCTCATCCTCTGTTGCCCCCTTCTCTTCCTGCCCTCAATCCTTCCCAGCATCAGGGTCTTTTCCAATGAGTCAGTTCTTTGCATCATGTGGCCAAAGTATGGAGAAGGCAATGGCAACCCATTCCAGTACTCTTGCCTGGAGGATCCCAGGGACGGGAGAGCCTGGTGGGCTGCCGTCTATGTGGTCGCACAAAGTCAGACATGACTGAAGCAACTTAGCAGTAGCAGCAGCAGCCAAAGTACTGGAGCTTCAGCATCAGTCCTTCCAATGAATATTCAGAGTTTTCTTTAGGACTGACTGGCTTGATCTCCTTGCTGTCCAAAGGACTCTAAAGAATCTTCTCCAGCACCACAATTCGAAAGCATCAGTTCTTCAGTACAGTCTTTAGGGTACAACTCTCACAACCATACATGACTACTGGAAATGCCATAGCTTTGACTTATGGACTTTTGTTGGTAAAGTGATGTTTCTGCTTTTATACATTGTTTGAGTTTGTCATAGCTTTCTTCCAAGAAGCAAGCATCTTTTAATTTCATGGCTGCAGTCACCATCTGCAGTGATTTTAGAGCCCAAGAAAAGTGAGTTCCTGAGTGAAGAATAATTTGTTAATCTGCTAAATCTGTAGCAGTTGGTTTTCTGCCATCAGGAAGAAGATTACAGATGTGTACGCAGGGAAAAGGCAAGGGAGCCAACTGATGGAGGTGGTGTGTGGGTTGCATTCCACATACTTAGCAATCTTTCCTGGGGCAGGGGATGTTTTATTCAGTGTAACCCCTGGGCAGTTCAGACCCACAGCAGATGCTGTTAGGGCCCTAGCCATGGCCCCTCAGTCCTCTCTAGGCCCTTATATGCTAATGGTTTTCTACTGCAAGCCTCTGAGGCTCCCCGTCTGCTGTGCATTACATGTTTATGATCCCCCAGAATTCATGTTTAAACCCATATGGCTGGATGAGACCACCTGGGAGTGAGTGAGTGTCTGTGTTGTGTGTTTAGTCGCCAAGTCATGTCTGACCTCTTTGTGACCCCATGGACTGTAGCCTGCCAGGCTCCTCTGTCCATGGAATTTTTCAGGCAAGAATACTGGAGTGGGTTGCCATTTCCTCCTCCAGGGAACCTTCTTGACCCAGGGATCAAACCTGCATCTGTTGTATTTCCTGCATTGCAGGCAGATTCTTTCATCATTGTGCTATCAGGGAATCCCATGGGAAGTGACTTAGCATGCACACAGAATTCATGTGTTGAAATTCTAACCCCCAAAGTTATGGAATGAGGATGCGAGGCCTTTGGGAGGTCATGACTCAGTCATAAGGGTGGAGCCCCCGTGAATGGGATTAGTGCCCTCATAAGAATCCCCAGAGAGCTAGCTCCCTCCCTGCTTCTGCCATGTGAGGACACATGGAGGACAGCAAGAAGATAGGTCATTTATGAACTGGGAAGCAGGCCTAAATTTGCAGGCACTTTTATCTTGAAGTTGTGACCTCCAGAATTGTGAGAAATAAATTTCGAGTGTTAAAAACACCCAGCCTATGGTATGTGTTTTTGTTGTTATTTAGTCACTAAGTCATGTCTGACTCTTTGTGACACCATGGACCATAGCCCACCAGGCTCCTCTGTCCTTGGAATTTCCCAGGCAAGAATACTGGAGTGGGTTGCCATTTTCTCCCCTAAGGGAACTTCCCTACTCAGGGATTGAACCCAAGTCTCCTGAGTCTTCTGCATTGACAGGGATGTTCTTTATCACCAAGCCACTCGGAAGCCCATGGTGTGTGTCAGAGCAGCACCACTGGACTCAGATGCCACCTGAGGGTGTTCTTAGCTGGGACTGCAAGCCACTCGGAAGCCCATGGTGTGTGTCAGAGCAGCATCACTGGACTCAGATGCCACCTGAGGGTGTTCTCAGCTGGGACTGTACTTGTCTTATTTCTGGAGTGCAGGGCAGGTAACCCTCCTGGAGCAGCTCTTAGCCAGTGACCAAGGAATGTTTATGGCCGCACACCCTGGCTCCCCAGTGCTCTCTGCCCCATACCCATCATCTCTCAGGGCCCCCGGCAGGCAGTGGTGAGCTGGTAAGCAGGCTCTTTGAGGGAGGATGGGCACAGATAAAGCCTTAATCTGTGGCATTGGCTAATTTCTGTGGTGTGAAACTCCCACTGTGGCAGAATTCAAGATGCCACTGAACTCATAGTTGAGGAGAGATGTACACAATTGGCTGTTGTGAGTCAGTCTGAGCTGTTCCAACACATCCCTGCCAGTGGGATGGAGGCCCAGTTGCCCCGATTGGTAACCTGCTCATTAACACACCCTGCCCTGGCAGCCTGCCCTCCCCTGTCTGCATCCCCCACAGCCTTCCCAGTGCTTCCTTGGACCACCTCCCAGATAAACAACTTGCACCCAAATACTTGTTTCAGGATATGCTTCTAGTGGAATCCAAATTAAAACTAGATAAACTCATCAGTTGTTCTTTGAACAAAGTGGGCAGAATTCTCCACTGGCTGGAGAAATATGTGTCCTCTTGGTCTGGCCCCAGCCTAGATTTCAGCCTCACCCTCCCCCAGAGCCCACCCACCTCCACCACGGTTTTGCTCCTGGTACTCCCTCCCCCTGGCATCCCCTCCACCAGAATTTCCCAATCCTCCATCTTCTCTTCAAATCTATTTCACACCCAACCTCCTCTCCAAAACAGTTCTTGGTCTCTCAGAGCAGAAGGAACTGCTTCCTCCTGCTTCGTTGAGTTGTTTGGACCTTGATTATGACTTTTACCAAGACTTGGCTTGTCTTAGCTTTCCTTGGGTGTGTGCCCCTCCCTTGCTGCCCTGGGAGCCTAGAGGGCAAGAACTATGATCTGAACAGTTTCCAGCCCAGGTGCTGCTAGGTCGTCATCAATCAATGTTTGCTGAAATGAATGGACTTGGTACTGGCCAGGGTTGTTTACTCCCCAGCTTCTGCTCTGACTTTCCCCAGGTCACAGTCCAGAACGTCCCCAGCCCCAGAACAGGTGAGCACAATCATGGATGTGGGCCCAGAGGGGGCAGTGCTGAGGGGGTGACTGTTCCTTCCTAAAGGAGAAAAAAACACCAAGCTCCAAGGAAATGTTTTCTAGCTACCCTCGGGGTGTGTTCGGCACAACAAGGAGAGGTGAGATAGAATCTCAGGTCCCTCGATTTCCCTTTGATGAGAGAATCGGGTCACCTGGCGGTCACCAGAGTCTAGTGAACATTCTCTGATTGGCAAGATCACTGGGGGGCACTTTATTCTTTCACCCATTAGTTCATCAAGTATCAAGTGCCTGGTAGAGTTCAGGGATTAAGAGCTTTGACTGAACAGCCTGGGTTGGGCGCTTGGCTCTGTCTCTGTCACAGGCTGGGAGCCTCTGAATGAGCTTTTTAAGCCCGAAACTCCATTTCCACTCTGCAAAGTGGAGATAATCAGGTACTCACCTCTCGGGGCTTGGGGGACGTTTGAATGAGACGAGGTATGTGAACTGGATAGTGTTTAGGACCTGGTACTAAATCCTGGAGCAGGAAATGGCAACCCACGCCGGTATTCTTGCCTAGAGAGTCCCATGGACAGGGGAGCCTGGTGGGCTAGAGTCCACGGGGTTGCAAAGAGTCGGACATGACTAAAACGGTTTAGCATAGCACAGCACGCAAGTACTAAATATATATGAGTTATTTTTAAAAGTGTGTGTCAACCTCTGTGCTGAGCTCAAGGAGTGATCACTGAATGAAATGCAACCTCTGCACTCAGGAAGGTCACAGTCTAGGGACAGACAGATGACAGACCTGAGGCCCCAGTACAAGATGCTAAGTGGTCTGAGAGTGAAGTTTGCAGGGGGTTCAGGGAGCCCAGGGGAGGGGACCTATACCAACAGACCCCTGTCAGGGGCTGTCCTTGAATTCCTCTTATTTCTGATAAACATGCTTTGTTTGGTGAGAACTCTCCCTTCCTGTTCTTACTCTGATGTAACAGAGGAGACTGGCTGGGGTACAGGTAGCATTGATGGAGAAGGCAGGATGGTGAGGAGATGCTGGGGGCCTCTCATGACATCTATTCTCATAAGTCCTCCCCCCATAAGATAGGAAGGTGCAAGCATGGGTCACAGAGGCCCCCGTGCCCTGTATGTTAAATCCGCTCAACCTCAAGGAATGACGACTGACTCTTCCAGAAGAGCCCTTGTTCTTCAGATGAATTCTTGGAAGTTCTCCCAACTGCTTAAATGCCTTGATTTATTTAATCCAAGAAATAAATTGTAAAAGGGGAACTTTCTTACTCAATGTCTAATATCTCTTGGCTTCACAAAAAGCTAGCAATGATATGGCCCTTTTAGGTCTAAGGAGACCACGGTTTGCCATGGAGTCAGGAACGATTTTACTCCCCAGGGGCTATTGTGATTTTTGGTTGTCCCACTGGGCAGTGCCCCTGGTATGTGGTGTGAAGGAGGCCAAGGGTGCTGACAAACATCTCACAATGCCCAGTCCAGGCCCCGTCACAGAGAACTATCCAGCCCAAAATGCGAACAGTGTTAAGACTGAGAAACTGTTCTCAGAGAATGAAGATTAAGGAGTGTGCATGCCCATGTGTCTGTGTGTGTGTATAAAAGAGCAAGACACTCTGTCTTGGACTCAAATTTACCACTGGTTGAGTAAGTGAAGCAGGACAAATTCATATTTAGTTTCTAGTGGGAGGTGACTGGAAAACAGAGATCTGTGAACATCAGGAGTGAAGCCTGAGTTAACTAGAAGACACTCATGGTAGAGCTGAAGCTCAAGGATAAGTTACACCATCGTATCCAATCCTGCAATGGCAGGCCAGAGATTTCCAGCCTCAACATACTGAACACGACAGTTCAGGAGCTATGGTGGGAGGGAGAGTGTGTAGTGGAGAAGCGCCTGGTAATTAAAAGTAGGTCTCCCCCTGTCCACCAGCAACAAGCAAACAGAGTTCAAAATAAACAGAGCATTCTCCCTCTAGGAGGCATGGACACTGCTGATTGGTTTAGAGGTTCGTTAGCGAACATCTGGTTGTGGAGGGTGGTCCCTGGCCCAGGCCTGGATCGCATGCCTGGTCTTTCACCAGAGGAACCAGGAATCTGGTTGGTAAAACATCTGCCCTGTGGGCCCCAGGGTCCGAGGCAGTCTTTGCATGCAGACGTGCAAAGCAAGTGGCCTGAGGCTTTTGCCCCATTTTCAGATATCTGGCAATTAGTCTCCTTCTGAAGTGGCTGAGCATTCCAGGGCTTTGTATACTGCACAGACTTCTCATCAAGATGGATCTTGCTCAAGCCACTATTTATTTTAACCTTTCCTAGTTGCAGATGGCTCCTGCATGCCCAGCTGTAAAGGCTCTGCATTTCAATCTCCGGCTGTAGGGCCTTTCCTGTGTGGATTGATTGTGCAGTGGAATGCTGTCAGGGCAGATAACCCTGAGTGTCAGTGGTCACCATACTTCTTGTGTGGCAAAGAGTCCCTAAAGCTTGTTTAAGGCATCCCAAACCAGGAACATACCCCATGAGGCCCATATATTTGGATAGAGCCTAGGAAAAGACATATGTGGAATGGAACATGCCTCTGTCATCCCCTTCTCCTCCTGCCCTCAATCTTTCCCAGCATCCGGGTCTTTTCTAATGAGTTGGCTCCATGGAATATAGTTTTATACTTAAATTAATGGAGGTGTCACTTTTTTCCCCAACTATTGAATTAATTGATTTAACATTTTTGAATGTCCATGGAATATGCATGCGTGCTAAGTTGCTTCAGTCCTGTCTGACTCTGTGCAACCCTGTGGACTGCAGCCTGCCAGGCTCCTCTGTCTATGGGATTCTCCAGGCAAGAATACTGGAGTGGGTTGCCATGCCCTCCTCTAGAGGAATCTTCCCGACCCAAGGATCAAACTCAAGTCTCTTGCATCTCCTGCATTGGCAGGCACTTCCTTTGCTACTAATGCCACCTGGGAAACCCCCTCCATGAAACTGTTGTTCAGTCGCTCAGTCATGTCTGACTCTCTGCAACCCCATGGACTGCAGAGCGCCAGGCTTCCCTGTCCTTTACCATCTCCCAGAGATTGCTCGGACTCATATCCATTGAATCAGTGATGCCATCCAACCATCTTCTCCTCTGTCATCCCCTTCTCCTCCTGCCCTCAATCTTTCCCAGCATCAGGGTTTTTTCTGATGAGCTGGCTCCATGGAATAACCCCCATCTTTCTCTAGTTTGATCACTTAAATTAATTGAGGTAATGGAGGTGTCACTTTTTCCCCCCAACTATTGAATTAATTGATTTAACATTTTTTGAGTGTCCATCATGTTCTTGACAATGTAGTTAGATCCCAAAGACTCTTGAGTGGAGTGGTGTCAAGAAGAGAAGGGAGAATACATAACCTCCCAAGGAGACTGAGGGCAATCTGTGAGACACACAGAGCCTACTCTTTTGTGAAATGAAGGGTATGAAGGGGTGGATGAGGGGCTTAAATAGACCCTGCTGGCCCTGAGGTGTGGTGCCCATGAGAAGCTGGGCACTGTGCAATTTTCTCGGTTCCCCAACAGACTTTGTGATTGACTAGAATATAAATGTGGAATCTATGGTCCATTTAAGGACATTTTAGGCAAGACTTTGCAATCCAATGGTTGGAACTGGTTGCAGACATCAGTGAGGGTTCTTTTTTAGGTGGATCCAGTCTATTCTGAATCTGGGGGAATCTGTCAAGTTGGTTTCTATCCACAGGTCAATTCCAGGCACCATCGAAAGGAGGGTTTTCAGGAAGAATCTACACTTGGCAGCAAAGTGTTCTGATTGACGATTGCTGTCTGCCAAAGTCCCAAGAGAGTGGAGTGGGCGAGTGTGACACCTCTTTGCCATCCTGGGTAAACTGTGTCCCTTCTGGGCAGTGCAGTGGGTGTATGTGTCTACCCTTCTGCTGCTGTGTGGCATTCGTGGGGTTCACATCCTGGCAGGATGGTTCCTGTTCATTAGCACCCCTTCTGCTCGCCACGCCTGAAGAGGAGGTCATGAAGCTCATGTTACAGAAGACCTCTAATAAGGGTAAAGGGCTGCGGTTGTCACCAGAGGTACAACGTTTCATCTCCGCTAACCACAGGCTATCTCTGGAAGCTGCCGCCAGTTTCAATCTCCATGGAAAGTGATGCTCTGCTTGGTCCTTCCAGATCTCTGTGGACACCTTGCAGCATTTCTGAGACCATATAATTCTATAAAGAATTCCCCCCTCTGGAAAACTTCTCTGATTTCGAGTTTATTGTTTTGCTTTCACTTATTTATTAACTTCTCAGTATATTGAATTGTGGCTAGAGTAACCTTATCGGACATATCTAGAGGATCTAAAATTATAGCTTCAAGTGCTTCTGAAACACAGCTAGAGAAATCTCACCTTGAGGAGGATCTTTAAATGGATTTGTGGCACATTTCTGTATAACCTGCTACAGAACCTACAGAGAAATTTCTTACCACTCAGGAGTGAGTGTAGATGAAATATTCTCCCCTTTACTTTAAAAAACAATGCTTCTTATTTATTTTTATAAATGCAAAGGCAAAACAATATGCATTATAGAACATATGGAAAATATAAGGAAGTATAATATATTATATAAAGTATAATATATTATATAATATGACGATAAGAGTCATCTTTTTTCTCCCTCCACCACAGCAATAATCATTGTTAATATTTGGCTGTTTATTCTTCCAGTCTTTTTCTGTGTACATGAAATTGATATGCATTAAAAATAAACTCTATGCATATGCCCTGTATTTCATTTTATATCATCTTTTTCCGCAGCACTGTAACATTTTCCTCTGTTATTACATATTTATCAAAAACAAGATTCAAAACCACTGCATCATAGTCTCTAGTATGGGTTCAACACCATCCATTTAACCATCATCCTCTTGCTCAACATAATTGCACTTTTTAAAAAAACCATGAACGATGGCAGGTAGATAAATATTTGATGAATGTCTGACTGCAAATTTGATTATACCCTAGGATAATAACTAAAAAGGGAAATTACTGAAGCGCAGGATTCAAGCATTGACAAAGCTCTGGAAATGCATTGTTTCCTTAGGAAAAAACATACCTATCACAGTTCTAGCAACACGGAGTATTATTGTTAAAACCTGTTTCATTTTAATTTAATTTAAAATGTAATAGGAATAATATCTCATTCTGAAGTGTATTTTTTTAAAAATGTAGTTTATTTGCAATTTTGTGTTAGTTTGAGGTGTAAAGAAAAGTGATTGATTTAAATATATATATGTATATATATATAGGATCGGAAAGAGATTCTCTTTCCTTTCCCCCTATATGTTATTACAAGATATTGCATATGGTCCCTTGCGCTATACAGTTGCTTATCTATTTTATATACAGTAGTATGCATCTGTTAATCCCATACTTCTAACTTATGCCTCCCTACCACCTTTCCCTTCTGTAACCACAAGTCTGTTTTCTATGTCTCTGCAGTAGTTTTAAAACACGTCTGTAACTCCTCTAACTCCTCCCATGGAGCTGTGGGATGCGATTCCCTCTCCATGAACCAGGTCTGGTCGTAGTGACTCACTTGCCACTAATACAGTGACATACGATGCCAGGGATGTGATGCTACGTGACCACCCAGGTTTGATCAGAAGTGGCCAACTGGTTGTCATTTTACACTTGCTTATAAGCCAGCCACCATGGAAGAATTCTGTCGCCCTAGAGACCTCTGTGCTGGAAAATCCATGTTAGATTATCCCATCCGCAGCCCAGCCGAGCTCCCAAACCAGAGCCAGCATCAACTGCCTGCCGAATGGATGACCCTCCTTTATTTTTTTGGTGGTTTACTCATATCACTTGCCAATTTGAAAAGGTAGTGTTTTCCTTAGGATTTAAAAACATCTTATGGTTCATCAGGAATAATTATAATACTGGCTGAAAATAATTTTCTAAGTTATCATCTGCCTTTTTAAAATTCTACTTTGGAAATTATACAATTGCCATGTAGTCAGACCTTTGAAGTATTTCATTTGTGACCTCATGAACCATTTCTGGTTAGAAAATGCTCTTTCCAGAGTTCAATTGTTCACTTACATTTTTGAGTTAGTTCCCCTCCCTCCCTTCCTTTTACATTTAACACTGAAATCAGTCTACAGATATTTTGATGTTTGATAACAATTTGGGTTAATGGCTGAATTTTCCAAAGTCACTTATTGAACGGTAATTCCTCATCCAGTAAGTTACACTGATTATTGCCAACCTAATCAAGACACACACACACGCACATTGTAGAGTCCATTTTAGGCCTATCTGCTCTCTTTGATTTGCTCTTGGTTCTTGGTCTAGTAAAATATTGCTTTCAATTCTGATGGGACTAGATATGCATAGTTTTTTAAATTCCAAAATACTTCTTAGTTATTCTTCCTATTTATCCTTCTAGAAGATCTTTAAAATTGTCTTTTAAATTTAGTTCCACATATAAGTTACTGGGAAATAACTGAAATCGTCATCACACTTTGGTTTTCGTCTCACAACATGGTACTTTTCTCTATTTCCTCAGACCTCCCTGTGACTGCAAGGTCTCTATCACGTTTCATTTGTTGGGAACCTATATGCAGCCATCAAGGGTTTTAGCATCCCAAGGACCTGCACTTGGGCTTCCTAGGTGGCACTAGTGGTAAAGAACCCTCCTGCCAACGCAGGAGACGTAAGAGATACGGGTTTGATCCCTGGGTTGGGAAAATCCCTTGGAGGAAGGCATAGCAACTCACTCCAGTATTCCTGCCTAGAGAATCCCATGAACAGAGGAGTCTGGTGGACTGTGGTCCATGGGTTCGCAGAGCTGGACACGACAGAGGATGAGATGGCTGGATGGCATCACCTACTCGATGGACATGAGTTTGGGTGAACTCCGGAAGTTGGTGATGGACAGGGAGGCCTGGCGTGCTGCAATTCATGGGATTGCAAAGAGTCAGACATGACTGAGCGACTGAACTGAACTGAAGTGAGGCGCCTCGGCACACACACACGCACCTGGACTCGAGCACAGGTTGCTACGTACTAGCTGGAAGACCTTGAGCAAATCCCAGCCTTTGTTGGTTCCTCGGATTCTTCATCTATAAAGTAGAATAAAACTCAAACAGCATCGTCATTATTTTTAAAAGAGGAAAAGGTCAGTTCATGCTGCCAAACGTGACCATTACTTCTTGCCCTGGCCTCCCACCACCTCATACTTCACATTCTACAGCCTTGCAAGCGTCTTCGACTCTTCTGTACTATTCCTCAATTTGTTGTTGTTTACTCACTAAGTCATGTCCAACTGTTTGGGACCCCCTGGATTGTAGCATGCCAAGCTCCTCTGTCCATGGGGTTTTCCAGGCAAAAACACTGGAGCGGATTGACATTTCCTACACTAGCGGATCTTCCTGACCCAGGGATCAAACCCATGTCTCTTGGATTCTTTTACTGCTGGGTCACCAGGAAAGCCCTCTGTTCCCCATCCCTGTGCCTTTCTTCATTCTCTCATTTGCCTGGAAGCCTCTCCCCACCATTTTGGCCTGGCCCCACTCCTATAGATCCTCTAAGAGCCAGCTCAGGACCCACCTCCTCGGGAAGCTCTCCGTGATTGGCCAACACCCGCCCTCTAAGGCTGTGACAGATACCTGGTTGGTAATAGCTCACAGTCCCTAGAGCAAATCTCTCTCCATACACTGATCACTGAGGGGAATCTCCAAGGCAGGGACTGTGTCTTATTCTCTTCTGTTCGTGGTTACCTACACCCTGCCTGGCCCTTAGAAAGCTCAGAGGCCACTCTCAGCCCTTCAGTGAATTGCATGGATTGGATTAAACAGCGTTCCTCTCTTGGGGCATCCTCTATGAGTGCTAAAGGATTGGGATGGGAGGAGACGAATGATGACCCTGCAAGCTGAGCAGCAGAATCTGCCCTCGTGATGAAGAGGAAGACACACGTGTGGTAGCCAGACTGCCTTTGCCTTTCAGATGGGGGAAGGCAGGGTGCATAGATTCAAGGGCTTCTGAACAGATTCACTTTAAAATGGAAATGGCTCACCCTTACAGTGTGGCCCTTTCTCAAAAGCTGGTCCCATCTTTCCTTCTGATGAGAACGGC
Source organism: Bos indicus (assembly GCF_029378745.1). Classification (NCBI taxonomy): domain Eukaryota; kingdom Metazoa; phylum Chordata; class Mammalia; order Artiodactyla; family Bovidae; genus Bos; species Bos indicus. The sequence continues at coordinate 40,555,306 of NC_091785.1, read as the reverse complement.
CAAGTTCAACACGCAGGAGGGATGGCTGCAGAGACACATGTGTCACACCCAGGCAGCTCCCGGCTCCAAACAAGGCCCCACTGAAAGGATCAAAGACTGCACATGGCCCAGCAGTGACAAATTTATGAAGCTCCGTCATCCACATGAAAACATTGTGTATTTAATCTGCCCAGTAGAAATAAATCAATCTCAAGTTTCTGTTGAAGGAATTGCAAGTCAGCCGCCCTTCTCCATAAAGATGTAAAGGATCTGTTTAAAGCAGCGTTTACCTCTCTCAAGGCAGGAGAGGTTTCTCTTCCCCACAGAAGCATGTAAATGCAGTTTTGTATTCACCCTTTCACAACAAGTCCTGAACATCTAGCTTTCAATGAGTATACAAGCTTTGTTATTACACTTAGATTTACAAACAAAGTTGTTGGCACAGGAAAGCCTGTGGTAGGTAGGACAGACCACCCGTAAGTATGCGTATGAAAGCCCAGTTGGAAAATCTCTTCTGTCGGCCAAAAGTGTGACTGCAGTTCTGAAAACTTGGCCGTTCTCTTGGTGGTCGAAAACAGTGAACCTTTTTGTTCATTGAGCGCTGAAAAAACAAGTATGCTAAAAAGTGCCTTTTCCTAACGGGTTCCAAGACTCCTAGCTATTTTTGCCTCTTTTCTCTCAGGGCTTGAGAACATTCAACAAACGTGAATCGGAGATGCTTTATTGTTCCGCGTGTTCTGTCGGAGGTTTCAGATCACGGCCAACAAGCGCTGGCCCACTTGCCTGCCATGCGGCTTTCAATGAGGCCTCTTTCTGCCCATGTCCTCTGACCACAGGCGGGGATGGAAGCTGGATGTTCGCCCTCACTCTCAGGGGTGTGGGGGAGAGGCCTGGGCACCGGATGAGAGGAAAAAGGAGCTTGATCTTTCATCCTGGAGAGACCATTGTGCAAGATGGCTGACCGAGGCTTTGCCCTCTGATTATGGAAGGGGGATGCTGTGTCTCCAGATTGGGAGAGGACCAGCATTTCCTTGTTCTTGCTGTTTAGCCACTTCAGTTGTGTCCGACTCTCTGTGACCCCATGGACTGCAGCCCGCCAAGCTCCTCTGTCCATGGGATTTCTCGGGCAAGAATACTGGAGGGGGTTGCCATTTCCTCCTCCAGGGGATCTTCCTGACCTAGGGAATGAACCCTCATCTCCTGTGTTGGCAGGTGGATTCTTTACCACTGAGCCACCAGGGAAGCCCCAGTATCTCCTAGTAACTAGGAATTTTATTAGCTTGCTACTTCTAACCAGCTGGGCTAACAAAATCTCCAAATGTTATGTGTATGTGTGTTTATACATGCAGACACATAAATATAATGCAGTTGACAATAATTACATACACACACTATGTAATACGATGCATAATGCTATATGTGTATGTGGATAAGTAATACTTGATGGGACCTGGCTGACATAATTTCTCTGCTGAATAGAGTCTGTCATAGCTTCTGATAGACAGAAAACAGTTTTTGAACTACTTTTTTTTTTTTTATGAAAAAGTAATTACATGTACAAAGCAAAAAGTTCAAAGAGTACAAAAAACTCTGCAATAAAAAACAATCTCCTCTTCATCCTGCTTCCCCAAGTCCCCTCCACGTGGCAACCACTGGTAATTATTTTTCAAGCAGATACTTCCAGAGGAGTTCTATGAACACGTGGGTGAGGGCATGTGTTCGTGCTCGCATGCACACACATACATACATACTTCAGACCATACAGCCAAACAAAATGGTAACATACTATACTGTTCTCCACTTCTTTCTCTTAATGGTTTATTTTGGAGTTCATTCTCTAATAGCTCATGTTCATTTACATTATTCTTTTTAATGACAGTGTAGTGTTCAAGATATGATGTCATACAATTATTGCACCAACTCTTATCAAAGCATATGTGGTTTGCTGCCAGCTCTCTGTTCCAACAAATAGCACAGTTATTTATCTTCCTTGTGCAAATATATCTCTAGGAGAATCTCCTAGGTGTGGCTTATCATTGTCAATGGGTATATGCATTGCACATTTATTATGATTGTCACTGTCATCATTTATTATTGGGCTTCTCTGATAGCTCAGTTGGCAAAGAATCAGCCTGCAATGCAGAAGACCCCCGTTTGATTCCTGGGTCAGGAAGATCCCCTGGAGAAGGGAAAGGCTACCTACTCCAGTATTCTGGCTTAGGTTGTCATTGCCATCATTTGTTATTATTATTATTATATTTTTATAGCTATCCAAAGCCAGTTTACTCACCCTCCAGTGAGCCAAGAGCACCTGTTTTGTTATCCATTCATCAGCCCAATGTGTTTTGAATTTCAATCTTTGCCAGTCTGATGAATAAAAAATGCCACATTAGACATTAAGATCTTTTAATGACAGAGGCTTTATTGCTTTCTCATAATATTAAAACACAGGAGAGTTTAAACACCCCTTAGAGATCGTTTAGTCCAATTTTCTCATTTTATGATTTTACATTTAAGGAAGAAAGCTCTGTGTGGGAAGTGCCCTCTGCCTGGCCATGCAGCATTCCCACCCCACCCCCTATAACCCCCCACCCCTACCACCCCACCACCAGTGCAGAGCCCACAGCAGAGCTAATGCAGGGATGATGTAGAAAAGGATGTTTTACTGCTGCCATTAGCGGAATTTCAATTATCAAGTCATTGGAGTGATGTGTGGAGGCAAATTGTTCCTACATACGATCTGTGTTTCCAATAAGCATTCATTTCTCACAGTTCTGGAAGCTTGGAAATCCAAGGTCAAGGGGCTTGCATATTCAGTGTCTGATGAGAACTGGCTTCCTGGTCCATAAATGACCATCTTCCCACTGTATTCTCACCTGGTGGAAAAGATGATGGAGCTCTCAGGGGTCTCTTTCATATGGGTGCTTATCCCACTGATGAGGACTCCACCCTCATGACTTAATCGCCTCCAAAAGGCTCCACCTCCAAAAGTCGTCACCCTGGGGATTGTTGTTGTTCAGTCTCTCAGTCATGTCTGACTTTTGTGACCCCATGAACTGCAGCAGTCCAGGCTTTGCTGTCCTTCACCATCTCCCAGAGCTTGCTCAAACTCATGTCCGTTGAGTTGGTGATGCCACCCAACCATCTCATCCTCTGTCGTCCCCTTCTCCTCTTGCCCTCAATCTTTCCCAGCATCAGGGCCTTTTCCAATGAGCCGGCTCTTCCATGAGGTGACCAAAGTATTAGAGCTTCAGCTTCAGCATCAGTCTTTCCAGTGAATATTTGGGGTTGATTTCCTTTAGGATTGACGGGTTTGATCTCCTTGCTGTCCAAGGGACTCTCAAGAGTTCTTCTCCAACACCACAGTTCAAAGTCATCAGTTCTTCAGTGCTCAGCCTTTTCTATTGTCCAGCTCTCACATCCGTACATGACTACTGGAAAAACCATAGCTTTGACCAGATGGACCTTTGTCGGCAAAGTAATGTCTCTGATTTTTAATAAGCTATCTAGATTTGTCATAGCTGTTCTTCCAAGGAGCAAACATCTTTTAATTTCTTGGCTGCAGTCACCTTCCACAGTGATTTTGGAGCCCAAGAAAAAAGTTTCTCATTGTTTCCATTGTTTGCCCATCTATTTGTCATGAAGTGATGGGACCAGATGCCATGATCTTCATTTTTTGAATGTTGAGTTTTAGTTCAGCTTTACTCTCCTCTTTCACCTTCATCAAGAGGCTCTAATTCCTCTTCTCTTCCTGCCATAAAGGTGGTGTCATCTGCACATCGGAGGTTATTGATATTTCTCCCTGCAATCTTAATTCCAGTTTGTACTTCATCCAACACAGCATTTTGCATGATGTACTGCATATAAGTTAGACAAGCATGGTGGCAATATACAACTTTGATGTACTCCTTTCCCAATTTTCAACCAATCTGTTGTTCCATGTCCAGTTCTAACTGTAGTTTCCTAACCTGCATACAGGTTTTTCAGGAGGCAGGTAAGGTGGTCTGGTGTTTTGCTTTTTTTTTTAATTGGAGGAATATTGCTTTATAATGTTGTGTTGGTTTCTGTCATTCAACAATGCAGATCAGCCCGAATTGTACCTATGTCCCTTCCCTCTTCAGCCTCCCTCCACCCTTATTGTTTATTTATTTTTAATTGGAGGAAGGGATTAGGTTTTAACATATGAATTTGTAGGGACACAAGCATACAATCTATAGCACTCCCTGAGCAGGAACCAAAACCAGGTAGACAAGTGTTCTAATTCTGGTCTTTTACACTAGTGTTGCCACTTTTAGCAAGCTACCTAATTCATCCAAGCCTCAGTTTCCTCATCTGCAAAATGGGGACAGTGACAAAGTCTACCTCTTATGGTTTCCATGAGGTTTAATAAGATAACACAAGAAAATCATTTGACAACGATGCCCAACAGATGGTTAAGCCCTTCATATACTTTGAAGGTGTCTGCATCCGTGTTGTCATTTTCTGCTAGTCTTCAGCCCAGTGACTTCTGCTCTTCGTTTTTTAACCTGCACTTCTTGTTCTCAGACCACTCTGCTGTACAAGGCATTATCTAAAACAGGAACATTGTCAGGGAAAGGACTGCCTCTTGGAATGAACAAGCCACACATCAGAGGAAGGGAGGGGAAGGACACGCCCCAGAAAAGATGCTTCCTTTCTTGGTTTTGCTGAAGCAACTCTTGGAGATTTATTAACAGATGGTGTGGTGGTATTTGTAGCTTCATTTCATCCAAATGTGTCTGGGGCGGGGGGATGGGGGGCGCAGGTATGTCAGGGTTTACCTTGTCTTTTGATCAATCAACCACCAGAGACCTCCAGGCCTGTGAACAGCATGGTGTTGCTCTGAACCCTCTGGCATTCCCCACTCATGTTTAGTTTCAGAAGCTGACACCCTCTGAGCTAAAACCCATGTGGCAAAGCAGCCATCTAGAAGCATGATTGGGATAAATACAGCTTTCCTAGACTGTGGAAATGCTAAGTAGGAACTATTTCCTTCCGGTATTTTAAATCTAAAATTTTTGTCTTTCAGCATTTTTCCCTCTCTCCTTCTCTTGCAATTGTACAGTCTGTGGTCTAACTTCTTTTTGAAGTTAGTAGTAGATTATAATTCTTGGTTTTGGGTAAACAAATTGTGTGTGTGTGTGTGTGTGTGTGTGTGTGTGTGTGTGTGTGTGAGATTATCTCTTCTTATTAGCCATTCTCTTCATACCAGTAGGAGGACAGGTTTCTAGGAGATTTGTTCATTTTTAAGGACATAGTGGGGGCTTCCCTTGTGGCTCAGCTGGTAAATAATCTGTCTGCAATGTGGGAGACCTGGGTTCAATCCCTGGATTGGGAAGATCCCCTGAAGAAGGGAAAGGCTACCCACTGCAGTATTCTGGCCTCGAGAATTCCATGGACTGTGTAGTCCATGGGGCCACAAAGAGTCAGACATGACTGAGCATCTTTCACTTCACTGACTAAGGACATAGGGGTCATTTTCTGTGCAACCAGGTTGCAAATGAGGATTTCTGTAACTGTGTATTGTTTGGCCTCCTCATAAAATGTCAGGTTTTTTATTGATATAACTGAAACTGATGCTACATCCACTCCTTTACTAGAAGAGAGTCAACGTAAAGATAAGTTATAGGAACAACAACCCCCTTTACACCTAATTTCTGTGTTACATGCGTTCATGCTCAATCACTCAGTCATGTCTGACTCTTTAGACCCCATGGACAGTAGCCTGCCAAGCTCTTCTATCCATGAGATTTCCCAGGCAACAATACCAGGGTGGGTTGCCATTTTCTGCTCCAGGGGATCTTCTCAATCCAGGGATCAAACCCATGTCTCCCGCATCTCCTGCATTGGCAGGTGGATTCTTTACCACTGAGCCACCTGGGAAGGGTCTGTGTTACACATTCTTCTAATTTTGCCAGCGCTGCCTTCCCCTAAACAATCAGGGCTCTATCACAGAAATTTCAACCATGTTTCAAGCACCTTCGAAAAATAACATACACATGCAGACCAAGTGCAATGTGGACACTTCAGTTGGCCTCACCGATAAGAAATCTAGAGAAAAATATAATTAACTTTGCTTTGGAAGGACTGACGTTGAAGCTGAAACTCCAATACTTTGGCCATCTGATGCAAAGAGCTGACTCATTTGAAAAGACCCTGATGCTGGGAAAGATTGAGGGCAGGAGGAGAAGGGGACGACAGAGGATGAGATGGTTGGATGGTATCACTAACTCAATGGACATGAGTTTGAGTAAACTCCGGGAGGTGATGGACAGGGAGGCCTGGCGTGCTGCAGTCCACGGGGCCGCAAAGAGTTGGACACAACTGAGCGACTGAACAGAACTGAACTTGTTAGGAGAATGTACAGGTTAAGAGGCTGGTGGTGAAGAGGTCAGGGCTCTGCAGCTGTAGGTGCCCCTGTCTCACTGCACTGGCTGCTGCCCTTCTGGGTCCTGTTCCCTCATCTACATCCCAGGACTTTAGATTAGATATTTAGATTGGAGGAGGGGTGGAGCCCTTCCATCTATCATGCATCTGAATTCCAGCTTCATGCTGCTCTTTGTTTATTCCTTATTGGTGTACTCACGGTTTTCCCCACATTTTTAAACAAAATAAAAAAAGAAATCAATAATCACTTTCTTTACATCACCTCAAATTAATAAGTTGACATAGATGCATCTAGATCTCTTTCTCTACTCTTGCCCTCTTTTAAAAATCATACTATTAGATATTTGATATTTGCTCATTTTAAATGAGAATTTACACACTCAATGCAGAAAAGTACAAAGATGAAAGTTAAAATAACAAACATGAAATCCCATCCTCCAGAAACAAAATTTCTTAGAATAAAGGGAATATTGTTTCTTCCACATATACATGCAAAAATATTGACAGACATTTTAAGTTGATGGGTATAAATAGTTGATAAAGATGGATTTAATCTGTACATATTCTCTTATTAAGGATTTAAATTTAACTCTGAATTTTAAAAAAATCTGAATTGAAATAGGTTTTGTTAGGCCACAAAATTTTTGTATGTTTTGAAAGATTGTTTTCTAAAAGAAGTCTCTAAGGGTAAAAAATTAATGTTTTAGTTTATGAAAAAAAGAAATTATTGGCTCATGTCACTAGGAAGTCCAAGGAGAAGGTGTTAATTCTAGATGCAGCTGGATCTAGAAATGGCAACAAGATTATCAAGTGTCTATATAGCTCTCCCTTCCCCCATGTGTCTTGCTCTGTTTTCTTCTGGTTTAGTTCATGCACCTGTGCTGGCAAACCTTGCCATGGGCAACTCCATACTTACATTATCCTAAAATACAGATGCTGCAATTGCCAAGAGATTGGAGTGGTTGCATTTTCTGTGGTGAACCACATGCTTCAATTCATCGACTTTCTAGGCTCAAAGATAGAACAGGAACATCATCATATTTCCTTATCTCTGCCTACTAGGTGCCAGTTTTTCATTTTTGCTCTCTTAACATCATCCAGATTTACAACATTCACACATTTATTATCATGATTCCCGCAGTTTTGTTTAGTGTTGGTCTGACATAAAAATGAAGTCAGGGCTCACTACTACTCATTTTAATGTGGTTCTCTATTCTCTACTTTGACTTATCGTAATTGGTTGGATTTTGTTGTCAAGCAGCTTTTTCAAAATTGTTCATTATTAGTGTATGCCCTATGTTCTTTCTTTTAGTTTCAGATTATTTCTATGTTGCTTTTATATTTGAAATATGTCTTAGGTAAAATTCTCCCAGGACACATTTTCTTTACTTTGGGCATTTGTCATCGTGCTGATGTCTTCCGGCTTTATATTTTACTAAGGAAAATTCAGAGGCCAACTTGAGTCTCACCCCATCCCCCCTGCTTATAGATACTTTTTAACTTGCTTTTTTGCATGACAAATTATTTCTTTATCTTTTAAGCGTAATAATCTAAAAACTGTATGTCAGTGTTATGCATGCTCCTTCACATTTTCCTGGAATACTGTATGTTTCTTTCAGTTGATAGATTTGGGTCTTTCTTCATTTCTTCATATACTATATGTCTAAATGTATCTGTATTTTCAGTTGTAGTCTCTATTATAAGCTATCAATTATTTCTATGTTGGATCACCTTTTCTGATTTCTATCTTTATTAGCTTTTTTTCATTGCTTTCTTATCTCTGTGAATTTTTAAAAACTCTGTATTTAGATGGATTATTTCAAATCTTGATAGCAGTTATACAAACTTATATTTTACTTCATATTTACCATTTCTAGTGCCCTTCATTCCATCTTGTAGTTACAAATTTCCTTCTATTGTCATTTCTTTTTAGCATTTCTAATAGAACATGTCTGCTGGAAAGAAAATTTCCCAGCATATATTTATCTGAAAGTGTATTCATTCTTGTCTTAATTTTTGAAAGGTAGTAACTCTGAAGATTTAATAGAATTCTGGATTGATAGGTTTTTCTCCCCTTTCAGCAATTTAATTGTGATGTTTCAGTGTCAATCTGGCCTTTGTTATTCTTGGAAAGGGGTCAGTAGCCATTCAAATAATTGTTCCTCTGAATATAATGTGTTTGTTTGTTTGTTTTTCTCCTTTGGCTGCTTTTAAGATTTTCTCTTTATTTTTGATTTAGTGATTTAATATGATGCATCTTGATTTGATTTTTTTTCTATTATATTTACCCTCCAGTTTTGCTAAACTTCTTGGATCTATAAAATAATGTTTTTCACCGAATATTTGGAAATTTTGACCTTGACTTCCTCAAATATGCTTTCCTGCCCTACTCGCCCTCTACCTTCCTTTTGGGACCACAATCACAAATACACGTTAGACTACTAGATATCATCCAACAGGTCACTGGGTACTGATTAATTTTTCCAATTTTTAAATTTTATTCATAGTAAATAATTTCTATTACTTTGTCTTTAATTTACGGATCCTTCCTTTGGCTATCTTTAATCTGTTGTTAAGCACAGCCAATACATTTTTCATTTACTATATTACATTTTGATTACACAATTTTCATTTGGTTCCATTTCTCTACTGAGAGTCCCCACCTTTTCACTGTGACAGTATTTTTTAAAACTTTTGAGACACATTTTTACTAGGTATTTTTAAGTCCTTGTCCACTGACCCTAATATTTGTATCATCTTGGGATCAGTTTCAGTGACTACCCCGTGACTCCTGAGTATGGGTCACATCTTCCTATTTCTTTCGTATCTACTTTTCTTTCTTTTGTCTGTATTACAGCCTGAACATTGCAGCAGATACTTTGTAGGGCCCCTGGATACAGTTATCTTCCTCTGAAGAGTGTGGATTTTCATTCTAGTACGGAGTTAAATTACTAGCTAATCATCTTGAACTTGTGGAGGTTTAGTTTTATACATTTTAAAGATGTGTCCATTTTGGTTTTGATTTTTGTCTCAAGGTAAATCCTTATTTCTAGAACATAGTGTTTATCCCTAAGGATAACCCTTCTGGTATTTCAAAAAGCCTGAGTTATTAACCAAGACGCTATAACTTGGCAGGATTTAAATTCAACAGTGTCTCCCATGATCCAGCCAACAGCTGAAATCAAGGCTCAGCTTTTTCAGGCTTCTAGCTCTTTCTTTTTGCCAATCTTTAGATTGTCTCTATCCATGAGCAATTTAGGAGTCAGCCAAAGATTTGGGGAAATACATATGCATATTTGGGGGCTCTCCACTCAAGCTCTTGTTTTCAGATGCTATGGTAGCCCTAAATTCCATCTTCTAACATCTCAGGCCAATAACTTTATACTTTTCTCCTTGATCTTTACCTACCCAGCACTCTGTAGACTGGAAAATGCCCTCAAGGAAAAAGTCATATAAATGAGGATCTCACCTCAATGATCTCCATCTTCCAAGGCTTGAATCTCTTCCAGTTCTGCCTGATTTTGTTTGTCCTCAAGCATCTTTAAATTGTTGGGGGTTTATATCCTGTTCAGAGTTAGTTAAACATAAGCTTCTTCAACATGATTGGAATTGAAACACCATATTTGATTTTAAATAGTAGCTACTGTGTACTATTAATCCCATAATAAATTGTTATTGTCCTCATGGTCTGAACCTCCATTTTTATCTCACTTTGTGGGTTGAACATCTTATCTTAAGGTTATGGCTTCTAAAAAATTTCAGACTTTCTGTTTATTGTGGGGCCCAATAGACACAAAAGGGAATTTGCTACATTAATATGTGATGAATAGGGAGACAGGTTCTCAGACTCTGGAAGGCCATAGCGCAACAGACAATTCTTTACCTCAGAGTAGTGTGTTGGTTAGTTCCAAGTATTACTATAAAAATCAAAGGTCCTGAATGCCATTAATTTTTCTGCTTATCACTTGACCTTCAGGGTATGTCTTAAGACCTACAGAAAGCATCCTAGAAGAATCCACATGAATCTCCCAAGCAGAAAATCAGATACAAGATTATCTAGTATTGGATGGTCCTAGGCCCCAGCTGCCATTCAGGCTTCTTTAAGGTAAAATAAGTGTTCACATTTTATATAAATAAAATTAAAAGTATTTCTTGTGGTCATTAAGATCATACATCCATTTAAAAATATATATGTATTCTTAAAAGAAAAAAAAGTTACAATGAAGGCTACAAATGTCTCCTGTTGGCTCAGTTTATTCCTTCCTATTATCCCTGAGTTTTGAAAAATAAGAGACTCTACTAGCACAGCTTCTTTCTGAGAAGCTTTAAATCTTTAGAGAATATCCAGGTGAAAGGGTCTGAGACCCCTATCTGGAATTTGTTTAGAGTAAACCAGACGAAACTAGAAAGAATTGATTGAGCTCCTTTGCTACATAGCACGAAAAAAGAATTATTCTGCAGGACAGAGCAGAGTCAGTTGGGGTGTATTCTTTCTTTGGGACACTTAACTTTATTTATGATCTCTGTTTCTTGTCACTTCTCAGGTTATCTGGGAACTTTTAAGGCAAATGCACAGACTGGTTAGTTTCTCTTAATCAGTGTAAGCATCGTTCCATCCTTAGCCTGGATTGTGCTGTCCTGGTAGATAAAGAGGTTATCATCATGGTATTCTCACATCTAACCTTTAGAAGTGAAAAATTAAATAAAATTCCACATCTGAGGAGTTTCACAGATCTCTCATCCCAGTTTGATGTATGGAGGCTAGTGTTCAGTTTAATACTTTGAGGATTAAGAACAGGTCTGAGAACTTCAGAGATTTTTCTTTTGGCTCTTAACTGTCTAACCCATGTTTCTGGGATATTTCCAGAACATCCCACTGACACATTATCTTTTGTCCTAGAGGCCAAGGAAAAAAACAACAATGACTAATTCTTATTTTAATAGGCGTCTGTGTCAGAGTCTTAAGCTTAGGAGGAGGTACAAATGAGGCTATCTCACTGCATACAGTGAAATTCTCACAGTTTTCCAACTAGGCCTTTGTAGTCAGTTTTATTTAGAAGTTAAATAGCATTTTTAAGAGATATGGAAATTGGGATCTCAAAGATTTAAGACAACCCAATGCAAGTTGCCTGATATCTGATGACTCGAAAGCCTTTCAGGTTGACTGTTACCTGCAGTGGCTGGTGATCCTCTGATGTCAGCTGAATCCCCTTATGGTTTCTGTCTGAGGACTGTGCCATTTGGGGGGATACCCTATCACATGACCCACTCGCTCCCCGAAAAGCTAGTGAAGCCAGGTGACAGGGAAGGGGGCACTGCGCGGTGGCTAAGTGTTTTCACACCAAGAGCTCTACGCAAAGATGCCTTGCTAAAAGCCCTTTCAGCCTCTGGGCCTGCTCCCCTTGATTCTGTCTCGGAACCACAGCTCAGCTGATTCTGGAGAAACATAACCTTGACTCTGTCACTCCCCTGATGAAATCCCAAATGTCACCTGTCACTGCATAGTTACAGCCTTTCAGTGGCTCCCCTACCTCCTCCAGGATGAAACCCAAATTCCTGTGCATGCCTCACAAGGCCCTGGCATTCTGGGCCTGTGGTTCTTCAGCCTCATCTTTGTCATGTCCTCTCCCACTGGGGGCTGCAGATGGAGAAGCTACCTGGCTATTTCCTCTCCTTTCCTCTGGTGAGCACCCTCATCCCACCTTGCACCTTTGCTGCCCTCTCTTCTTCTTACCCTCCCACTTTAAACTCAGATACCAGCTCCTCTGGTGATCTCCCTACACTCCTCTCCAAAAAACCTGGGCCAGAGCTCATCCAACTCCCTCCCTGAACTGAACGCTCCTGTAAGAACCCATCTGTGGACTGCATCCTTGGAGCCCAGAATGGGCCCACATGTGGTCAATGCCCAATAGATATTGGTTGAATGAATCTAAGATAGTTTGTAATCTTTTCAAAGGTAGGACTAAGGGACAGAAAAAAAAATAGTTGAGAGTTCTTTGTTTTGTTTCCTTTTAAAAGAATTCTTTCTGAAAGTCGTATCATTTAAGAATTTCTGTTCAGTTTTTTTTTTTTTTTTTTTTTAATATCCTTCAGGCTCTGATTTTACAAAGGATCCCTCTTGATCTCTGAATATCACCCTGGAACATCAGACAAAGAAAAGCACTGGAATGATTTACTCGGATTGGAGGTGGTGGAAGAAAATGAATGGGCTTCCCACTTTCCTTCTGAACTATACTTGTTTATACATAGCAATGAAATATTTTCTCTCAGTTTTTTCCCTTAAAACATCTTGTCTGAGGAAAGTGGGAGGAGAACTTGGAAAACTGTCCCTTAAAACAGTTTTCATTAACTGAAAAATGGTGTGAAAGAAAAATATATGTCTGATGGAAATGCAGTTTAGTTATCACACATATGGGATGCATTTTTCTTGAGTTAAAAAGTTTCTGAAGAAAAGAATCCCATAAATATACAAACTGCTTTATTTTGATATTCAACTCAATTCAGAAGTGCTACAGAGAATTGAACATAAAAAGCATTGACTTTTGAAGACCACATCTAAAATTTTATTATTGTTGGCATATTTATTGAAACATGTAGCATAGATGATTGATTTATTTCCATGCTGTTTTGCTGAGCTCATGTTTAAGTCTTGATTTCTGGTCAAGGCTGAGTTTTGCCTTTGGGATCTTGTTTGAAAGATTTTTTTTTGTAACATAAGAATAGATCCATTTTGACTCTTATTTCTGCAAGTAGCAGAACTGTTCTCAGAACTTCCTTTTTATGGATTAAGTGTTAAATTAGATGGTGCTTTTGGAAGATTTTCTCAGGGATTCCATCTCCGAAGTATTTTCCAGGTGACTTCCCCCTCACTGGCTCCAGAGTAGGACCCCCAGGGTCAGGATCATAAACTCAGTGGCTCTTTGATATGGTAACGGCCATACGATGGGCAATTTACCCCAAACACAAAAATAGGTCTTGGAGGATCTTAATCTAGGTTCAGAATGCTAGGCTTCTGTGAAATTTGCATGCAGCTCACACTTTCTGTTCTTCCTTTGCCAATGCTGGAGCAAAATGCAGTTAAGGAGAAGATAAGATGCTGGCCAGTCAAATGGAAAACATGTTATAAAATGAGTGTCTTACCGCTAAACCCAACTCTCTTTTCACCAAGTCTGTGCCACCTCTGACAGGACCAGGGGGTCCTTGGGAGAAATGCCATGGACTTACATCACATGAAGAAAGTTTTCCAGAAAAGTTAGATTGTGGAAATTCCTCTTATTGAAAGACACTCTTTATGGAACAAGGTGGGAGAAAGGGGAGGAACTTGGAGCTTGGAAGTGGCCAAATGCCCAGTGATTCTGTTCCCCTTGTCTTGCAAAACGATCCCCCAAGTTCAAGTATCCAGAGACCCCTGGGATCCCAACTCTTTTCCTTGTAGATTCTCAAGACCTTCCAGATTTGTCTTAACTGTTGGTCTGACCCCTCTGTCTTCAAGCTGCTGTGAGTCTGGATATTATTAGGCAATGACCACTGTGAGGCACTCTCACAGGCCTAAGCCTTAAGAGAAGGAATGACCCAAACCATTCCCTCAGGGAACTTCCTCTAGAGGAACATCATACTTAGATGATAGGTTCGGGAACCAAGGCCCCTAAGACAAAAATCTCCTGTGTTTAACCTCACCCCTGGAAGTTTCTAAGGGAGGCGATGTGTTGAAGAATGATGTACTTTGACATTCATCTTTCAGTGTAGCCATCAGTCTGCTGAACTGGGCCATTGATCTTTCCAGCCTTCAGACTCAGACTGAAACAGCCTCTTCCTGGGTCTCCAGCCTTCCAAGGTTTGAACCAGTCCATACAGTCCATCGGTCCATCGATGCTCAGTTGTGTAGGACTCTTTTCAGTCCCATGGACTGTAGTCCACCAGGCTCCTCTGTGCATAGGATTTCCCAGGCAAGACTACTGGAGTGGGCTGCCATTTCCTTCTTCAGGGGATTTTTCCTACCCAGGGATAGAACCCCAGTCTCCTGCACCGCAGGCAGATTCTTTACTGCTGAGCCACTAGGGAAGACCATGTGAAAGAGACTAAGGCTGAATAAATAAGGGTAGGAAACAATGAAATGAGGTCCTAGAATTCTGAGTGGACCAGTTAACTAAAAGGTTAGTAGAGCATAAGTGGAAAAAGTATATAATTAACCAAAAAGTTGAACTAAATTGAAGTAAAATTTTATATTTCTAAGACTTTTGTCCCTTTCTTTGCTTTCTGCTTTTCTCCCCCACCACTGACCCTCTCTGACTTTTCAATTATCTATAAGGCTTCTCTTCTTTTAAGTTCTCATGGATTAGGAGCCTATTGGCTTATTATTCCTGGGTAAGGTTGAAGAGGGACTCAGGTAGTATAATTCCTGAAATAAAAATTCTGGGTGACAGAGGTGGTGAACTGAGTCCATTATCTCTGTGAAAAGGGGCACAAAAAGATAAAGAAAGTGCTTCAAAATCTATGAGGCAAAATCAAAGTGAATGTGATATGATTTAATGTGATTTCTATATATATTTTTGAAATGTGCATTAACAGGGGAAAAAGATGTTTCTTAAAAAGGGAAATATCCTGAATGAGAATCGCTGAATTGGACAGATGGAATAATTCATATCCTAAAGATGGTTTAGTTATCAAAAAAGTGTTAACTGGAGAATGCAGTCAAGTTCGAAGCATTTCTCGGGGTTCTAATGATAGAGCAAATGCAATAATCAGCGGCACATTTCCTGCATTACTATGCAAATCGCGCTGCCTCTAAATTAATAGTTGTCATTTCTTGTGTTTCCTGGTTTCTCCTATCCCTTTCATTTCGGTATCAGAGATTAAGAAAAAAGGCATACTTCTACTATCAGTCAACTTTTGACTACATGTATTTTCACTCTTTTTGGCCAAGCTCTAGTTCACTGACACCGACTTAATGAAAAGAAATGATAGTACTATTAAAATATAATTATGGACTTAAAATAGCAGGCACATTCTTTAACCACCATGGTTATAATAGAGATGGGTTATGATTAGAGCCTTAAGTGTAACTGTGAATTATCCTCCTTCTGCTGTTTGAGGGGAAGGGAAAGAATACATAACAATTCCAAATATTTTTTCCTTTTTAAAATTATTTTTGGCTGGAGGCATAGTTTGAAGATATATATGTTTTGTTGTGAAATGCTCTAAGAAGCCGGTTTAATGGTGTATCAGTGGTTCCTAAATTGGGCAGGAGGGTAAGCTGCATATCAGACCCGGGGCAGGGGGGTAACTTCGCAATGTCAATGTCCCCCTGGAGATTCTGGCATCTAGCTGAAAGGAGACCATTCATTCCCCCCTACTCCTTGCTAGCACAAACCACTTTCAATATTGATAGAATAATATTCTTTAGCTATCTTGGGGATATAAATGGGTTGAGAATTACTAACTTGAATGAATTTTGCAGTTAAAGAACTAGGCCACTGTAACTTAACTCTCTTGTCTTTTAGGATAAGATTAGGTATCAGTTACTGAGTATGTGTATGTATTAGCTACTTTGCTATGTACTTATGTACATAGATGAGGAGTTAGAGGCTTGGTGAAGCATATTGTCCAAGACAACCTATTAGTGGGACTGCTGTGATTTGCATCCTAGCTTTTTGGCCTCCGAAGCTCAATAAAAAAGATCACTATCAATTTGAACAACTGGGGCAAAACCTTGTAATGGACATCTGTGATCGCCTGCCACCATCTCTTGCTGTCTTAGGGTGGCAGCACCTGGGCTTCCCAGGTGGCACTAGTGGTAAACAACCCACCTGCAATGCATGAGACATGAGAGATGTGGGTTCAATCCCTGGGTCAGGAAGATCCCCTGGAGGAGAGCATGGCAACCTACTCCAGCATTCTTGCCTGGAGAATCCCATGGATAGAGGACTGGTGGGCTACAGTCCACAGGGTTGCACAGAGTTGAACACGACTGAAGTGACTTAGCACACATGCACCCCAACTCTCCCTTGGAGATCACTCATCTCTCACTCTCAGTTCATATGGCTCATTCTCACTGCTGACTCCAGGGATGGCCTCTTTCTCAAGTTCAGCCAATCAAGAAGCACCTGCTAGAACCTCAGCCACAGGGATTGGTCCAGGGATGGGCACATAACCCTTATATATATTATAAGGATTTGGCTTAAGCAATTGCAGAGGTGAAGAAGTCCCAACATCTGGGTTGGCAGGCTAGAGACTCAAGAGAACTGATGTAGAGCTCCAGTCTGAGTCCGAGTCTACAGGCCTGAGAACCAGGAGAGCCAAAGATATAAGTTCCAGTTCAAACCCTGGCAGGCTGGAGACCCAGGAAGAGCTTATGTTTCATTCTGAGTCTGAAGGCTGGAAAGATCAATGTCCCAGCTCAAGGAATCAGGCAGGAAGGGTTCCCTCCTTCTCTTGGGAGGATCAGCCTTTTTGTTCTGCTCAGGCTTTCAGTGGATTGGATGAGGCTTCCCTTCATGAAAGTGAGCAATCTTCTTTCCTCAGTTTATCAATTCAAATGTTCATCTCATCCCAAAACACTCTCACAGCACACTCAGACTAGGTTTGACTCAATATCTGAGCCCCTCATGGCTCAGTCAAATTGACACATAAAATGAACCATCACGATATCAGAGAGTAGAGCTGAGCGATGCTATAACATGAATGACTCAGTCAGCGGCACCTCTACTTCTAGCCATGCCTCATTCTTTCCCTTGGGTCTTTTCACACACATAAACCAATAAATCCCCAGCTCCATCCCCCTTTCTGAGGGAGGAGGGAAGAGATCTCACCAACATGAACCCCTCACCAGCCAATCCCTCCAAGTCCTCACATAGCCCTGATGAAACATAAAATCAGGTGCCTGCTGTACTGAAATGCATTGAAAACACATCTGGAAGTGCAGCTGCTGGCCCTGTGTGTGCGACTCTGCTGAATTTAGGGTCAGTGGCAGGGACCACAGGCAGGAACATTGCTTCTGTGCATCTCACAGGATAGCACCCCATATACGGAAGTGAAATGCTTTCAACACTTTTGCAGTCTTTCAGTAATTTTCCATTCTTTCAGGCATTTTAAATTCCTACATTGGTCAGTTTTATTGCTTTTAATTTTCTTTTTGACTTTTTAAAACTTCAAATAAAATTACTTGTCGAGGCAAAATTGTCCTGTGGTTTTGTCCACATTTTTTAAAAGTTCACCTGGTTTTTTTTTTTTGCTGAGATATTTGGAAAAAGCTCTCAACAGCAAAAATTAGGTCTTGAAAACCTCCTTATTTTCCTGGGTTATCTTTCAGGCTGTCCTTACATTCAGGAATCTCTTCACAATCCCTTTTTTATAATATAGAGATGGAACTAAGAAGACCTAACTTATAATTAATTACTTCCCAGAGTACTTTGTCCTTCTTTTAATGTGTCCCTGAGTGCTAGTTATGGATTCATCCAGAAATGTTTATTTCTAATAATAAGAGAGCCTTCCAGTCAATTAACACAGAAGCCTGTCTTGTAGTGGAACAGTACCTCTAGTTTCTGGCCAAAACTTTCTCTTAGTTCTATTTGGAAAAAAAAAAAAAAAAAAAAACGACTTCACTATTGCTTGTTCATTTAAAACTGCACTGTTTGAGCTGGTGTGTACTTGCCACACCTGTCCAACTGATGCCTTCTTAGAATAAAAACAACAAAGCAATGTGGGCTTGCAAAACTATGAAGATATGTAGAACATGTCTATAACTCCAGTTCTATCATCAAAAAATGGCATGGTTGATACAGTGTCAGTTTACTTCAAAGGGCAATTTTGAGAATATGCTGAAGTACGAGATATGAAAAAGAAGGTTAAAATACCCCCAAAGGTAGTTATTCCATAGTATCCTTTATAACATGGGACTGGAGGTTTCTAATGGTCTTGAGTGGGCTTCCCTGATAGCTCAGTTGGTGAAGAATCCACCTGCATTGCAGGAGACCCCAATTCAATTCCTGGGTCAGGAAGATCCCCTGGAGAAGGGATAGGTTACCCACACCAGTGTTCTTGGGCTTCCTTTGTGGCTCAGCTGGTGAAGAACCTGCCTGCAATGTAGGAGACCTGGGTTTGATCCTGGTTGGGAAGATCCCCTGGAGAAGGGAAAGGCTACTGACTTCAGTATTCTGGCCTGGAAAATTCCATGGACTGTATAGTCCATGAGGTTGTGAAGAGTTCAACACGAATGGGGTTGAGGGATGAGTAACTTTCTGAACTACGTAAATCCATTTTGGAAAGCCCATTGTCTCAAGTCCTATGGGACCGAGTTCTCACTCTTTCCCAATCACAGGAGTTCTCAATTTTTCCCAACCACAGCATGCATGAGAGTCATAACCTGCACGAAAGCCCAGAATCCTTAAAGTTTCACACTCCAAATTCTTTGGGATGTAGCATCCTACTTGAATGTGTTGCCGTAACTAGGAATAGGACATCAGTAATTGTGACTCCCTGTGGCTTAGGGGGTGCCTAGGACAGAGAGGGTGGAGAGAGTGATGGAATTTCCCCCTCAAACACTCCATATCTCACCTCCTTCTCTTTCATAAAGCAGACAAGAATGCAAATGGGTGATCACAGATCACTCATGGCTAACCTGAAATCTGAGGTAAATTTTTGTCCTTTAAACTCTAGCAGCATAACTGCTTAAACTCTCAGTAACAAATATCACTTGAGGAGCAACTCACAGATGAACTTGACCCACCCATGATTCAAAACCCTGAAGATGAGGACCCTGTATATGAAGGGGGGTTGGGGGCAGGGGCCAGTAGAGATATTTGGTGGGAGAGATTGTGTTTCTTGTTGTTGTTATTTAGTCGTTTAGTTCTGTCTGACTCTTGTGACCCCTTGGGCTATAGCCCACCAGGCTCCTCTGTCTGTGGGATTTCCCAGTCAAGAATACTAGAGTGGGTTGCCATTTCCTTCTCTAGGGGATCTTCCTGACCCAGGGATTGAACTTGCATCTCCAGCATTAGCAGGCGAATTCTTTACCACTGAGCCACCAAGGAAGCACAGAGATTGGGTTACCATGTCTAAAACATCTTTTCAAAATCAAACGTGTCCCTGGAATTTCAGAGGAACTTCCGTTTCCTTACCTGTAAAATGGGAGTAGTTAGGACTGGAGACGATATCTAAGAGCATGGAGATTACAGACGCTTAGTAAGGGGCAGGGAATCTTCCTGTCTAAGATACAACAATGGAGTGGTGTGTGGGCTGCAGGGACTCAGAAAAGGTTATGAACACCAAGCGTCTGCGGTGCATTCTTGCCAACATGCCAGGAGAAAAATGGGAACAAGCAGGGCATGTGGTCCATGTCTTCCTGGAGTGCCCCGCTACATGGTGGAGACGGACACCAGCTTAAGGACTTCTGCTTTGGCTAAGTGTGGATAAAACCTACATAGAAGGGCAGAGAAAGTTCCATGGAAGTGGAATTGGCAGGGGAAGGTAGCAAATGTTTGCATTGCTCTAAAACGCATGCTGTCATGACGCTTAAGAGCATTACCACCCGCCCCGAGATGTTCTCCAATTCTACCTTAACACACCGACTGTACAGAGTCCTTTATTATTTTCTTAAATCAAGTTTGGCTGCTGGGGACACAAAGCCGTTCCTTGGGGCCCTTCAAGGGAACACAAAGAAAATTACAAGGGCGTGAACTACAGCGATTACAAAGAAGCTGAGACAGAAGACTATCAAATGCGTGCGTTCCTTGGCAGGTATAACCAGCTCAGTTTTTATTGCACAAACAAACGCTACCAGGCAGCGACGCCATAGATGTCATAGATGGGGCGTGGAGGGGACAGATGGCAAGGGGGTGCCTCTTGGAGCCAGCAAGAGTATGATGCTCTTTTCTTCCTTGGAGAATTGTCACCCTTAAAAAAGAGAACGGAATGCTTTTCATCCTCATGAGTGTCAACAGTGAAGTGGGTGACTCCCAGCCTTCCCTCCTGGGAGCTGCCTGCCCCCACTCCTCAGGATCTTGCCTCTATTTTCTGGCAGGGCTTGCCTGGGACCTGGGAGCCCAAAAGCAGCCCTGGGCTTTGGCTTGTTGAGTGGCTGTTTAATGTGCAAGTGGCATTCTCTTGACCAAATCCAGCCCTTTGTTTTTCCTGAAGCTGCACAGAGCAGCCTCTAAGCCTGGAGGAGGACCTAGCTCCATCCAAGGCCTGAGTGGAGGAAAAAGGCTGGAATGATGGCTCATGAGCTCAGGTGCGGTTGCCAATGTCTGGTCCAGAGGTAACAACAGTTTTCATGAGCCTTTTGCTCAGGAGCCCAGTGATTAATGCGCCAACATGAACACAAGTGGACAGCCATGCTCCTAAAACTGGGTCAGGGCAAAGCAGTCCCAAATACAGACATGCGTTGTTCAAATCTTGGGACAAATAAAAGTTGTCCTCACTCAACCACTAAGGGAAATGGACTTGCATTGTTTGAGCACCAACAGGTTTCAGGCTCTATGCTAGCTGCTTGCAGTAGGCTGCTTGATTCAGGCTCATAACAATGTAGAAAGTGAGCATTATTATGTCCGTTGTGTAGGAGAAGCAGGCACTCAGAGGTTAGAGAGCTACCTGAAGTTGTTGCCTTCATAAACCTGGTAGAAGAACCAGGGTCCTATCCCAGCCTTACCAGACTAACACCATTCCCACACGCTCCCTTCTAGAATGGTCCGCCCTGAGGTCTCTTGTTGCTGTTGCTATTGTTGTTGTTGTTGTTTCTTCTGTGCTTCGCCCACTATCCCTTCTCAAATATTCACTGATGACCAAACGGCTGTGCTTGTAGGCATGATCTTGTGCCAAGCAAAGTACACAGGGAGCAAAGGGACCCTACCAAGTGCAGAGGCTAGAAACCAGTAGCTGAGATGTCCACAGGCATTTTTCATTGTCTCCATATGACAATGTTGGGTGCCACAGTGCAAGATGGGCAGTTTGGCTGCACAGCGCCAGCCTGGGGGCACCATTCTTAACATAAGTGTGTGGACTGGGGGTGGAGGAAGGTCCTGGCCAGCAGGTCTCTGTCTCCCCAGTCTGTGAAACCTCCACTCCATGAAAGCCAGAGCAGCATGACATTTATCGGTTGTCTCCATTTCAGCTCCTATAAGACAGCATTTGAAGAGTAGTTGCTGTGATCTAAAATAGAATCAGCCTTGGTTTTTGTCTGTAAAGTGGAGGTCCATGTGATTTGTGACGAGTTGCCCAAGTGCACCCAGCGGTTATTGGCAAATCCAGAACCAACTCCGATATCATAGAGAAAAGCCCAGAGCCTCCTACACCCATCCTTGCCTTTTGAACACCAGTTGCAAGGCCTCCTCTTGGCAAGATGTAGCTAAAGAAAGATCCCTTCTGAGGCATCATGACAATTGATCTGCCTTGTGAGAAAACCCATCAAACTCCCTTTGATGATAGTAATCTGCTGAGGACTCACCCAATGCCAGGACTGTTCTAGGTGACTTTCAAGCCTTATCTCATTTAATTCTGGAAGAAACCATCAAGATGAAGCACCTTATTGCCACTGCCTCACAAAAGAGAATATTTGCTCAGTGACTTACGCATGGTTGACCCAGGAGGCCCTGAATCCCAAGCAAAGCTGTTTCTTCCTAAATGTTGCACTGAACAGAGAAATAATTCAGCCATTTCTTTCATTCATTTTGTATTTCTTCTGGTTACAATATAATTTTTTTTTTAATCTAGTGAGAGAAGCTTGAAAGCGGGTAGGCCAAGAGATCCTGTTTATTATTTAGGCAACAGTTTCAGTGATGACTTTCATATGAACCTTATCAGTGTCAAACCAGAGTTTACTAACACTTTGCTAACTTATAAACAGGCTCCCACACACTCACTCTGGAGCTTATACAGAGAAGCACATGTAAACATTTCAAAACATTTCTGGTGGACAATTAATTTTTTTTCCTTTGGGAAAATATCCGATTGATGATAATAATGAAGCAATGCATATTTTGAAGATAAATAATATGAAAATGGGTGGCTTCAGTCTCTTTCAAGAATTGTGGGATGCTTAGAAATTGTCATTAAGTTTCTGCGTACTTAGAGGTCCATTTTGCAGTGGCTCCAAGGAGTGTGCTCAGGAATGCAAGATGGAAGAGGGGAGACCAGTTATGAGGTTTTTTGGTTTATTTGGAAATTCTGTGTCTTCTGGAGAGCCAAGGACTTTTGTCTTTGAAACGTTCTTCGTTTTTTCTAAAGTACAGTGCTGTACTTCTAAGAACCTTCTCTGTGGCTACTTTCAGATTTCTTCCTTGCCGTTTCTGTTTGCTTTTTCTTTTTTCTCTCTCGGTCCTCTCTCTGTGGGAAAGGTAATCTGGGAGGGTGGCCAGTGCTGGCAGGGGAAAAACAGGAGCATGTTTATCACGGTTTATGACCCCAGCGCTTCCCAAAGGAGAAACGTTCACATCTGAGCATCCTCCTTGGGTCTATTGTCCTTCTCTGAGATCTTCAAAGATATCTCTTCCAAGGGGAACGCTTGGGTCATTGTGGCTTCCTTTCCTCCAGAACCATTAAGATAATATTCCCCCAGTTGAACATCAGACAACACTTTTGGTGAAGGACTTCAAGAAAAACACCAATAAAGCTAAATCTATGACCTTCAGTCTTGAATTGTGTGTATCAACTGTCAGATTTGAAAACCATTCACCTTAGGTTCACTCAGGGGCCCTGGAAAGGTCATTAATACATCCAATGCCTCTCCTTTTCTCTTGGCACATAGTAGGATTGCATCTCTTTACCCACTTTGAAATTAAGCCTGACCGTGTGACTTGACTTGACTCTTGACATGACAATGGCAGAGCTAGGAGCCCGAATGTAATCTTCTCTGGTCTCTTTCCCTCCATCCTGGCAACCAGCAACGTCTGCAAGAGTGATGACTCCATCAGCAGGCACGTCCCTGCTGATCTGTGAAGGGCATCTTTTACATGATATAAGTAATCAGCAGATAGGTAGGGGTCCAGGCCTGGGTGTCCTTCTGTGGAGAATTTCTTGACTGGGTAAGAGCAGCCTTCTGAAGCTTTCTTCTAAATATACAATTACTATGAAATTTCAAGTTGGAAGTTAACTATGGTATCTTTCTGGGTGATGCCTCCATACTATGTTTCCTGATCAAAGATCTAGGGGAAGATTTGGTCTTATCAGCTGTGTAAGCTTCATAGCCAAATCATTAATCTTCCTGAACCCCCATTCTGAAAATCTGCAAGTGGGGTGACAACCACCTCTGCCTATTTATGACCCTTTGGAGGAGTTTTAAAGGCAAAGTAAGATGGTGTTTGTGGAAATGCAGTCCAAGCCATGTCAATACAGTATCATCATTCCTAGGTATAAAGGGCATTGTGCTCACCAGTCCTGGTTGCTGGCATGGGTGGTCTAAGGGTTGATGTAGATGATCAATGCTTTCTGATGGGGTCAGGGGCCAGGTGGCCTCACTGGATGGAGTAAGACGTCTTTCTGAACTCAGGAACTGGAGGCCCTGTAACTCCTCAAAACTGTGCCGCCTGCAGCTAAGCCCGCTTTACCAAACACGAGTTCTGCATCTTGGTTCATCCATTTGCAAAACACCTGAAATATCTACCTCATAGGCTTGATCTCAACAAAATAACCACTAGGGAGACATCCTGAAACCAGGAGGGTCCAAGAATCAGTTCTACTAGGACAGTGGTCCAGTTTTCCCCCTGAGAGTCCCTTTGGTCCTGGTAGGTCCCGTTTGTGAGGAATCCAGTCTCAAAAATCAATCATCTTGGCAATTTCTGAGACAGTGGGAGGCAAAGAAGCACTTATCAACTGTCTGCAAGTAAGAATATCTGTCTTTCCTAGCAGATAGATGGCCTTTCTTGGATATAGCCCACTAATTTTTATTAATCTTTTGCTGTGGAGTGGATCCTGAGTTTTGACTAATTTTTTTAACTTCAAATGTTTGGATGATTTGAGACTCCCCCCACCCAGAAAAATGGCCTTTTAATTTTTACATATTTTCCCTTTCAGTGCAATGTGGTTTCTATTTTCAAGTACACAGATTCAGAATAACTCAGTTCTTCAATGCCTTCCTCCTCTTTTCCCTCCCTCCCTCATTTCCTGTTCTGTAGCACTCTGACCAGCCTTCGGCTGATTCTGGCTTCCTGGGCAAAGCCTTGGAGCTGGACATCTTCCAAAACTACCCCTGGAAAACGATGGTGGCAACTCCCATATACTCTTCCTTGGAAGAAGCACCGCAGGACAGGTTGCCTCCCCATTTGGGAGTGTGGTTACCGAGCTGGGCAGGGATGTCAGGCTGTAACTGACTCATTCATGAGTCTGGCCTCAGTGCACAGAGAGAAGCCTGGATCCCCCTACCCCAGCCAAGCGGTTTCAGCTTATCTCTAAGGAGATTAGAGGACCTCTGGCTCATTGCTGCCTTTCTTTCGGAGCCAAAAGGCCTAGCAGATCAAAGTCAACATGACTTCACATAGCTAGTGGCTTATCTCCTGCCTGTCCTAAGACCACTGACCTCTCAATTAAGGTTTTAAGAACAATTTCTTTTGGGGGAGGAAGTGCTCATAGGATGGAGGACAGTTTACACTTTCAGACCTCTGGTCCTGACCCTGTGGCTGGGCGGCCTGTCATGACTACTCACCATGCAATTAGGCAGCATTTTTCAATTCCCTTATAAAGAAAAAAAATGTTATTTTTTCCAAAAATATCTCCAAGTGTCCTAAAGCATTCTATTTTTCATATCTAATGAGGTGACAGTGGAATTTGTTAGACGAATATGACTTTATCAAGCTTTAATGCTAGCACTCCTCTCAAACCCAGAGCTTCATGGCGTGTCGAAGGAGACACTGATAACCCAAAGCCTTGGCTGACTGATGCATTTGGGTGCATTCCTGTGCTTCCTGGTGGAGACCAGCCCCTCACCCTCTGCATAGTTTCAGCCTCGTTAGAGTCTTCCTTGAAGCGTGGCCTGCTAGTTTGCAAGTCTTGAGTTGATTAAACTGAATGCCAAAGAAAAATATCTTGTACCCTGGTGCTGAAAAATTCTCTGAAAGAGGTGGACTTTTCAAATAGATGTTGTAAACTGTGAATTATGTGTGTGTGTATTTACATATATGCGTATATGTGTGTGTGTGTGTGTGTGTATATATACACACACACACTTAGTTTTCTGAATGTCTGTCTAGTCAAAGCTATGGTTTTTCCAGTAGTCATGTATGGATGTGAGAGTTGGACTACAAGGAAAACTGAGTGCCGAAGAATTGATGCTTTAGAACCGTGGTGTTGGAGAAGATTCTTGAGAGTCCCTTGGACTGCAAGGAGATCAAACCAGTCTATCCTAAAGGAAGTCAGTCCTGAATATTCATTGGAAGGACTGATACTGAAGCTGAAATTCCAGTACTTAGGCCACTGATATGAAGAACTGACTCACTGGAAAAGACCTTGATGCTGGGAAAGATTGAAGGTGGGAGGAGAAGGGGACAACAGAGGATGAGATGGTTGGATGACATCACCGACTCAATGGACATGACTTTGAGCAAGCTCCGGGGAGTTGGTGATGTACAGGGAAGCCTGGTGTGCTGCAGTCCATGGGGTTACAAAGAGTTGGACACAACCGAGTGACTGAACTGAACTGAACTGATATACCCACTGTTTTCATTGTTCAGTAGCTAAGTTGCGTCTGATTCTTTGCAACCTCATGGACTGCAGCATGCCAGGGGGTCCAGACTGTCCTTCACTGTCTCCCAGGGCTTGTTCAAACTCATTTCCATTGAATCAGTGACACCACCCAACCATCTCATCCTCTGTTGCCCCCTTCTCCTCCATATACATATATATATATATATACCCACACACACACATATATATATACATAACATATACATACATATATATGTACACATTATGTATATATACACACACGGGCATACTTAGTGTGTTTCATTTTATTGCACTTTACAGATATTACATTTTTCACAGACTTAAGGTTTGCAGCAATTACATCAAACAAGTCTATCAGTGCCATTTTTCCAATAGCATTTGCTCACTTCCTGTCTCAGTGCTATATGTTGATCATTCTCACAATATTTCAAGCTTTTTCATTATTATTTTATTTGTTTATGGTGATCTATGATCAGTGAACTTCTTGCAAAATGATGATAGCACCCACCCATTCAATAAAGATGATAGCAACCACTCAGATGGTGGTTAGCATTTTATAGCATAAACAGTATTTTTAAATTAAAATAGGTACATTTCTTGTTTATACATAAGACTATTGCATATTTAATACAATACAGTGTAAACATAACTTTTGTATGCACTGGGAAAGCAAAAAATTAATGTCACTTGCTTTATTGTGTTACTTGCATTATTGTTGCAGTCTGGACCGGAATTTGAACTATCTCTGACATATGCCTGTGTACACACACACACACACAGACACACACACACGTGTGTGTGCATGCTCAGTCACTTCAGTTGTGTCTAAATATTTGCGACCCTATGGACTATAGCCCACCAGGCTCCTCTGTCCATGGGATTCTCCAGACAAGAATACTGAAGTGGGTTGCCATGCTCTCCTCCAGGGGATCTTCCCAGCCCAAGGATCGAATGTTTCTTATGTCTCCTGCATTGGCAGGCAAATTCTTTACCACTAGCATCACCTGGGAAGCCCCATACACACACACACACACTTTTTACTAGCAGATATACTGTCTCTTTATTGGATGTTTGTGCCAGGTTCCCTAGAAGATACCATGGATGTGTATAACCAGTCTCTCCCCTTGAGAAGCTGTACCAAGGAGTGACGAATTAAGTGTTAGATTGTTGTAATAGACTAGAGCTCAGACTCCAGGGCACTCAGACTGGGGTTTGAATCTCGGCTTCAATGATGACTACCTGTTCACCCTCAAGAAGTTACTTAACTTCTCAACCTTCTGTTTCTTTGTCTTTAAAACTGGGAGAAGCATCCTTAGTGCTTCTCAGGTTTCTGTAAGGATCAAATGAAATAAACCGTTAAGGTCTATAGTCGAGTTTACGGCATATGTAAGTATTCAATAAATAGCCTTGGCTAGTTGTTTCATTATTGTTTTGTAAATTTTAAAATTTTGTTGTTCAAGGTGGGGTAGGATTTACTGAAAGGCAGGGAGGCAGAGAGCCCTTCGTGGAGCAGAAGTGGACAGGAGCACAGACTGAGCATCAAAGGAACCTCTGGGAAGCCCCCAGGAGCCACCAGCAGGTTCTATGCTTGCCTTCCTAAACATTCAAACTTATCTGCCAGCACGACTTGCTGGAAATTACCCAGGAAGCCACGTAGTTAATTTTCTGTATCTGTTACAGATGAGGGTCAGTTGTCATTTCCATCATAAAATCCATGCTTCATGGATCTAAAGCTTGGAATTTAAAATGACATGGGGCTTAAACTCCACTTAACACTTTTGATTTAAAACCTTCTCAGAGAACAAAAGTCACTGCAGGCTTTTTGGTATAAGTTACCTTTTGAAAATGAATTCCGCATCTGGTTTTGCATAGCCTTTTCAATGACAAATAGCTTTACACCAAGAGTCATTAAAAATCAACACTTTTAAAAAGCAAATAATCAGCCACATTTACTTTCTCTTTAGACAAATGACAGGTGCCTGGGTAGGGTTTCATTTTTATCTCTTTTAATGATGACTTTCCAAAATGGCTACTTGAGAAAAGGGCAGTTTGGAGAAAGGAAGGCAAGGCATTTTTAGAGGTTACTTTCTTAGCCTCTAGAGACGTATATTTAATTCATTCAAATTTTATTATGGAATTTGATTTTAAAGATAAAAATGTGTCATATATAATATCAGTATATGCTTTGTCTTTTGGTTTATGCATTAGACACCCTACAGCTACATATACATCTGTTAGAAGACTGATCCAAAAGAGTTTTATTTCAAAATAGCTAGATCAATATTCCACAGAAAGTAGCTGATGGCCAAGATCAACAAGGAATTTTAATTTTTTCTTGAAAAAAATAATTGCTCTGATTTCACCTTTGGAGAGAAATGGCAACGTGAAAATGTTCAGAGAAGATTCCAAGAGAAAGCTGAAAGTTGGAAGCACTTACAGGAAATGAACTCGATCTGGTCGAAAATTTTAAAATTCCATAAAGTTTAGTTGTTATTGTTTAGCCCCTAAGTCGTGTCTCTTTGTGACTCCATGGACTGTAGCCCACCAGGCTCCTCTATCCATGGGATTTTCCAGGCAAGAATACTGTAGTGGGTAGCCATTTCCTTCCACAATAGTGTTTAGTATCATGGTGTAAATAAACCTTTTTGTGTTTCTCTAGAGAACATTGCCTACTCCAGTATTCTTGCCTAGAGAATCCCGTGGACAGAAGAGCCTGGTGGCTGCTGTCCATAGGGTTACACAGAGTCGGACACTACTGAAGCAACTTAGCATGCATGCATGCATGCATTGGAGAAGGAAACGGCAACCCACTCCAGTAGTTTTGCCTGGAGAATCCAGGGACGGAGGAGCCCGGTGGGCTGCCATCCATGGGGTCGCACATTTCGGACACAGCTGAAGCGACTTAGCAGCAGCAGCAGCAGCAGAGAACATTGCCTAATACCTCCAGGTGAAGGTGATGGGAAAAGGGAAAAGATCACGAGCTGCAACTTCATTTACTTGCAGTTTTTATTGTGAGCAGGAACACAAGTAATGGCAGATGGGACTTGGGGAAATGCGTTTCCCCCTTCTGAACCGATGTGGTTATCTCCCTTGGCCTTTCAGTTTTTATTTTCCAGAATCCAGTGAATGTATCTTCTCATCTTGGGCTACCTTCATAATTAGACTTAAATTCTAAGAAAAGCTATTAAAAGCCTCAGGCAAGGCTGGTGAGGGAGTACAGCTTCATGTACTATTGAACTGGATGAACTGGTTTCCTTGGACTCAAGCTGGGAGAAGATGCCTGAATGACTCCCAGGCCCTTGTGGATTTCTATTTGCTGAGTAAAGATATGAGAGCTCAGTTATCCTGTCCACTCAGAGACAGACTAAAAAGTAATGACAACAATATTGGCAGCTTCCTCTAGACTCCAGAGGTGTGATTTCTTTCCTTAGCCCTTGAACCTGGCCCAGCCCTGTGACTTGCTATGACCAATAGAATATGGCAAAGTTGTATAAGTTCTGGAGCCTAGGCTTCAAGTGGCCTTGCAGCTCCTGCCTTTGTCCTCAGAATGCTTGTCACCACATAAGAAAGTCCAACTAGATGATTGAGACTGTGTGGTGAGAAAGGTCAGACTGACCATCAGCATCAAGGTTCCAGGCATGTGAGTGAGGTCATCTGAGTCCCTCCAGCCCCAGCTGGGTCACTGATTGATGGTCCCTGCCTGCAATGAAATGTGAGCACAGGCAAGACCAGAAGAACTTCCCATCGACACACAGAATCATGAGGAAC
Source organism: Bos indicus (assembly GCF_029378745.1). Classification (NCBI taxonomy): domain Eukaryota; kingdom Metazoa; phylum Chordata; class Mammalia; order Artiodactyla; family Bovidae; genus Bos; species Bos indicus. The sequence goes on along the minus strand of NC_091785.1, from coordinate 40,525,504 downwards.
AACAAATTGGGATTTTAAGTCAGGGTCCGTGGGCCATTCTGACCAGGCATGAGCTTTTCTAAATAAAGTTTTATTAGAACAGCATTAATATTGTCCTGGAGGTCTCTGAGATTGTCCTCATTTCTTTTAATTCGTTTTTCTTTTATCCTCTTGCTACAACATTCGAATCATAGGAGTCCCAGAAGAAGAAGACAAAAAGAAAGACCATGAGAAAATACTTGAGGAGATAATAGTTGAAAACTTCCCTAAAATGCGGAAGGAAATAATCACCCAAGTCCAAGAAACCCAAAGAGTCCCAAACAGGATAAACCCAAGGCGAAACACCCCAAGACACATATTAATCAAATTAACAAAGATCAAACACAAAGAACAAATATTAAAAGCAGCAAGGGAAAAACAACAAATAACACACAAGGGAATTCCCATAAGGATAACAGCTGATCTTTCAATAGAAACTCTTCAAGCCAGGAGGGAATGGCAAGATATACTTAAAATGATGAAAGAAAATAACCTACAGCCCAGATTATTGTACCCAGCAAGGATCTCCTTCAAATATGAAGGAGAAATCAAAAGCTTTTCAGACAAGCAAAAGCTGAGAGAATTCTGCACCACCAAACCAGCTCTCCAACAAATACTAAAGGATATTCTCTAGACAGGAAACACAAAAATGGCATATAAATTCGAACCCAAAACAATAAAGTAAATGGCATTGGGATCATACTTATCAGTAATTACCTTAAACGTAAATGGGTTGAATGCCCCAACCAAAAGACAAAGACTGGCTGAATGGATACAAAAACAAGAGCCCTACATATGTTGTCTATAAGAGACCTACCTCAAAACTGGGGACACATACAGACTGAAAGTGAAGGGCTGGAAAAAGATTTTCCATGCAAATAGGGACCAAAAGAAAGCAGGAGTAGCAATACTCATATCAGATAAAATAGACTTTAAAACAAAGCCTGTGAAAAGAGACAAAGATGGTCACTACATAATGATCAAAGGATCAATCCAAGAAGAAGATATAACAATTATAAATATATATGCACCCAACAGCGGAGCACCGCAATATGTAAGACAAATGCTAACAAGTATGAAAGGAGAAATTAACAATAACATAATAATAGTGGGAGACTTTAATACCCCACTCACACCTATGGATAGATCAACTAAACAGAAAATTAACAAGGAAACACAAACTTTAAACAATACAATAGACCAGTTAGACCTAATTGATATCTATAGGACATTTCATCCCAAAACAATGAATTTCACCTTCTTCTCAAGTGCACATGGAACCTTCTCCAGGATAGATCACATCCTGGGCCATAAAGCTAGCCTTGGTAAATTCAAAACAATAGAAATCATTCCAAGCATCTTTTCTGACCACAATGCAGTAAGATTAGATCTCAATTACAGGAGAAAAACTATTAAAAATTCCAACATATGGAGGCTGAACAACACGCTGTTGAATAACCAACAAATCACAGAAGAAATCAAAAAAGAAATCAAAATCTGCATAAAAACGAATGAAAATGAAAACACAACAACCCAAAACCTGTGGGACACTGTAAAAGCAGTCCTAAGGGGAAAGTTCATAGCAATACAGGCATACCTCAAGAAACAAGAAAAAAGTCAAATAAATAACCTAACTCTACACCTAAAGCAACTAGAAAAGGAAGAAATGAAGAACCCCAGGGTTAGTAGGAGGAAAGGAATCTTAAAAATTAGAGCAGAAATAAATGCAAAAGAACCAAAGAGACCATAGCAAAAATCAACAAAGCCAAAAGCTGGTTCTTTGAAAGGATAAATAAAATTGACAAACCATTAGCCAGACTCATCAAGAAACAAAGGGAGAAAAATCAAATCAATAAAATTAGAAATGAAAATGGAGAGATCACAACAGACAACACAGAAATACAAAGGATCATAAGAGACTACTATCAACAATTATATGCCAATAAAATGGACAACGTGGAAGAAATGGACAAATTCTTAGAAAAGTACAACTTTCCAAAACTGGACCAGGAATAAATAGAAAATCTTAACAGACCCATCACAAGCACAGAAATTGAAACTGTAATCAAAAATCTTCCAGCAAACAAAAGCCCAGGTCCAGACGGCTTCACAGCTGAATTCTACCAAAAATTTAGAGAAGAGCTAACACCTATCCTGCTCAAACTCTTCCAGAAAATTGCAGAGGAAGGTAAACTTCCAAACTCATTCTATGAGGCCACCATCACCCTAATACCAAAACCTGACAAAGATCCCACAAAAAAAGAAAACTACAGGCCAGTATCACTGATGAACATAGATGCAAAAATCCTTAACAAAATTCTAGCAATCAGAATCCAACAACACATTAATAAGATCATACACCATGACCAAGTGGGCTTTATCCCAGGGATGCAAGGATTCTTCAATATCCACAAATCAATCCATGTAATACACCACATTAACAAATTGAAAAATAAAAACCATATGATTATCTCAATAGATGCAGAGAAAGCCTTTGACAAAATTCAACACCCATTTATGATAAAAAAACTCTCCAGAAAGCAGGAATAGAAGGAACATATCTCAACATAATAAAAGCTATATATGACAAACCCACAGCAAACATTATCCTCAATGGTGAAAAATTGAAAGCCTTTCCTCTAAAGTCAGGAACAAGACAAGGGTGCCCACTTTCTCCATTACTATTCAACATAGTTTTGGAAGTTTTGGCCACAGCAATCAGAGCAGAAAAAGAAATAAAAGGAATCCAAATTGGAAAAGAAGAAGTAAAACTCTGTTTGCAGATGACATGATCCTCTACATAGAAAACCCTAAAGACTCCACCAGAAAATAACTAGGACTAATCAATGATTATAGTAAAGTTGCAGGATATAAAATCAACACACAGAAATCCCTTGCATTCCTATACACTAATAATGAGAAAACAGAAAGAGAAATTAAGGAAACAATTCCATTCACCATTGCAACGGAAAGAATAAAATACTTAGGAATATATCTACCTAAAGAAACTAAAGACCTATATATAGAAAACTATAAAACACTGATGAAAGAAATCAAAGAGGACACTAATAGATGGAGAAATATACCATGTTCATGGATTGGAAGAAACAATATAGTGAAAATGAGTATACTACCCAAAGCAATTTATAGATTCAATGCAATCCCTATCAAGCTACCAATGGTATTCTTCACAGAGCTAGAACAAATAATTTCACAATTTGTATGGAAATACAAAAAACCTCGAATAGCCAAAGCTATCTTGAGAAAGAAGAATGGAACTGGAGGAATCAACCTACCTGACTTCAGGCTCTATTACAAAGCCACAGTCATCAAGACAGTATGGTACTGGCACAAAGACAGAAATATAGATCAATGGAACAAAATAGAAAGCCCAGAGATAAATCCACGCACATATGGACACCTTATCTTTGACAAAGGAGGCAAGAATATACAATGGATTAAAGACAATCTCTTTAATAAGTGGTGCTGGGAAATCGGGTCAACCACTTGTAAAAGAATGAAACTAGAACACTTTCTAACACCATACACAAAAATAAACTCAAAATGGATTAAAGATCTAAACGTAAGACCAGAAACTATAAAACTCCTAGAGGAGAACATAGGCAAAACACTCTCCGACATACATCACAGCAGGATCCTCTATGACCCACCTCCCAGAATATTGGAAATAAAAGCAAAAATAAACAAATGGGACCTAATTAAACTTAAAAGCTTCTGCACATCAAAGGAAACTATTAGCAAGGTGAAAAGGCAGCCTTCAGAATGGGAGAAAATAATAGCAAATGAAGCAACAAACAAACAACTAATCTCAAAAATATACAAGCAACTCCTACAGCTCAACTCTAGAAAAATAAATGACCCAATCAAAAAATGGGCCAAAGAACTAAATAGACATTTCTCCAAAGAAGACATACAGATGGCTAACAAACACATGAAAAGATGCTCAACATCACTCATAATCAGAGAAATGCAAATCAAAACCACAGTGAGGTACCATTTCACACCAGTCAGAATGGCTGCGATCCAAAAGTCTACAAGCAATAAATGCTGGAGAGGGTGTGGAGAAAAGGGAACCCTCTTACACTGTTGGTGGGAATGCAAACTAGTACAGCCACTATGGAGAACAGTGTGGAGATTCCTTAAAAACTGGAAATAGAACTGCCTTATGACCCAGCAATCCCACTGCTGAGCATACACACTGAGGAAACCAGAAGGGAAAGAGACACGTTACCCCAATGTTCATCGCAGCACTGTTTATAATAGCCAGGGCACGGAAGCAACCTAGATGTCCATCAGCAGATGAATGGATAAGAAAGCTGAGGTACATATACACAATGGAGTATTACTCAGCCATTAAAAAGAATACATTTGAATCAGTTCTAATGAGGTGGATGAAACTGGAGCCGACTATACAGAGTGAAGTAAGCCAGAAAGAAAAACACCAATACAGTATACTAAAGCGTATATATGGAATTTAGGAAGATGGTAACAATAACCCTGTGTACGAGACAGCAAAAGAGACACTGATGTATAGAACAGTCTTATGGACTCTGTTGGAGAGGGAGAGGGTGGGAAGATTTGGGAGAATGGCATTGAAACATGTATAATATCATGTATGAAACGAGTTGCCAGTCCAGGTTCAATGCATGATACTGGATGCTTGGGGCTAGTGCGCTGGGACGACCCAGAGGGATGGTATGGGGAGGGAGGAGGGAGGAGGGTTCAGGATGGGGAACACATGTATACCTGTGGCAGATTCATTTTGATATTTGGCAAAACTAATACAATATTGTAAAGTTTAAAAATAAAATAAAAATTAAAAACAAGACAAACCAAAAACCAAAAAAAAAAAGAACAGCATTACAGTCATTCATTCATTCCATATTGTCTATGGCTGCTCTTATGCCTCAACACAGAACCAAGTAGTTGTAACTGGAACCATGTGGCCCTCAAAGCCTAAGCTATTTATTCTGTTGTCCTGTATGAAACAAAAGTTTGCCTACCCATGTTTTAGCTGTTAAGTGTCTTGATAGGCAGTAAAAAAAAAAAAAAAACCAAGTTGGTATATTAGGCAGTGTTCTCTAGAGAAACAGAAGCAGTAGCTTTGGTCTTTGTGGTGATACAGGCTGAGAAGTCCCCAGATCTGCAGTCAGCAAATCAGCCCAGGAGAGCTGATAGTGTAGTTCCACTCCCAAACCAACTGTCTAGAAACTCGAGAACGTGTGTTTCGGTTCAGGTTTGAAGGCGAGAAAGGACTGGTATTCCAGCTCAAGTGATCAGGCAGTTCTTACCATTGAGACAGTCAGCCCTTTTTGTTCTACTCAGGCCTTCGACAGGTTGGATGATGCCCACCTATCTTGGGGAGGGCAAGCTGCTTTATTCACTCTATCATTTCAAACGTTGATCTTATCCAGAAACACCCTCTTAGACACATCCAGAGTAATGTTTGACTACATATCTGGGCACCCTGTGGCCCAGTTATGTTGATGCATAGAATTAATCATCATAGCTGGTATCAGTATAGGTTTTGTTTCAGTAACAAAAACCTACAATTAATGACATTGGACTAGGAGGTGGACAGAAGGTGGACAGGGCACTATTAGGGCTAAAAAGAAGGTAAAGAAATGACTGCTGAAGGCTAGAGAAAAGGCAACCCAGGTTATGTCCAGTGGAACAATAGCCCCAAACAGTCCAAACTATTAATATCACCAAGGTAATAGGGAATCTAGAAAACTATCCATGGAATTCATAGATATGGCAAAGGAAATCTCTAGATAGAATATGGAAAGTACCAACTGGCTTCTCCTAGTTGCCTGTGATAGTGTACATGAAGAGAAAGATGAGATGGAGAACTGTTTATTTTACAAGCAGAGTGTAGAGGGAATATAGAGGGCTCAGGACAGATTTGATTAGAAAACAAGACCGTCTCTCATTTCAGCACACACAAGCCTCATCCCAGCTATGAGACCTCAGAAAGTTTTAAACTGCTGCCTCATAGGCTCTCTCAGCTAGCAAAGGGCTTCTGAGAATCTCAAGGGGGTATCCTACAGCAGATTCACACTCAGCCCAAAGTAGAGGCAGTGAAAGAAAGTCGCTCAGTCATGTCCAACTTTTTGCGACCCCATGGACTGCACGGTCCATGGAATTCCCCAGGCCAGACTACTGGAGTGGGTAGTCTTTCCCTTCTCCAGGGGATTTTCCCAACCCAGAGATCAAACCCAGGTCTCCCTCATTGCAGGCAGATTCTTTGCCAGCTGAGCCACAAGGAAAGCCCATGAATACTGGAGTGGGTAGCCTATCCCTTCTCCAGTGGATCTTCCCGACCCAGGAATCGAATGGGGTCCCCTGCATTGCGGCGGATTCTTTACCAACTGAGCTATCAGGGAAGCAAATAGAGGCAGGTTTGTCTCAAAAAAGAATGGATGTGATTGGCACCCCACTCCAGTATTTTGCCTGGAAAATTCCATGGACGGAGGAGCCTTGTGGGCTGCAGTCCATGGGGTCACTAGAGTCGGACACGATTGACTGACTTCACTTTCAATTTTCACTTTCATGCATTGGAGAAGGAAATGGCAACCCATTCCAGTGTTCTTGTCTGGAGAATCCCAGGGACAGGGAAGCCTGGTGGGCTGCCGTCTCTGGGGTCACACAGAGTCAGACACGACTGAAGTGACTTAGCAGCAGCAGCAATCAGAATTATGGGAAATTCACAAAGTTTTAAATACACTGTATTAGACCTAAAAAGGCAGAGATAGTTCAAAATGAAAAGAGCCTCTGAGCCCCCAAATTTCTATGGGAAAGAAGCAGGCAGAGAAAAAAGCTATACAGTTGCAAAATGTGCCATGTCTAATGGGAAAGGAAGGACAACTCAAAGAGTGGAGCCAAGACCCAGAGAATGGAGCCAGGAGTCAAGGAGAACAGGTTATGGACCCACTCTGTATGGACTGAGTGTGTGGGTCCCTCCAATATCCACAACCCCCTTTGTGTTGTGTTCGGGGTGGGACCTTTGGGAGGTAATTGGTTTTGTTTCAGGTCATGGAGGTAGAGCCCCATGTTGAGATCCCTTGTGAGAGCATCAAGAGATCAGAGCTCTCTCTCTCTGTCCAGTTGCGTACAATGAGTGAGAAGGCAGCCGTCTAAAGATCAGGAAGAGAATCCTCCCTAGACGTGGAATCTGGCAGCGAGTCTTGGACTTCCAGTCTCTTGATCTGTGAGAAATAAATGTGTGTTGTCTAAGTTCCCCAGTCCATGGTATTCTGTGATAGCAGCCCTAACTGAGGTGCAGTCCGAGGGAGCAGAAGGGGCCCTGATCAGGGAGTGTTCCATACTCCTGGAGTAGGAAAACTGGAAATTTGGGCCTGGCTGGACTTCAGAATGCTATGGACCAGCAAAAGCCATGTGCCTCCCATTTCTCCTCTTTTGAATAGAAATATCTACTGTGATGATCTGCTTTACCAAGTATGTTGCAAAGTAGGGGCAGATAACAGTTTAGTTGAGTTGTCTGATTCAAGGGGTGCTGCAACTGAAGAACTACACCCAAGGAACTTCATCTAGGGCATCTCACCTGTATTTGCATTTAGATGATCAAGTCCCTGGACTTTGAGATTGACACTATAATGGGATCAAATTTTTGGTCAAGTGGGAGAATGTATTTTGTGTATAGGACCAATGAAAAGAATTATCCAGCCCCTCCTATTAGAGATGGAAGCTATTTCATCACCCCTTATACCTAAACTGGCCTTGTGACTTACTTTGGCCAACAGAATATGGCAGAAGTGACATTAAGGCATTCCAGAACTTGATCTTCATGAAACCTTGGAGCATCCACCTTCCATCTTGGCCCCCTAGTGCTCCATGATCGAAAACCCCACTTAGATATCAGAGAGAGAGGCACAGCCAACAGTCAGACCAAGGCCCCAGACATGTGAGTTATGTCACTTTAGACTCGCCACACTCAGCTACGAAGCCAAGTGCCTGAGGCCACATGAGTGAGCCCAGGTGAGACCAGGAAAACAACTATCCCATCAACCTACAGAGCCAAGAGGAGCAATAATTTGTGGTTTTAAGCAAATATATTTGGGGTGGTTTGTTACGCAGCAGTGAATAACTGATACACTTTACAACTAATTATTTTTTATGTGCACATTCAACTGAAGGAAATTCAGGGAGAACAGCACGTTTAAAATTTCCCTCTATGGAAAAGTAATCTTTGTATACAATTTCAAACATAATACCTTTCCTTCTATTAAAATCTGTCATCATCACAGGCACTATACCAAACTGAATAGAAACCCAAGATCATGAAAACAGATCAGTCTTCAATAGTTAAAAAAAAAAGCAGTTCTACACCCACAAATCATTTCACTTATGTTTATAAATAAATTTATATTTGTACATATATATTATTAAAAGATGACAACAAAGACTTTCTTCCAAATTAAGAGCAAGATTTTCCATCCCAGAATCTACGTGGGGCTACCCGGAGAGACATATTTAACTCAGAAATACTGGTTAGCCACACAAACTGGGAAAGACTATTACTCAGCGGTAACAACATAGTCACTGCAATGAAGGCAAAGAGGAATTTGGGGTCATTGTTTTAAAGCGCGGCTGACTGCAACACTTGCTGCTTAGAAAATTAAAATGGAGCTTGATGTTTGAACAAAAGTCTCCATGAGTGAATAGAGCTTTCTTCCTCTCATTGAAAAAAACATTCATATAAGCAGTGATGAATTTCCCTGTCACTACATTTGAACAGAATGAGGGCACATGGAAGCCATAGGCATTTTCAGCCAACCACTTGGGGTGGGGGGTGGGGTGCTTGTTACGCGTTTACTGGCATCCTGCCCATGGCTGGAACTTATGTGAGTCATTTTGGTTTGTGTCTCTGTTTCTGTTTGCAAGAAGGGAGCTTCTTTCTCCCCCAGGGCTTGGCTCATTTCAACCTGTGGCTGTTCTGAGCATGCATGAGCTTACTGATAACTACGATTAAATGCCATTTCAAAAATCTTCCTGGTATTACTCATTCTTCCTTACTAGGATTCAAAGTGGAGCTCTGCTACTTACCGTGGGACCTTGGACAAGTTACATAACCTCTGAGTTTCAGTGTCTCATCCATGAAGAAAAATAATCCTTGTGCCTTACAGGATAGGTGGGAAGATTAGCAACAATATGGGTTGTCATTGTTGTTTAGTCTCTAAGTCGTGTTTGATTCTTATGCGACCTCATGGACTGTAGCCCACAAGTCTCCTCTGTTCATGGGATTTTCCAGGCATGAATACTGGAGTAGGTAGCCATTCTCTTCTCTAGGGGATCTTCCTCACCCAGGGATAGAACCCACATCTCCTGCTTTGGCAGGTGGATTCTTTACCACTGAGCCACCAGGGAAGCCTCAACAATATGGCTACAACACCTCCAATGTTGGACATGCACAGTACTTCTCTTACGGGGATTTTATGTGGACCTTAAAAGTTAACATGTGCAAAGCTCTCAGGAACAGTGGCTTGCATATGGTAAGGGTTTGCTAAATAAAATAAAAATCTTTTGGATTCTTGTAATCCATAGATGTCAGACCCCAGGGAATTTACCTTTAATTGTGCATGTAAAGCACATGATCATTTGTGACTAAGACCAGTGGTCAAAATGCAAGTGTGCCCTGGATTCCATGCAACCTGCACATATGGGATGCCTGCTGTATACACCGTGTTAGGCACCCAGGAGAGCTCAGGGGAGGATGGAGCAGCAGAGGAGAGCTTAGCCAAGTGCCACCTGAGTTTTCTAAGTTAATCTCTATAGACTATTGGTGTTGCCCACTCAGCTTCTTAGCCCATGTGGTGGTGGTTTAGTTGCTAAGCCATGTCGGACTCTTGTGACCCATGGACTGTAGCCTGCCAGGCTTCTCCGTCCATGGGATTCTCCAGGCAAGAATATTGGAGTGGCTTGCCATCTCCTTCTCCAAGGCTGGATCTCCTTGCAGTCCAAAGGACTCTTAAGAGCCTTCTCCAACACCACAGTTCAAAAGCATCAGTTCTTCGGCACTCAGCTTTCTTTATAGTCCAATTCTCACATCCATACGTGACTACTGGAAAAACCATAGCCTTGACCAGATGGACCTTTGTTGGCAAAGTAATGTCTCTGCTATTTAATATGCTGTCTAGGTTGGTCATAGTTTTTCTTCCAAGGAGCAAGCATCTTTTAATTTCATGGCTGCTGTCACCATCTGCAGTGATTTTGGAGCCCAAGAAAATAAAGTCTGTCATTGTTTCCATTGTTTCCTCATCTATTTGCCATGAAGTGATGGGACTAGGTGCCATGATCTTAGTTTTTTGAATGTTGGGTTTTAAGCCAGCGTTTTTACTCTCATCTTTCACTTTCATCAAGAGGCTTTTTAGTTCCTCTTCACTTTCTGCCGTAAGGGTGGTGTCATCTGCATATCTGAGGTTATTGATATTTCTCCTGGCAATCTGATTCCAGCTTGTGCTTCATCCAGCCCAGCATTTCTCATGATGTACTTTGCATATAAGTTAAATAAGCAGGGTGATAATATACAGCCTTAACATACTCCTTTCCCAATTTGAAACCAGTCTGTTGTTCCATGTTCAGTTCTAACTGTTGCTTCCTGACCTGCATACAGATTTCTCAGGAGGCAGGTAAGGTGGTCTGGTATTCCCATCTCTTTAAGAATTTTCCACAGTTTGTTGTGATTCACACAGTCAAAGGCTTTGGCATAATCAGTAAAGCAGAAGTAGATGTTTTTCAGGAATTCTCTTGCTTTTTCTATGATCCAGTGGATGTTGGCAATTTGATCTCTGGTTCCTCTGCCTTTTCTAAATCCAACTTGAACATCTGGAGGTTCATGTACTGTTGAAGCCTGTCTTGGAGAATTTTGAGCATTACTTTGCTAGCGTAAAGGTGAGTGAAATTGTGCAGTAGTTTGAATATTCTTTGGCATTGCCCTTTTTTGGGATTGGAATGAAAACTGACCTTTTCCAGTCCTGTGCCCACTGCTGAGTTTTCCAGATTTGCTGGCATATTGAGTGCAGTGCTTTCACAGCATCATCTTTTAGGATTTGAGGAATTCCATCACCTCCACTAGCTTTGTTCATAGTGATGCTTCCTAAGGCCCACTTGACTTCACCTTCTAGGATGTCTGGCTCTAGGTGAGTGATCACACCATTGTGGTTATCTGGATCATGAAGATCTTTTTTGTACAGTACTTCTGTGTATTCTTGCCACCTCTTCTTAATAGCTTCTTCTTCTGTTAGGTCCATACTGTTTCTGTCCTTTATTGTGTCCATCTTTGGATGAAACGTTCCCTTGGTATCTCTAATTTCTTGAAAACTAGACCTGGATATCTGTACATTTATCAGGAACTCTGACATTTCTTAAGCTGTGCCTTGGAAGATTGGTTTTTAGGGACCACGGAGACAGTCACACTGAAAGACTAAAAGAGAAGGGGATGAAGTGGGATGAAATGGGAAAAGAAAACAGAGCATAGATGACAAGGGAGAGCAGTCTTCTTTTTTAAAAATTTCTATTGGGATATAGTTGGACTTCCCAGATGGCTCAGTGCTAAAGAATCCTCCTGCCAATGCAGGAGGCTTGGGTTTGATCCCTGGGTTGGAAAGATCCCCTTGAGTGGGAAATGGCACCCCACTTCAGTGTCCTTGGCTGGAAAATTCTATGGACAGAGGGACCTAGCTGGTTACAGTCCATCAGGTCACAAAGAGTCGAACACAACTGAGTGGCTGAGCATGCACAGAGTGCAGTTGCCTCACAGTGTCGTGCTCTCCTGCACAGCAGAGTGAATGGGCCATACATGTACATGTGCCGCCTCGCTTTTGGACTTCATTCCCACTCTGGTCAGTGCAGTGCATTAAGTAGAGTTCCCTGTGCTATACAGCAAGTTCTCGTTAATTATCTATCTTGGATTTTTTTTTAAATGGGTCATTTATGTGTGTGTAGATTTGCAGTGTACATTATGCATTAATGTATCCTTTACTGTCGAGCTTGGCAAAAAAAAAAAAAAAACATGTGAAGCCATGTCCTGAAATACATTTATCAAAATTGCTTGATACTAAGAATCCCCAGGGAACTTATTAGAAATACAGATTCCTATGGCCCTGGCCAGTCATTCCAACTGGGTCTGTTTGGAATGGGGCAGGAATTTCCTGCATTTCTCCTCTGCCCTTATTTTCTTTAAATAACAGGTACCCTGTGATTCTTATCATCATCAAGTATGTGGGGAATGGCGGGGAGGGGTGCACACTCTGGCCCTAACTCCACGCAGCTTTGTTTTTGAGAAAAAAGGAGCTGGCAAAGAAGGCTAAGTGCTCAGTGAAATTGGTATTCAGAGTGGGAAAGCTGCAAAATCACGATAGATTAAAAGCCAGTGGGTGAAGGAGTGAGGAGCGGTGAGCTTGTTAACCATGACCCTGACCTGTCATGCCCCTTCTTAAGACCAAGTACTCATTCCTTCTTTCAACCTGCATCTCCTGGGACTACCAAAGGCCCTTGAAGACCAGTTTGTTTCATTCCTCCACAACTTTTATGTATAGAAATGGACACTGACTCTCTGGCATCAACAGCTTGGGAGGCAGAGATAGACTCTGAACCAGTGTCCCTCCAACGCAGCGCCTGGCTCTTCAGTTCTCAGTATCCTCTCTGGGATGCTGGCCCTTCCCAGCTGACTTCTACTACCCTATCTCCTCAGCTTGCTGACTGTGTCCTTTTGACCTTTTGCAGCCTCTGTCATTCTCCACAGTGACAGAAAATACTCTCAGATAGCGAGGAGGGAGGGAGGCCCATCTCTGCTCACCCTGACCTACCAGGAGATTAGCTTGGTGCTCAGGAGCTGCTGGGAGAAATGTGACTCTTCATCTCGTCCACGTTCCCCTGTCCCAGGGCTCTTATCGAAACACCAGGGAGGGAGGCAAGTCTTCAAGGAGACTTAGGGCCTCCCCTGTGGGATGTAGCCATTTCTTATCATGATGTAAAACAAAACCCTGGCTTGGGTACAGCCCAGAAACCTCTGCCTGATTTTCCTCACCTGCAGGAGAAAGCTTCATCCCCATCCCATGGAGGCTTGAGTGGGGAGTGAGAGGGCCTGGCCCTAGCTCTGCATCCCGCCTGGAGGACCAGCTGCCCTTATGGGTGGGAGCTTAGGAGGGAAGGGAAGTTTGGAGGAGCCCCTGGAGCCCCATGGTTCAGGGGTTTGTCCCCTGGGATTTGATAGGAAAGTTGTTTGCAGCCCACTAGGGCCACCAGGAGGGAAATCAGAATCTGGGCACCACTTCTCAGAAAATGACCCTTGTCCCTCTTTGCATCTGTCTGCATGAAACCTTCCCTTGGAAGTGTGATTTGGCTGAGTAGAATAGTGAAGAGGATGTTTAGGGAAAATGTCAAATTGAGGTTAAATTAAACTTTTCAAATTAAATGTTAAACCACTAACATCCACTAAGTGTGTGTTTGTGCATGAGCGAGAGGGAGAGAGAGAGAGAGAGATTGTTTGGGAAAAGTGGCTTGGAGTGCAGAAAGAGCTGTTATCTGAGAACGAGACCACACAGGCATGAGTCTTGGCTTTATCACGTCCACCAGCCTCTGAGCCTCAGGTTTATTCTTCTCTGAAGTGGGGGAAATGACAGAGGGCATCTTGGATTCAACAAAGCTTGAGTCATTCCTACCACATGCCAGACAACACGTGGGAACTTTTCACATATGTGAACTTAATGCACGATCGCACATAATTCCATTTGGTGGAGATGTCACCCATTCGTGGGTGTGGTTATGGAAAATGAGTTTCAGGGATTTTCCTGGGGTAGCAGACTGGATCTCCTGGATGGTACATCTCTGCTGCACCATGGTTGCTCCAGACTTGTATTAAGACTCTACATCATTCATTCACTCACTCACTCATTCATTCAATTCAGATACTTGTAGAGTGCCTACAATATGCCAGGCACTGTTCTAAGTTGGGGATTCATTGGTAAATAAGACAGATGAGGTTCCTGCTATGGTCTAGAGAAGAAAGGTTATAAACAGATAATATGGCATAAGGCAAGAGTAAAATAAAATGGAGCAATAGAATGCCCTGAATAAAATAAAATGGGGCAATACAGTAAGAGTGAATTCAAGGGCCATTACTTAGAAGGGACATGGCCTCCTTCAGAACAATATTATTAAAACACAGTCTGGATCCTTCTGCCTTTAAGGGACAAATGTGCTCTGCCAAGTGTCCAGAGACTCTGGAAGCTTATCTTTATAACCACTCCAAGCTGCTTGGTGCCTCTCGCAGGCATTTTGTTCACTGTGATAGCTGTGTGTCCTCATCTTCAAAAGAAGATCAGATAATGAGATTGAGAGGCCACCAGACAAAACAAAATACATGGTTTTATGCCAATTTGAACTCAGTTTAGAAAGAAACATAAGGCATCATCTAAATAAACCCTGTTTTTTTCCCTAAATGAACAGTTGTGTGTGTGTGTGTGTGATGTTTCTTCCAATTAGCACAAGATGCTCTGTGGCCAGAACTCATTGATGAGTTTCAGTGTCACCGCTCCCCCGCCGGTCCCTTCTCCAGCCATCACATCCTGTTTATTGCCACTGGGATCTAGAAAGAATTAATCAAGAGCTGAGGATTAAGGACATCATGATCTTGGTGGGGAAGGTGGTAGGGTACTCAGTCGAACTCTGGCCTCCAGTTGCCGAGTCAGATTCACTCCCTTCTCAGACCCTCCCCAAGGCCACCAGGCCTTATGCCTGTCCTTACTCAGGAGCAGAAAAGAGCTCTTAGACACTTGCCAAACTGGGGGCCCACCTCTCATTGTCTTCGGCCTTGTTCACTTATGATTCATGTTACTTCCAAGCTCAGTTGTTCAGTTGTGTCTGACTCTTTGTGACCATATGGACTGAAACCCGTCAGGCTCCTCTGTCTATGGAATCTTCCAGGCAAGAATACTGGAGTGGGTTGCCATTTCCTTCTCCAGGGGATCTTCCTGACCCAGGGATTGAACCCACTTCTCCTGTGGCTCCTGCTAATTTCCATGCCCCCAGCTAACACAAAAGGCAGCCTGGCGCTTGCTTTCCTGCACTGGCTCCCATATCCTCAGTGAGCACTCCTGACGCTGCAGAGATTTTTCACGCTAGATGGGACCTGAGAAATCTTGTTGCTCAGCAGTTTGATTTGACTTGTGCATTTAATTATTTAATTACTTAATGGGGTTTTGGCCACCATGCCCTTTGTTGAAACAAAATTTTGCAGAGTTCCAAAATGTAAAACAGATACTAGCGGGTGGGGGGCCCAGAGTCCCTCCTCCTGGGCCCCCTTCTCCCTGCTGCAGCCTCTAGGGAGACCCTCAAAATGCCCCAGCTCTTCCCAGCAGCCCCGTCTGGAAAACACCCATCTCTTTCCAATCCCCTCCAGTTCCAAAAGGGCTGGGGCCCAGTGAAAGTAAAAGGAATAGCGGTGGAATCGGGGGGTGGCTAGTGTGGGAGGCTGATGGCAGAACTGGGGGGTTGGCTCGAAAAGTGGGATCCTCCGGGTTAGAAGGAAGCCGTGATCCGATTGCCAAGGACTTCCACGTGCGAGGCACACGAGTGCCGGGAACTTGCCGAGTGAGAGCCGTGATGACAGCTCAGTAATACATTCATCCCCAGGTGCTCTTCGGCGTGTTACGGGGTTTGATATTTTTATTTAACTGGAAGCGGTCGATCTGGTGCATGTGAGGCAAGGAGGCTGGGTCTGCTGTTGGCGGCCCGGTGGTCGTGTCTCCCCTCCCCACCGAGAGGGTTCCTGGCCTCTGAGTGCTACAGGCAGGGCGCCAGCGTCACTCTCACCTCATCCCGAGATGCTCTGGGCTTCATCTTAGTTTAACAACCTCTTGGAAAGGGTTTGGTCCCAAGTCTCAGTGCAAGACAGACAGACTGGGGGAAAGTGCTCTGGGCAGGGAGGCGATCCGTGGGGGTGAAACAGCTGTGTGCCCCAGGTAAGTTTCTTAACCTCTCTGGGCCCTTATGTAAAATGAGGTTGACAGCAATAGTGTTTATCTCACAGAATCAATGTGAGGCCACAGGAGGCAAACCTATAAGGTGTTTAGAACAATAGCCCAGTGAAAATGAAGTGTTCTTACTATTCCTGCCTCAGACATAGTGAGTCCCCTTCCCCCACTTCTCAGTAAAGGAGACCAAAACATTTAACTGCAGGTAGGGTTGCCTTCTGAAGATGATTTGGAAGAATTTAGTGGAGAAAATGCTACTGCTAGCTAACATGCAAGCCCCCGGTGCTGTCTGCCGAGTGCTTTGTCTGCATTTTGTTATTTAACTCTCACACTAGCCTTATGAGACTGGGTGCATAAATTCTCTTTCTCTTTTGGAGATGAGGAAGCCAAGGCTTGGGGAATTTCAGGAATTTGCCCACAGCCACAGAGCCAGCAAACAGGGGAGCCAGGACTAAAAGCTGAGGATTTGATTCTTCTGGTTTTCTGTTTGCCTGTTTTCTGGCTTCCCTTGATTTTGATGTTTATTATTTTGTAAATATTCATTTTTATTTATTTGTGTGTGCCGGGTCTTAGTTGCGTCACACAGGATCTTCATGGCAGCATGCGGGATCTTTAGTTGTGGCATGTGGGATCTAGTTCCTCAACCAGGGATCGAACCCAGCCACTGGACTACCACAGAAGTCCCCCTACTCCTTCAATTTTTCCATGTAGGTACCAAGGATCACAATGGATGCTGTTGGAACAACTCAAAGCCACAAGTCAGGGTGGGGGCCAAACACAGGCTTGTGATTCAGGGGTGCAGAAGCAGCCTAACTGCCCCCTGCCACTTCAGAGCCCCAAGAATCACTCCAGGGGGCAGGAGTGCTGGGAAAAAGTGGCAATAAGCCAGGCTGGGACACCTTCTTCAAGACAACTTAATGATTTAATCTTGTGGATTCTGAGATGGAGAGCATGCACTGTGAACCAGCTGTGCAGTTTAGTTTCTTCCTCCAAAACAAAAACAAAAACAAAAACACTGGGAATAATAATTCCTGGCATAGAATATGGGGTCATAAAGTCTTCTTTCACTAAATACCAGAGGTATGCTGCAGGTTTTTGTAATGTGCGTGTACTGTCCATTGCCTATGCCATCCAGTACTGTGAGAACTGCAAGTTCAACGAGTAGGAAAATACCAGAGAACCTCACCGATCAATCCTTGAGGAACTGATTAGGATTAATTCCTAATTAACGAGGAATTTGTTTTGGCGGGATGGATTTTTTAGTGTCACCATAGAAACTCTCCAGGTGGGAAACCCTCATTTTTGAGTAGTAAGAATATGATTGTGTTGAATGTTGATCCACAGCTGCCCTTTGGATGGAAGAGGGAGGGAAGCTCGGACGTGTTGGGCTCAGTTCCGAGGACCACTCACCTGCCTGTAAGTGGCCTAATGCAGACTTGGTCCCTGGTCTGTCTGCGGACACCCCGATATTTTCATGACACCACGTGATCCCGCAGGGGCTCTGGCCATTGATAAAAAGAAATAGCGAAGTGGATCTGATGGCTTGGTGCTTGTCCATCTTCTTCAGCCTGTATCCTGCCTTAGCACTGTGACTGGCACTTGCACCCTCTCGGGATCTTGGTTAAATGTGTCCCAGAAAGAAATGTCCAGCATTGCTCAAGTCTCTCTCCTGACCATACCCACCAGAGTGGTTCCTGGGTCACCCTGAGGAGGCAGTGTGTCAGGTTCCTTTGGCCCACCTGACTGATGCACCCATCTGTGGCTTCCAGGCAGACAGTTCCCCAGGAATCCGCATCCACATAGCAGCCGAGTCTTTATACAGAGAAGCGTCTCTCCCAGATCAGCCCCTGCAGATGGGCTGCTAATCCAGCTCTCCCTGCCAACGGGCTGACTCTACGGTTGATTAGGGTAATGAGGCTTATGCAGGCTTCCTCTGTCCCTCCCCATCTTCTTGGCTCTGAAAGTTAGCCCACTGTCTATCAATACTGTCTGGCACCAGAAGAAAGCCCCTCTCCCTTCCTGCACCCAGCATCTGGTTGCCTGGAAACCGGGACAGAAGCCTCGAGCATCTTATGTTTCTTTTTAATTTCCCTGCCAGGTCCTGAAAAGCAAGCAGTGTTTGTTTTAAGCAGAACCTTTGCACTGTGGAGACTTGCCTTAACCTTGCCCGGGATGATTTCATCAACCTGCGTAAATATGATGCGAAGTGGCAGAATAGCCACTCCAGGCTCAGTGTCATTTGGTTATCGGGGCACAGAGTCATAATTAACAGTGAAAGCTGAAGATGGATTGTTTCAGAGGAGCCAGGACGAGGCTTAACTCATGCACGTCTGTGTGTGTGTGAGTGTGCTACGTGCGCCCAGGCACATGTGTTGAAATTGGCAGCTTTGTGAATTGCAGCCTGCTGTAGCCACATGCAGAAAGGAAGAGAGGTTTTTCTTTTTCCAAAAGAACAAAAGCCCATCTTGAAAATAAATGTCTTTCAAAAGTCACACAATTCGGGAAAAAGGCTCCAAGGCTGGTTGTCTCACCCTTAGCCTGTGCTTCAACAGCAATGCAAACCATCTTCAGAAAAGGGCCAGGCAGAGGTCAGGATTTAAAAAGTCACAAATGGAAGAATGCTCCCCCCACCAACCCCCAACCAATCCTTTGGCTTAACACTGAGAGGGCCTACCAGAGTTTAGGACTAAACTTGTCACCCGGCACTTTGAATGTGTCTTGGCTCACGCCACCTGGAAGCTGTGTGTTCAGGACACCGAGAGGCATTCCTTTTGGAGTAAATGGGATGGGGCTTTCTGTCTTGTCAAGGCTGCCCTGTGTTTCTTGCCCAAAATAAGAAATCTTTTGTAGAACCATTCAATCAGACCCCACTGAGCTAGCCACTTCCTAGGGATTATGAGCTAAGCTTCTTGACTCTGGCTACCCTCTTGCCACCATAAATGGTGTCCCATTTTACAGATGAGAATGGAGAGAGCCAAAGTGGCCAAGCATTTTGCCTGAGGTTATGCAGCTAGTAGGCAGTGCAGTCAAATCTGAACCACAGAGCTTACTCAGGAATCATTAAAAGAAACATTTTATCTGACTTCCTGAACCTAAAGATCTTTCAAGGAGATACTGGCTCTTCAAGCCAACAGTCTCTTGGAAAATTCTTATCACTCCATGAATAAATTGAAATAGGGCTAATAATAGATAGGTATGTGGCATGTCTGAAAAGATCTATGTGCCATATCTTGCTAGAGTTTTTTTTTTAAGGATGCCTTAATGTACTTTTTGCCAAGAGGTTGCAGTGTGGAATATTTTTACTAGATAACTAAATCCTAACCATGTGTCCTCATCCCATTAATTTCCTGGACTTCCTTTGTCTCTGTGTTTTGGGGAGTCCTGTGTGTTTTGTGGTATTTCCCTCAACACTGGTTTCTCTCCTTGTCTGAAGAATATTTTACAGACGAGCATTTGAAGACAAGGACTCATATGCTTTCCCCTGATCAGTGGAGGCAGAGTAGTTAATCAATAAGTGCCAATATTCAGCCTCAGCCTTGGGTTCAAATCTTGACTCTGCCAGTTTCTTGCCTGTATGACTTGGAACACCACAACAACCCATCCAAGCCTCAGTTTATAATCTGTGAAGTGGGCATGATAATGGTCCTGAGTTATTATAAAGAAGAATTACTTGGTAAAGTAATGAGCACAGTTCCTAACAAACAGAGACTCAATAAAGAGGAGCCACTGCTATTATTCTGTTACCAACTGGGAGGTCATGGGGTTATCTCACTAAGGTTATCCCACTAAGGTTGTGGGATAAATCAGAACCAAAAATTAGAAATTCGTAATCCTCGGAAGAGGCCCTCCTGATACAAAGAGAGTTTTGTCACTGATCCTGGTCTCATGACTCCTATAGTCTTTAAATTTTTAAAATACTTTAAAAATAGTTCTGACCTGGAGGAAAATATGTTCATAGTCCCATTAGTACAGACAGATGTTATACATGTAAGGTGAGTCTTGTGCTGTGTGCTCAGTCATGTCCAACTCATGGCGACCCCATGGACTATACCCACTAGGCTCCTCTATGAGATTTTCCAGGCAAGAATACTGGAGTGGGCTGTCATTTCCTCCTCCAGGGCATCTTCCCAACCCAGGGATCGAACCCTCATTTCCTGAGTCTCTTCCATTGGCAGGCGGATTCTTTACCGCTGAGTCACCTGGGCATATGGTAAGGTCCACGTTTGAAATCACCACACTGGATTTCAGCGAAAGAATTTGCAATAGCCTTAAAGGGAAAAAAAAAAATGAAATAAAATAGAAAATCTACCACAGAACCCTCACAGAGAAATATTCCTTCTGCTAGTTACCATTCATTCAAAGGTAACAAGAAATGAGGTGACTGTGTTAAGAGTAGGAAAGCTGTCACTGCTAGGGGATCAGGTCTTCTGATTTCTGTGTACAAAGCAAACCTTTAACATTCATGACCATTTTTCATCTTTTCAGCCTTTGTGGTTTCCTGGGCAAAGGTTAATTGGGCCCCAGTGTGTATCAGGGAGGGTGTTAAACATTAAGGGATACAACCCACATAAGAAACAGACCCTTCCCTTTCCAAAGGTTTGTTTGCGGGCCTATCTGCCTTCTCATGCATCCCTGTGGATTCTGCTAAGCCTCCTGATCTGGACCAGCTCTCCTCAATGCCCTGGCCTCATACAGTGGGGACTGGGCTGGAATTTACACCTCTGTGCTTTTGGCTGGGATTGGATTCTAGGGCTGTGAAAGGCTCCATCCAGCTTGCCTGCTCCCACTGTCTCTCCTCCAGGACCTTCATCACCTTGTGAGCCTCCACTGTACCTGTTACACCTTGCCCCTGACCCATCCGTGGGGCTCAGTAGAAAGATAACCATCTTTCCATAGAAAGATAACTCTTCTTGCCTTTGTCCTTTCAAATTATCTCTTATCTTCCCCACCCCAACCTCTCCCAGATAAACCCAGCTCAGCAATCTGCAGAGAGGATAACTTCCTATGTTTCCCTTTGCAGGAAGCTGTAGTGGAGTGTTAGTCACTCAGTCGTGTCCGACCCTTTGCGACCCCATGGACTGGCCTGCCAGGCTCCTCTGTCCACGGGATTCTCCAGGCAAGAATACTGGAGTGGGTTGTCATTCCCTTCTCCAGGGATCAAACCTGGGTCTCCTGCATGGCAGGCAGATTCTTTACCATCTGAGCTACAGAGAAGATCCTCAGGAAACTGATTTGCATTTTAATGCAAGTTTCCTGGAACCTCGAAGACCATTAGAGACACCTAAAGGATTGAGTCTAGGCGCCTCAGCCTAACACATCTGGGCTCATAATTTTAAACATATGGTTTGTTTCAGATCATGCCATCCACCAACCGGCCACTCCACTCCTGCCAACCTCCCCCTCAGCCGCACACTTAGCACCTTCTCCGCACAGCTTCCCATTCTTCAAAATAAAAGCAGTTGTCCTCGCTGCTGCTGGGGGAGGAGCTTTGGATGAGCTGACGATGATAACAGCTGCGGTTCCCAGCCATAAGCCCTCTTTGCTCTCATTATATCTGATTCTCAGAGCCCGTGAACTGTGGGGTCACTGCTTCCCCTTGACGGAGGAAAACACTGTGGGTTCAGAAGGACTCAGTACCTGATCTGAAGTCACATAACTAGAGGCGAAGCCAAAATTCAAGTCCAGGGTCACATGATTTTTATCCATCACACTGTACCTCTGACCTGGATAGCAGAGACCTTGAGAGCTTTAGACAGTTATTAGGAACCAGGCACTGGGCTTTCCGTGCATTTGCATTTGATTGTCCAGAGAATCGAACGTGGAGGGCACTAACCTCACGCTCATGGTAAAATGAGGAAATGGAGAATTTGAGTAACCTGCCAACGCCACGGGTAAGGGCGATGCACCCTGTGCCTAGCCACCACTTCTTGTTCTTTGCAGTTGACTCACTGTGACTTTTGGCAAGTCCCTAACCTCTGGGGGAGGAGGGGACTTTTCTCATCTGACAAACGCAATCGTTGGCCTGGAAAATGGCTAAGGTCCCTGCTACGGTTTCCACACGGACAACCCTGTGATGAGATGGAGAAGCGGAGCCAGCCTGGCCAGCCTCCCGTCTGTACTCCTAGGGTTTATTTACGCTCTGTGTCTCTGGCGACAAAAACTAGGCCATATGGGCCGCCCTGGTATAGCACGGGCTCAGTGACAGCCCGGGGAGGTGAGGTTCTGCTGCCCCTGAAGTAGGGAATCTCGTCTTCCGCGGTGCTGGCCTGCTGGGGGATTGCAGTCGCTCTCTGCACCCTGGACAGGTACCCGTGGACAGCTGCTCTGGCAAAGACAACCCCACGGGGCAGAATCTTCGCTGGCTGGCTCTGCTGCTTTTATTGCTTCATTATCTCTCAAGTCAAAAATCGTGAGGGCTGCAGTTTTGCCTGCAATCTGTTAATTTGCCAGCTCTCAGGGGCTCAGTTCTGGCTGAACCAAGCAAATTACACTCTTCTCGCCTTTCTCGAGCACCATCTTATTGCACATGCCCAGAGCTTACAAATGAAAGATACTCTTTTCTTTGTTGTCCCCAGTTTTACCCATGGCATTGCTGTATTGTAATGAGATGGAGTATTAGGGAAAATTTTGTAAATTCTAACACACTGAGCTCACATTCATTGCTTTTTGGTTTGTTTGTTGTTGTTGCTGTCAAGCAGAAATGCCCCCCTACCCTGAACACTCTGAAGCTGAAGGCTCAAGCTTTAATCTGCAGGGCCCCATGGATAGTACTTAGTTCAGTTCAGTTCAGTCACTCTGTTGTGTCCGACTCTTTGCAACCCCATGAACTGCAGCACACCAGGCCTCCCTGTCCATCACCAACTCCCGGAGTTCACCCAAACCCATGTCCATCGAGTCAGTGATGCCATCCGACCATCTCATCCTCTGTCGTCCCCTTCTCCTCCTGCCCTCAATCTTTCCCAGCATCAGGGTCTTTTCCAATGAGTCAGCTCTTTGCATCAGGTGGCCAAAGTATTGGAGTTTCAGCTTCAACATCAGTCCTTCCAATGAACACTCAGGACTGATCTCCTTTAGGATGGACTGGCTGGATCTCCTTGCAGTCCAAGGGACTCTCAAGAGTCTTCTCCAGCACCACAGTTCAAAAGCATCAATTCTTCAGCTCTCAGCTTCCTTTATAGTCCAACTCTCACATCCATGCATGACCACTTAACAGATTGCTTATAGATCATGTGTTAGCTCTCCCAGAGTCTGAGCTAAAGGGAGTGGACCTGCTTTCACAGTAATATCCATAGATGAGCTGGCTTTTGAGCCTGTGACAAGGACTGAGGGCACAGTGTGACATCTTTACAGAATGGTAAATCTTGCTTATTTTCCTGAACTAGGTTAAAGGACTACTTCATTTCCAAATCCTCCAGCAATACCTGGAAAAACTATTGGAAATTTGTTTCAAAGACTTGGGATTGTCCCAACATTTCTGTTTTTAAAAGGTTGAAAACACCGGGAGAGTTGTTTTTCTTTCTCTGTGAAGAGGAGGAGTTCCATATTGTAATAATGTTGTTGAAAAGAAAGACAGAAAGACAAGAAAAGGAGAAAAGGGTGAAGAAAAAAAAACTGCATCTGGCCCAAAGAGGCACCCACTCCAGACATCACATTGGCTCTGTTTCTCTTCCAGGTGGGGCGCCCTTTCTTCTCTCCCAGGGCTTGTGGTTTACCCCTGGAGGTGCTGAGCACCTGTGCCCGGGGCACCTTCTGGACTGTATCACGTACAAGGGACAAAGTATGTTAACAGCACATGTAATTGCAACTGCAGTGATTATCCCTAGTGAACCTGATCTCGAGGCAGCCTGGTCGCTGGAGCCTCCTTCACACAATCCAGAAGCACAGCCTGCAGCCCCGTGTCACCTTGTGCTGTGGGCCCAGATTTGACGGCGATGATGAGATTAGCGCTGTTTGCTTAGTTTCCTTTTGGATTTGTGCTAGCTCATATAAGATCAGCCTTGTTTGATGGTTGCAAGATTTTTTCCAGTGACGGTTCTTGGAAATCACTTGAAAAGGCTGACTCTAAGGTTCTGTGTATGCCCAGGATCAGGGGGGCAGCGAGGAGGAGAGGAGGGAGCAGGCAGGACCAGCCTGGGCAGCCAAGCCTAGGGAAGGGGTAAGGCACACAGCTGGGCCAATCAAGTCACAGATGGGTGAAAGGATACGGTCCCCACCATCCAGGAGCTGGCAGACAGTCAAATACACGGCAGTCATGGCGAGAGTGGAGTTTTGTGTAAGAAACAGTGGGAACATGGAAGTATGGGGGTCTGAATGGATCCAGGGGATCAGAGAGAGGGTCGGGGGGAGGTTGACCACAACCAGATGGACAAGTGATGAGGGCTTATTAAATGATTGTAGTGCCTACCATTTATCGGGCACTTGCTAAATGCCAGGCGCTGTACTAGCAATATAGTGAAAAATAGCAGAGCACAGCATACAGTGCAGCTAGTGGTGTGTAGCATAGAACAGTACAGTAGAGTGTAGTACAGTGTCACATAGCATCTTATAGTAAGCTTTAGTGTAGGATGGTGTGGCACAGTTAGCATAGTGTAGTACAGTGCAGTAGAGTATAGTGTGGTGGAGTATGGTCGAGTATAAGGTAGGGTCACACAGTGCAGTGTGGTACAGTACAGCATACTATGTAGTACAGCTTAGTAGAGTATAATAAAGTACAGTAGAGTATAGTACAGTATCATATACTATAGTACAGTTTGCTGCTGAGTCACTTCAGTCATTTCCAACTCTGTGTGACCCCATACACGGCAGCCCACCAGGCTCCCCCGTCCCTGGGATTCTCCAGGCAAGAACACTGGAGTGGGTTGCCATTTCCTTCTCCAATGCATGAAAGTGAAAAGCGAAAGTGAAGTCGCTCAGTCGTGTCCGACTCTTAGCGACCCCATGGACTGCAGCCCACCAGGCTCCTCCGTCCATGGGATTTTCCAGGCAAGAGTACTGGAGTGGGGTGCCATTGCCTTCTCCAATAGTACAGTTTACTAGAGTATAATAAAGTATAGTATGGTATAGTATGAAAGTGAAAGTTGGTATTCGCCTCAGACTCTTTGTGACCCCATGGACTATACAGTCCAGGGAATTCTCCAGGCCGGAATACTGGAGTGGGTAGCCTTTTTCTTCTCCAGGGGATCTTCCCAACCCAGGGATCTAATCCAGATCTCCTGCACAGCATGTGGATTCTTTACCAGTTGAGCCACGAGGGAAGCCCCACAGTATAGTATAGTATAGTATCATATACTATAGTACAGCTTAGTAGAGTATAATAAAGTATAGTACAGTATAGTACAGCATCATATACCATAGTATAGTTTAGTAGAGTATAATAAAGTATAGTATAGTACAGTATAATGCAGTATCATATACTATAGTACGGTTTAGTAGACTATAATAAAGTATGGTATAGTACGGTATCATATACTATATACAGCTTAGAGTATAGTAAAGTACAGCATAGCCTAGTACAGAGGGGTGTCGTACAGCCGCGTGGTATGGTGTAGCGCTGCACAGCACAATACAGCGCAGTGGTGGTAGAGAGCCGTGTGGGCAGGGGAGAATGCTACAGTCTAGTGGGGTGCAGGACAGCACAGTGCAGGGCCGCACAGTGTGATATAGTGGACTACAGCATGAGGGAGGAGCCAGGACTTGACCCAGGACAGGTAAGTCCCCACGGCCAGCCCCTTGACCACGGCTGACTATTGTGTGCTTTCGTATGCACGGCAGTAGTCCCCGGAGGGCAACAGCAGTCGGGCATGAGGGGGCACTGGCCACATTGGAGGACGTCTGAGGTTGGCATCCTAGATGACAGCCACGACCTCTTAGCTGTCCCCTCTGCAGGCCCTGCCAGCCAGGCACGCAGCCTCACAGTGCAGGCGATAGGAAGCGCCCCGCACAGCTGGGTCTCTGCAGTGCCCTCCTTGCTGGTCATCGGCTATGCTGGAAGAACACCGGTAGCTTCAACTCCATTCTCCTGAGGGTGGAGGCATGAGGGGTCAACCTCCTGCCTCTCACCCTTAACGCTGAGCAATCAGGGGAGGGCCCAGAGTCCGAGGTGGGGAGGGGTCTGCCACCAGGTCTCGTTTCCCTCCAGCATCGCGGCTTGGACACTGGAATGTTCTTGTCCCTGGCTCCACCTGGGATGTGGAAACTGGAGGAGACGGGCTGTTAGAAAATGAAAAATGAGGCGCAGAAGCAATTTTCCTCATGGACTCCGGCCCCAGGAGCGTCAGCCTTTGCTTTGAATGCAGGTCCTTGTCTGTTTTGTTCTTAATTTATTCTCACGGATCTGCCCAAGTGTAGTTAAAGTTCATGGAAAGGAAATGGTGGAGAGCAGGGAGCCGAGGGCCCGAGGTGCTGCCAGGGAGTGGCAGACAGACCTGGAGTTGTGCAGGCTGGGGCTCCTGACCTGCCTTGTGCTGGAAGAAATGTTCTACACAAAATAGTCATCCTTAGAGGGACATGTGGCTGTGCCCACAGGTCCTTCCCCAGGGCTTTCCTGGGGAAGCAGGGCTGGCCCTACCTGCCCACTTCCTGGGAGAGTTCTGCCTTTGACTCCCTCTGACTAGCTTTATCCTGAGTCATTCAAAATGTGCAGGGGAAATGTTTAAGTGGGGTCCACAGTCAAAGAGGCCACCTATGCCACCTGATGCGAAGAGCTGACTCATTGGGAAAACACCCTGACACTGGGAAAGATTGAGGGCCGGAGGAGAAGGGGGTGACCGAGGATGAGATGGTTAGATAGCATCACCAACTCAATGGACGTGAATTTGAGCAAACTCTAGGAAATACAGGGAGACAAAGAAGCCTGCCATGCTGCAGTTCATGGGGTCACAAAGACTTGGACACAACTTAGAGATGGAAGAAGAGCAACAACAGTTCCAGAGGAGCCGCAGACAAGAACAATCTGTGTTGATGGTCTATCCAGTTGTGTCTCTATTGGAACAGATGGGGGTTCTTCTTTGATGCTGGGCTGGTTTCTCCTCCACCTTATTGCCTGAGAGGAAGATGAATAATGAGAGCTATTAGAGAGGATGACAACCTGGACCCTTGGAATCCTACCACCGACCCTTTGCACCTGTCACCTGAACTTCTTAATGATACATCCCAGTCCCTACCTGCCTTCACATGTGCTCCCTCAGCTGCCAAAGCAGATGCTCTGACATGCCCGTGACAGTGCAGCTCGAGACCCTTCTGTGCTCCCTACTCTACAAGATCAAGTCTGAGGTCTTGAATGTGACCTCTAAGGCCCCTCAAGATCCGGCCCCTCCTGGGGTCCATTCAAGCCCCTGCCACCTGGCTCACACCTGTGTTCCCTCCCACAAAGGACAGCAGCCTGCACTTCCTTCCTCTGTCCTCTGGCCTTGCTCTGGCTTCAACCCACACTGCCCTCTCTCCCCAAAGTGCTTCTACAGCTTCTTCTCCTGGCCAAGCCCTACGCCTCCTTCAGCACCTGCCTCCAGGTGACTCCTCTCCCAGGAAGCCATGTGAGCTCCCTCCCCAGCCACCCCTCACCCATTCCCCCATAGCTGGGGCTCCGTACTCTGTGCCCCTGTAACATACTGTGACCACTTTTATTCCCACTCAGCACGGGCCACTGACGTGTATCTTGACTGCCTGCCCAGGACGGGTGCTCGGTGAATCTTTCCAGAAGGAATGAGGAAAGAAATGAAGGGCAGAAGGGGAGGAGCCGGAAGGATGGGAGGTGGAGAGAAGAGGGGTCCCCCTGTCCACTGCCAATTACCTTATTTAAGACCAGGATTGTTGTCACTCATTCTTATAGTCCTGTATTTGCTCCCAGTGGCCCCAGCAATCCTAAGAAAATGTAATTCAGACCATGTCATCCTTCAGCTAAAACTCGCCAGCCTCCCTGGAAGTGAAAGGTCCTTGTGCGGACCTACAAGGCCCTGCCTGAGTCGGACCTTGCAGATCTCAAGTCGCCTCTTGGATTCTCCTTCCTGCACCTTTCCCCTCTCTCTGCTCCAGGCCCACCTGCCTGCTTGCACAGTCGTGCATTCTCTATGGGATGTCCCCTCTCCCAAGGGTGCAAAAACTGACTCTTAAGGACAAAACAATCTTCCTCTTTTTACTTACAGAATACACATGTACACACAAGACACATACAGATATACAATAGAACACACATGTACACACAAGACATAAATAAGTATACGATAAAATTTCATCAGGAACAATTAGGGGAAAAATACCTAAAAAGCCTCTGTAGGAGAGTGATAATTAAAAAAAAAGAAAAAGGGGGGATTTCCCTGGTGGTCCAGTGGTTGTGAATCTGCCTTGTAATGCAGGGGTCGCAGGTTCGATCCCTGATGGGGAACTAGGATCCCACATGCCACAGAGTAACTAGGCCCGAGTGCCATAACTACTGAGGCTTGCACACCACAACTGGAGAGCCCAAGTGCTGCGACTCAAACCTGACACAGCCAAATAAATACATATTTAGAATAAAAAGAAGAGTTGAGAAACAGTGCCTCAATCTTGCCAGGACAGACCGACCCCAGGGCCTTTGCACTTGCTGTTTCCTTGCTTAGCATTTTCTTTCCCCAGATTCTTGCCCGGCTCACTCGCTTACCTCCTCCACTTCTTTACAGGGATGTCACCTCAGTGGGGCCTTCCCTGGGCACCCCATCCAGACAGCAGCCTTTCATGCTGCCTGTTTCTGTTTGCTAGTTTCTTTCCTTAGCCCTAACCTGTTTGGCACATGATATATTCTTGTTTATTGGCTTTTTATCCTCACCACCTAAAGGTAGCCTTTATCTGTTTTGTTCACTGCTATGTCTTCAGTGCCTGGAATAAGCTTGGGTGCAGAGTAGGTGCTCAATAAATACTTGCTTGATGAATGCTTGGGATGAACCTGGCACATATGTAATAGGTGCTTAACGCAGCAGTGACCAGAAAGCCCCATTCTTGGCAGTGATTTCAACTTTCTTCCTAGTGTGATGCGGGTAATTGCAAGTAGGCAGCTCAAGTGACCCAAAATCAGAGAGAGGAAGACAGTCTGAGATTCTGAGAACAGAACCTGACTTAACAGCCCTGGACGATTGAGAATGAACTGTGTCCTGTAGCTTAAGGTGTGATGGGATGGCCAGCTGTGCTTTGGACCAGATGCCTATGGGACGCCTGGTGCTGTTGGTTTGCTTTAGAAAGGATGTCAGAGGCTGCAAGGGAAGGGATGCTGGCCACTGTCCCAGCCCTGGCCATATCATGTCCCCTACCCTGGGCCCAGGGACAACACGTGAGATGATGCTCCCACCCCTGCTGATAAGCCACAGTTCCCCCCAAAACGCATGTTCCTTTTTAAGCTTTAACCACTCACTGGCCAGGACCGGTCATCACAAACTGGATTTTGTTCTTTTTAAAGTTAGGCACAGAGAGTACTTTCTGATGGTAGTGGAAAACTTCACAGGAGAAACATTACCCGATTTTGTCATCATTTTTTTAATGAGCAGGAGTTCCCTAGCCAGGCCCTTACTAGCTAATAAACTGATGTGAAACTGCATGCCAGGTTCTCAATAAGTCAAATGGCAAAACTAATGATCATTCAGGAAAATTATATAAATGAATTGCTACAATATTATGAATTATTTATAATCCCTCAAACCTAAAAAGTCAAGGTTGATGATTAAGTTAGTCTTATAAAGAAAGGGAACCACATTCTCTCCAAAGAAAATTGTGGCCTGAGGTTGTCTAGCCAATGTGTACATGCCAACCACTTAGTAGATAATTACTTAGACCTTCAAAATCTTTGTTTCCTTTTCTTCTCTTGTAAAAGAGTTGTTTTTAGCTGTAAGTGAACCTCGTAAAGGGGCTCTCAAACCCACCAGCCTGGATGAGTTACTTTCCTTTCTTCCCTTCCCTTCCTTTTGCCTCTCTTCTTTTCAGACAGTTGCGTTTTTCTCCTCTTCTCCCCGCAATGCCCTTTTTTCTCCCTTTCCTCTACCTCTCTATTATGTTTACTATTATTATTATAAATGTTTAAAATCATAAATTGATGGAAGCTCATTGTAAGAAAGAAATGGCAGCCCACTCTGCTGGGATGGGAGTTGGGGCATGAGGCTGCAGATACAAGACAGACAAACCCTGGTTCCAAACATTAAGAAGCTTAGGAGGTTTGGAGCCAAGAAAATCTGAGGAGGTTTCTAAGGCAAGTATTCTTGTCTGGAAAATTCTATGGACGGAGGAGCTTGGTGGGCTACAGTCCATGGGACTGCAAAGAGTTGGACACAGCTTAGCGACTAAACTATCACTACCATCATTGCAAGAAACTTGCGGGGAGAGGGCAATAATTCAATCACCTGGTGAGAAAACTATGTATTTTTTAAAACATTTTGATGTACAGACTTCTCATTTCTTCCCCCACTTCCTTTCTTTCCCTTTTATGTTTTAAAACATGAGACTGGCATCAGACCAACTTTATAACTCTTTTTTTCCTACTTAACATGAGATGAAAAATTTTCCATCTCATGACGTATTCTTCCACAACATGTTTTAGGTGGATACTTCGTATTTCCATATAGAGATGAGCTATAATTCATTACAGGCTTCCCTGATAGCTCAAGTGGTAAAGAATCTGCCTGCAATTCAGGAGACTCAGGAGACTCGGGTTCAATCCCTGGGTCAGGAAGATCCCCTGGAGGAGGAAATGGCAACCCACTCCACTATTCTTGCCAAGAGAATCCCATGGACAAAGGAGCCTGGCAGGTTACAGTCCATAGGGTTGCAGACACGACTGAACACGCCTGCAAGATAATTTGTTAAACCAACCCTATATTGTATTAAGTGGTTTCAGTCGTGTCCGACTTTTTGTGACCCTATATTGTTGAGTCTTCAGGTAATCCTCCCCACCCTTTTTATTGCTATAAATAATGTGCTAAGGGATGTCCTCAAACAAAATAAATCTTTGTGCAAACTTTGGCTTTTTTGGAATACATTCCTAGAGGTGGGGTCACGGGTCATAAAGTAGGCAGGTTTTTCACTTCTCTTGGACTGATCAGTTCTCAGGAGTCAGATGCATCCCCCACCTTCCATGACAAGGGTCTGCCTATCGAGTAAGGGAGCTTTGAAGGCTCCTCTCTCTTTCCTTCAAGCTTTCTACTGACCTTGCCCCCAAAGATATCCTTTCCCTCTTCTTTGGGGAAGCTGTGCCAGGTAGCAGTTATATATCTAATGTAAATTCACATTCCCTCTCCCTCTGACCTAGGGTTAGCAGTCTTCAAAATCCACTGGAAAAATTCTAGCAATGCCAAGTCCTGGCTAGAGTTGCCATGGTGACAGACAATGACAGCAACATTTTATCCACCTCCTTAAATCTTCAGAAGCTCTCAAGTCTCAGAAGATGCCAGGGGAAATTTCTGCTTTATCAGCGGGTTCAGTTTAATCCAGTCCCACCCAGTTGGGGTGTCTCCTATGGGCAAAGCTAATGGCCAATAAGATTTTACCTGGATCTTATAAAAATACCACTTTCACACTGCTTTAATGTTTTTTTTTTTTTTTTCTTTCCTCTTGCCTCTTCCCTGCTTTCATTATGTCCCTGATAATCCTAGATTTCTAAAAGTCAGTCTAAACACATGCCTGGGACATCAGCCAAGAAGGGGCATTACAAATGTGAGAACACAGAGCAAATGAAAAAGACCCTTTTGAAACAATCAGGAACATTTGATTATGGTCTAAAGTATTGGAGGTTGCCCCCCGCAAAAGTAAATTTAACTTAC
The DNA here is from genome assembly GCF_029378745.1 of Bos indicus. Classification (NCBI taxonomy): domain Eukaryota; kingdom Metazoa; phylum Chordata; class Mammalia; order Artiodactyla; family Bovidae; genus Bos; species Bos indicus. Next base: position 40,493,697 of record NC_091785.1, on the reverse strand, counting down.
TCAGACATAAAACTGGCCTTGTGGTTACAAAAGAATATAGCTGTAATTTTCAGAGATTCGTACTGAAGTATGTGCAGGTGAAATGAAGTTATATCTTGGATGTGCTTTCAAATAGTTTAGCAAAGGAAAAGAAAGAGAGAGAATATTGATGAGGCAATGTGGCCAAATTTTTATAATGTTGAACTTTGATGATAATTTAAAAAATCATACTATTCTACTTTGAGTGTGTTACAAAGTTTCATATTAAAAAATTCATAAGAATAGTGTTATGGGGACTTCCCTGATGATCCAGTGGCTAAGACTCTGAGCTCCCAGTGCAGGGGACCCAAGTTCAGTACCTGGTCAGGGAACGAGATCCCACATGCTGCAACTAAGGATTCTGTGTGCCGCAACTAAGACCTGCTTCAGCCAAATAAACAAATATAATTTTTTAAAAAAAGGAACAACGTTATGTGCCTTATATTTATTTTTTTCTAATGGAGCATTGTAATGATCACAAGGGGGCTTCCCAGATGGTGCAGTGGTAAAGAATCCACCTGTCAATGCAGGAGACACAGATGTGGATTCCATCCCTGGGTCAGGAAGATCCCCTGGAGGAGGAAATGGCAACCCACTCCAGTGTTCTTGCCTGGATAGTCCCATGGGCAGAGGAGCCCTGGCAGGCTACAGTCCATGGGGTCACAAAGAGTCGGACATGACTGAGTGACAGAGCACACACAATGGCCATGAAAGAGCATCAGAGCTCTCAGGTTCATTCTATGACTTAATATTTTCTTTAGAATTTCACTGGGGGTTGGACCACTGTGGTTTCAGAGCCCTAGTCCCAGAGTCCCAGTCCCAAGGCTGCAGGGGAGGACCCCCACACACACAATGTCAGTAGTGGGACAAAGGCTAAGATGACCCCTGACCTCTCCTCCAGGGCAGGGCCCAAGGCATGTCAACTTTTGGGTGGTTCTCAGCCTCAGTGTCACATACACCCTCAGTAATTTAACACTCAAAAATACATTATTCACAGAGAAAAAGTTTTTACTGCAGTTTACACACACAGGGGCCTGTGAGAGTCAACCTGCTTCCTCCAGCCTCCTTTGTTCTTGGTTGCTAGGCATCCCATGGCTTTATGAGAACAATATTTACTTTTATTTATTTTATTTGGGCTTGTATTTGAAGAGTCTGGGCAGCACCCAGGATGGCGGGGCTGGAGATTTTCTAGGGGATAAAATGCTCTGTGAAGCAGTTTGTCCATGACTGCATCGGTAATAGATCAGTCCTTCCCACACAAGGTCAAAGCCCTGGATTGGAGCTTGGGTCTCTGCTTGAAGCAGCAAGTGTGGGATTCCCACAAGAGATGTGGGTTCAAGGGGCTTCAGAATCCTGTGCAGAAATGCTGGCCAATCCACTGCCCCTTCTCAGTTATTCCACTGAGGGTTTTCTTTGCAAAAGAAATATTATAATACAGTCATAAAAGACTCAAATAATCGTATGGAAGTAGATTGCAGAAGTCTTGCTCATTACCCATCCCCCATCCCTTCCCAGTGGACCCTTTGTTATGGTCTCTGACCTTGTAGATCCCATAGTTTCTCAGAAGTAATTCTAAGGACCTACTATGGATGGAAGTTGGGGCATGGGACTGCAGATACAAGACGGACAAGCCCTGACTCCTACCCGTAAGAAGCTTAGGAGGTTTGGAGCCAAGAAAGTCTGAAGAGTCTCTAAGGAGAGCTCTAAAGGATGGGTTAGATTCAGAGTTAGAAGTTGTAGTCACATCTGTTTGGAGAAGTAAAGAGAAACCCCTGTTGCCTCTACTCACAACACTTCTGACAAGTGTGTAGAGAGTTCCCCCATACCAACCAGTTCTCCAACTCAGCAGACTGCAGCTGGGTATCCTACACTTCGGACACTAACAAGCCAGAGTTGGTGTAGACTCCTCGGATTAAAGACTCAGCCACACAAGACTGACCCCACTTCAGTTGCCAGTCTCAAGCTCCAAGCTGTCATCTGTGCTTCTGACTGGCTATAAACTGGAATTCTCATGATCCCCGCCTCTTGGGTGCAATAATTTGCTGAAATGGTTCTCAAAACTCCGGGAAATGCTCATTTCAGAGTGTATCATAAGGGATGCGGATGAACAATCAGATGAAGAAGTACATAAGGCAAAGTCTGGAAGGTCCCAAGCACAAGGGCTTCTGTCCCCATGGAGATGGGGTGCACCACCCTCCTAGCTTGTGGACGTGCTTACCAACCTGAAAACTCTTGGCTCCCCACAGTTTAGGAATTTTTACAGAGACTTCATCATGTAGGCGTGATCAATTATTAGCTCAGTCTTCAGATCCTCTCTTTGCCTCTCCCTGGAGGGTGAAGGGTAGGGCTAAAAGCTCCAAGAATCTAAACATAGCTTGGTCTTTGGTGACCTGCTCCCACCCGAAAGTTATCCAGGATCCCATCAAGCACTGCCTCAAAAGAACAGAAGAAACTCTTATCAGCCAGGAGTAGCGAAGAGATTTAGGCGCTCTGAGTCAGGAACCGGGATCAGAAACCAGATGCTAGAACAAAAGATGCTCTGAGTATCCCTATCATTCAGGAAATAGCCAGGGATTTAGGAGCTCTGTGTCAGGAACTGGGGGGAGAGACCAAATATAGTTCTCTTATTATGCCACAAGAAAGGGCATTAGTCTTGGGACACTCCAGATAACTTTTGAGCAGTACTCCAAAGGATGTCATTGTTCAGTCACTAAGTCATATCTGACTCTTTGTGAACCCCTGAACTTCAACACGCCAGGCTTCCCTGTCCTTCGCTATCTCCCAGAGTTTGCTCAAAGTCATGTCCATTGAGTCGGTGATGCCATCCAACCATCTCATCTTCTGTTGCCCCCTTCTCTTCCTGCCTTCAATCCTTCCCTATGTCAGTGTCTTTTCCAATAAGTCGGCTCTTCGCATCAGGTGGCCAGAGTATTGGAGCTTCAGCTTCAGCATCACTGCAAAGGATGGGGCAGATTTAAATCATGGAGAAGGAAGACTTACCTGGTAGGGGAGAATGAGGGGAGCAGGGCCTGGGCCTTCTGCACATCTGTGGGCATGGTGTTCGTGTCCTCTAGGAATCTTTTGGATACAAATGATAGAAAAATCTAACCCAAGTTAGATTTTTGGTTAGGCAAAAAGAGAATATGTATGCCTGGTTAGACCCAGGAGCTCCTAAAATGTCGAACTCTATCCCTTGGTTCTGTTCTGATTCTTGTGGACTTTATTCTTGGACCATTTTTTTGTGGATCAAGAGGGTGGTCAGCAGCTCCAGAATCTGAAGTCTTTCAGGTTAGATGTTGAGGAGAAAAGAACACATCTCACCCTGTTAGCTGCTGAATAAGAACCAGGATTTACTCTCATGGGACAAATTCATCCCTGAAGCAGTCACTATGCCCAGAGATTGAAATTTTGCTAATTAATCTGTTCGGGTCACATGCGCAGAGAGAGACAGGAATGGTTGTTCACAGGATGTCTATGGATCTGTATCCAGAAGAAGGTATATCTCCTCGTATTCAGAGGACATCTTCAGAGCATGACCTCGGCAGGGATGCCAGATGTAAAGAGAGCTTCTAAAAGACTCCTTACTCAATTCCTGGGAGCCAGGTGTGCTCCACGAGTTCTGGGAGGGCAACTTAGGAGGGCCACACCTACCTCAGCTCGGGCTTTCCCGATCCTTCTGAGGGAAAGCTGGTTGCCTCCTGGATAAATCCAAGTCCCGGGCTTGAGATGACTGAATTGTTCAGGCTTCTGGAGATGATTAGTTGCCCAGAAAATCAGAATACAGAGAACCCAGGGAAGCATTCATTCAGAGCTTCTGGCCTGATATCTTGGTGGACTGAGGAGTGGATTAGGAGCCCCCACCTTGGCCATGGCCAAGGCAGCCACACTCTAAATAAGAGGACACCAAGAAAGGGGGTGGCGCTAACCAGAGGCCTTAGAGCCCTGAAGTCCAGGCAAGAGGGAGCCCCTTCAGGTGTTCCTCTGGGGCACACCCTTGAACAGAGGACAAAGTCCTACTTCTGTGGAATCCAGCAGGCTCCCAGCCACTCCATCGGGACTCCTTTGCTCTGCAGGAGGGACCTGGAGATGGATCATTGCTGCAGCTTCAAGCAAATCCCCTGAAATATCGGGAAGAACTTTTGCTTCACTCCTTTTCATGGTCTTCCCCAAGGACCAGGTGTTATCTTTGACTGGAAATGAAAAATATGGGAATGAGGAGATACAGAAGGGAGACTCACAGGTGGTGAAAGGAAGATGAACTTGAGTTCAGAAGAAAACCAGGTGTAGGACTGAGATTTAAGTGTTTCCTCAGAAAGTTTAGAGAATGAATGCATTGCTTTTAACTGATACCTGGAAGTAGACAGGGAGAAGAGTCTCACCACTTAGCTGGGGAATGGGAAGGTGGAGGAATTAGCTTTCTGCTAAGTAATACTTTTCATTTTGCTTAAACCTTTTTTGGACAGAAGTATTTCAGAGTGTTTTGTACAGTGCTATGCATCCTAAAACATGAGATGTCACAGAACTGTGTATATTTTTGTCTTGGAGTTTTCATCGTGAACTCAGTTGGGATCATATCTTCTGAAGTGTTTAGGATTTTTGACAAAACCAGAAATCCAAACAAGTCTATGTTGGGTCCAATTTTGTTTTTTAAAGAAAGTAACCAACAAACATTTGACCGCCAGAGATAAGAGGGAACTTCTTCAATCTGATGAAGAGCATCTATTAAAAACAAAAATGAAACCACAGCTAGCATAATGGATGTTTTCCTCCTGAGGTTAGTGCAAGACAAAGATATCCATTCTTGCTGCTTCTAGTCAACATTTCAGTGGAGGTTCTACACAGGGAAATTGGCAAAAAACAAAAACAAAAATAAAACGTGGCCTGGTTGGAAAGGAAGACTTAAAATTACCTGTATTTGCAGATGACATGACCTTATATATAGAAAACCCCAGGTATTCCACTAAAAAGCTTATTAGAACTAATAAACAAGCCCAGCAAAGTTACAGAATACAAGATAAATCTATAAAGTTAATTACATTTCTATATACTAGCAATGAACAATGAAATTGGGATTAAGAAAACAATTCCATTTGCAGTAGTATCAAAGAGAAGAAAATATTTTAAAATGAATTAAACCAAAGTAGTGCAAAACCCACACTTAAAACTACAAAAAGATTTAAATAAATAGAAAGACCTCCTATGTTCATGAATTGGTGGATAATATTAAGATGGTTGTACTGCCTAAGGTGATCTACAGATTCAATATAATCCTTGGTCAAAATTTCAACTGCCTTCCCCCCGCCCCACCGAAATTTGCAAACTGATCCCAAGATTTTTATGGAAACGTGAGGGACCCAGAATAGGCAAAGCAGTCTCAAAAAGAAGAGAAAAGGGTGACGGACTCAAACGTGCTGACTTCAACACTTAAAGTTACAGTAATCAGGACAGTATGGTACTGGCCTAAGTATAGACATACAGATCAATGAAACAAAACGGAGAGCCCCAAAATAACCAATACATCTATGGTCAATTGATTTTCAAGAAGGATGCCATTCAATGGGGAAAGAATGATCTTTTTAACAAATAGTTTGTGGCAACTGTATGCTGTGCTGTGCCTAGTCTCTAAGTCATGTCCAGCTCTTTGCAACCCCATGGACCGTAGCCTGCCAGTCTCATCTGTCCGTGAGGATTCTCCAGGCAAGGATACTGGAGTGGGTGGCCATGCCCTCCTCTAGGAGATCTTCCCGACCCAGAGATCGAACCCAGGTCTCCCGCATTGCAGGCAGATTCTTTACCGTTTGAGCCACCAGGGTAGCAACTGTATATCAATATGCAAACAAATGAAGTCAGACCCCCTACCTCACAACATACGTGACAAATGATCACAACCTTAATTACTTACTACCGTGTGTGGCACAACATGGGTTGCCTTACAGGTCTGGAGTTCAAAGTCCAGTATCGTGTCACTGGGCTAAAGGCCAGCTGTCCACAGGGTTGGTCCCTTAGCGGAGCACCAGAGGACAATCTTTTCTTTGCCTTTTTTCTGATTCTAGCAGCCCTCTGTATCCCTTGGCTCTTGGCTGCTTCCCCCATCTTCATAGCCAACAGCACAGCATCTTTGGACCTTCTTCCTTCTCTCCCACTGCTTCTGTTGGCACATCACCTTTTCCGCTTCTGTAGTTGAATCTCTTTCTGAGATTTATAGATATCCCTTATTAAGCATCTTGTCAGGACACTTGTGATTACATTTAGGGTTCACCCAGTAATCCAGGATAATCTTCCCATCTCAACTTGCTCACACGTGCAAAACCCTTTTTACCATAAAAGATAATAACCACAAACTCCAGGGATTAGGGCCTGGATGTTTTTGGGGGCCATCATCAGGCTCCCATCGTGGTGATCACATCCAATTGTAAGCCCAAAGCTATTGGAGGTACATGCAATGGGTGGGTCCCTCTCTAACTTTGTTGCAAGGAAGGTCACTTGGCTAGCGGGTATGGCTTTGGGACAAAAATTTATCAAAGGAAATATGCATGAACCATTGTTCTATCTGTTGGAATAATGTGACATTTATCTTTGTGAGGCAAATTTATCCCAATTGTATGGTGAGTATTTCAAGGCTTTAGCCTTCGAAAGGGTCCTAGAACCTAGGCTGCCTGCATCAGGCTTGTCCCTCCCACAAAAGGTTCTGGACTGCTGTCCTTTGATCTCTGAAATCTGCTCTGTGCTAATTTTCTCTTACCTCTCTTGCTTTCTGTTTCCTCACGGCACCTGCCTCTATGAGGTTCCCAGACTTGTAGGGATGAGGAAGCAGATATCAGAGTAGAGTACAAACACACATCAAGAAGTCAGAGAAAGGCCCTCTCTTCTTCTCTTCTGCCTCTATGAGTCGACTTTGGTATTTTTCTTTTAACCCCTGAACTTTTTGGTGAGTACACATCTAAATTTTCTAAGACATTGCAGATGAGATGCAAGAGATTGCTAGATTGCTGGATTCTGCACAACTGAAGCTTTCTTGAATCAGTCATCCCCGGGTGAACCAGATTCCCCTGAGGCCTGCTTGTACTGTCAACCTCCGCTGACATTTGAAATTAACAAATCTCCCATTTTATTCTTTCCTCTTCATTAGCAAAGTCGTTCTGAGCAAGTAAAATGGATGCAAGAAAGGACTGGAAGAGTTCTGTAGAACTTGATCCCAGCTTTCTTTGAGCTCTTTGCTCTGAATTAAAATAAGCAGACTTTTTTGCTGTCTTTGACAGTTGTGTGGCCCATGGTGATGCTTCCCAGAGGACCGTGTGACATTTTTATAGTTGTTTCCTGTTAAGCTCCCATCTCTCATTGTTTACAGAAGTTCTTCTTTGGGCATGACAGTTGTACAACAGCAGTGGCTTCAGCCACCACCACCTAAATTGGGTGTATCTACTGGGCCTTTTTGAAGAACTATGGATGGAGGTTCATAACATTGTACAGGAGGCAGTGACCAAAACCATCCCAAACAAAAAGAAATCTAACAAGGCAAAATGGTTGTCTAAGGAGGCCTTATACAGCTGAGGAAAGGAGAGAAGGGAAAGGAAGGGGAGAAAGGGCAAGATATACCCAATTGAATGCAGAGTTCCAGAGAATAGCAAAGAGAGATAAGAAGGCCTTCTTAAATGAACAATGCACAGAAATAGAGGAAAACAATAGAATGGAAAAGACTAGAGATCTCTTCATGAAAATTGGAGATATCAAGGGAATATTTCATGCAAGGATGGGCACATTAAGGACAGAAACCATAAAGACCTAACAGAAGCAGAAGAGATTAAGAACAGAATAGCAAGAATACACAGAAGAACTATAAAGAAAATTCTTAATGACCTAGATAACCATGATGGTGTGGTTACTCATCTAGAGCCAGACATCATGGAGTGTGAAATCAAGTGGACCTTAGGAAGCATCACTATGCACAAAGCTAGTGGAGGTAACAGAATTCCAGTTGAGCTATTAATATTAAAAATCCTAAAAGATGCTGCTGCTAAAGAGCTGCACTCAATATGTCAAGAAGTTTGGAAAACTCAGCATTGGCCACAGGACTGGAAAAGGGCCCTTTTTATTCCAGTCCCAAAGAAGGGTAATGTCAAAGAATGTCCGAACTACCATACAATTGTGCTCATTTTACATGCTAGCCTGGTTGTGCTCAAAATCCTTCAAGCTAGGTTTTAGCAGTACACGAACTGAGAACTGCTAGATGTACGAGCTGGACTTAGAAAAGGCAGAAGAACTAGAGATCAAATTGCCAACATTTGTTGTATTATGGAGAAAGCAAGGGAATTCCATAAAAACAACTACTTCTGCTTCACTGACAATGCTAAAGCCTTTGATTTGTGTGGCTCACAACAAACTGAAAAATTCTTATAGACATGGGAGTACCAAGCCACCTTATCTGCCTCCTGAGAAACCTGTATGGGGGTCAAGAAGCAATAGTTATAACCGGACATGGAAAACTGACTGGTTCAAAATTGAGAAAGAGTATTACAAGGCTCTATATTGTCACCCTGCTTATTTAACTTATATGCAGAGTACATCATATGAAATGCCGGGCTGAATAAATCACAAGCTGGAATCAAGATTACCAGAGAAATATCAACAACCTCAGTTATGCAGTTGTGTGAGTCTCTTTGTGACCCCACCAGGCTCCTCTGTCCATGGAATTCTTTCTTGAAGCAAGAATACCCGAGTGGGTAGCCATTCCTTTTTCCAGGGAATCTCCCTGACCCAGGGATTGAAACCAGGTCTCCTGAATTGCAGGCAGATTCTTTACTGTTTGAACCACCAGGGAAGCAGCATCAATTCAATAGGCATGAGTTTGGGCAAACTTTGGTAGATACTGAAGGACAGGGAGGCCTGGGGCGCTGCAGTCCATGCAGTCACAAAGAGTTGGTTACAACTTAGTGACTGAATAGCAACAACAGATATGCAGAGGATACCACTTTAATGGCAGAAAGTGAGCCATTAAAGAGCCTCTTGATGAGGGTGAAAGAGGAGAGTGAAAAAGCAGGCTTGAAACTCAGCATTAAAAAAACTGAGATCGAGGCATCCAGTGCCATCACTTCACGGCAAATAGTGTGGAAAGTAGAAGCAGTGACAGATTTTATTGGGCTCCCAAATCACTGCAGATGGTGACTGCAGCCATGAAATTAAAAGATACTTGCTCCTTGGAAGGAAAGCTATAACAAACCTAGATAGCATATTAAAGAGCAAAGACATCACTTTGCTGAAAAAGGGCTGTCTAGCCAAAGCTATGGTTTTTCCAGTAGTCATGCATGGTTGTGAGAGTTGGACCATCAAGGAGGCTGAGTGCTGAAGAACTGATGCTTTTGAACTGGGGTGCTGGAGAGACTCTTGAGAGTCCTTGGACTGCAAGCAGATCAAACAAGTCAATCCTAAAGGAAACCAACCCTGAATATTCATTGGAAGGACTGATGCCAAAGCTGAAGCTCCAATACTTTGGCTGCTTGAGGCGAAGAGCCAACTCATAGGAAAAGACCCCAATGCTGGGAAAGATTGAAGGCAGGAGAAGGGGGCAACAGAGGATGAGATGGGTGGATGGCATCACCAACTCAATGGACATGAGTTTGAGCCAACTCTGGGAGATGGTGGAGGACAGAGGAGGATGAGGCAGCACATCCCTTCAGTCTTCTAAGAGAAAGGTGGGAAGGCTGAGCTTAACCTATTTGTGCAACTCACTGCTCTGAGGCTGAAACTGATATCCTTTACACAGAAGTAATCTTACACCACTTCGAGTGTAGGGCTTCACCAGGACACTCAAGTTCATACCCTCTTCCTTCTTCTGTGCTATAATGTCATCTACTTCACTTCTACATATCTTATGAACGCCATAGCACATTGCTATTATTTTTTCCTTAAATATGCAATCACCTTTTAAGCAAATCAAATGTTGATAAAAAATTGTCTTTCATACTTACATTTATTCACACTTTGAAGGACAGGGAAGCCTGGGATGCTACAGTCTATGAGGTCTCAAAGAGTCGGATACAACTTAATGATTGAACAACAAAAACAATGCTTTCAAGTGATCTTCATTTCTTTCCTTGGATCAACCTTGCCTGGCTATTTGAGCTAAGAAGGGGTTAAGCTATTCCCAGGTGGCTCAGTGGTAAAGAATCTGTTTGCCAGTGCAGAATCCCAGGTTCAGTCCCTGGGTCAGGAAGATCCCCTGGAGAAGGAAACGGCAGCCCACTCCAGTATTCTTGCCTGGAGAATCCCATGGACAGAGGAGCCTGGTGGGCTACATTCTATGAGGTCACAAAGAGTTGGACATGGCTTAGCGACTGAGCACGGCACACACAGCACAGAGTTGAGCTGTGATTCCAGAGGCCCGTGGTTCCTTTTGGTTAAACTCTGTCTGGGCTTCAGAACCCAAGCATCTTAGGGGGCGGGGTGCGGGGGACCTGTTTTCCAGGTCTTCGGCTGCTGCTGCTACCTTCTCTACTATAGTTGAGGCTAGTGGAGGCCAGGTGGGAAGAATTCGTGGCTGAGTAATTCGCTTGGGGCTCCTCCAGATTCCATCCATCCATTGACCCATAGGGTCCTCTCAGGCTCAACTAAGTCCTGCTGTCCTCCAGAGTCTCCACAGTTCTGGCAGGACCCCCTCTCTCCATCTTCTTATGCCAAGGTCCAGTTGCCTCCCCTGGTAAGAAGTCTGCTCACTCCTGAAAGACTTGCTTTTCTCTGGAATTCATTTCATCAAGGGTTTCTTGCAACCCTTGGCTCTTAGCCTGATAGAACACACTTTCAATTTTGTCCAAATTTCTCTTGTCATTACCCCCAAGAACAAAAGTACATTCTCTTACATGCTAACCAGAAGCAGAAGTCCTCTGCTTGTTTGCTTTGTTCTGTTCTCTTTTCTCCTTTATGAGCAGGTGGTCATGAGGAACTAAGAGGAAATGTACTGTATCATATGGGGCCAGGATGATCACGGAGTTCCTGTTTCCCCAGCCAGCATCTGGGATGCATGATGGTTTTGCTCCTACTTGGAATGGTCACTGTGCTTCCTTCGATCTAAGGGGAAGCATGAGCTTCCCAGGAGGCTCAGGGGTAAAGAATCCGCCTGCAGTGCAGGAGACGCAAGTTTGATCCCTGGGTTGGGAAGATCCCCTGGAGAAGGAAATGGCAACCCACTCCAGTATTCTTGCCTGGGAAATCCCATGGACAGAGGAGCCTGGTGGGCTGCAGTTCCTGGGTTCACAGAGTCGGACACGACTTAGCAACTGAGCAAATCAGCAAGTCAAAAGGGAAGCACAGAGGATGGAACCCGGACCACACACAGTGTCCTCACCCATAAGTGATAAGACACCTGGGTCTTACCCGAAGGCTCTGCTGCCACACCACTGCGAGGTCTTGGGCTTATCATCACTCTTTGGACTTGCCTTTTCTCCTCTGCAAAGTGAGGAGTTTCTGCTGCACCAACTTTGTGGAGAAGAAAGCAGTAGCACTTTAAGATTCTCGCTCAGCTTTTGCAGGAAAAAATAAATGAGTAGGGTGTTTTGTGGGATCTGAGTTCCGGTAACGTGAGAGGCCCCGTCATGCTACCCCACTCATTAACTTGTGATGATAATGTACACACAAGGCACTAATTCTTTATTTTTAAAAAATAAGATGGTGGTTAATTTGATTTGAATGCTCCGGTCTGGGAATATGCTTCATGATTTTTAATCCAATTAGTGTTGGAGATACTTCTGATTCTAAGGATATCTGGTTTCTGCTTATGGTATAAGTTCTATGTCCCAATGACTCGTGTTTCAAGAAGGAAGAAGTGGCAGCCTATAGTCAATAAAAAAAGGTCTGTATATATGGTTGCTTTGCTTTTTGTTATCAAACGCAAGCTGCAGGGAGTAGAGGCTTTACTTTTAGCTCAGATTTCTGTAAGCAGCAAAAAAACAAAAAACCCGCAGACAATTTTGACTTGAAGGTCTTACATACAAATTAGCATTATTTCTCAATCTGATCTCAAAACATCCTGTATCATGTGTTTAATCATGTCTGACTCTTTGCTACTCCATGGACTGTAGCCTTTCAGGCTCCTCTGTCCATGGGATTTCCCAGACAAGACTACTGGAGTGGGTTGCCATTTCCTTCTCCAGGGGATCTTCTCAACCCAGGGATGGAACCCACATCTCCTGTGTCTCCTGCAATGCAGGTGGATTCCTTACCTGCTATAAACAAAAGCTACCACCATGACCACCAGACTGGGGAGCCTTCTGAAAGTCTTAGCCCACAAGTCAGGGGTCAGTGGGCCCACGGGTCAGATTTTGGTTTAAACAGAGTCATATAGGCAAACGACTTCAGTCCCGGATTTTCCCCATTCTTGCATCCTTTTCCTACATGTTAGACCTCAAAGTTGCTCTGAATCACTCTCCAAATAAGTGACATTTTCGCTAAGAAAATAGTGCCCCAGATCAAACCTTCTATTTTGTTGGCACCATATCTATTCAATAGTCTGAAAGTTCTGAAGGGAAATGTATTTGTAGGAACATGTTGGTGCAATTTTCACACTTAAATTTTTGCCATGAGTAAAACTCATCACTCTCAAGGTAATTTCATAAGAAACTTTCTTCTGTCCTCAGCTGTTGTTGACAGAAGTCCCATGAAACCATCTTAGACGTTGACACAAATTGTGCCCTGTCGCCCCTGTGATAAATCAGTGTACGATCCAATTTTAATGTTACAGAAAAGTGAAAAGTGAAGATGCTAGACGGGAAAGCGCTGCGCATAGCCGTCTGGTTGAGAACGTGCTCTCTGAGCTGTGATCCCACTCGTGTGATTGGGGAATAGTTCAAATCAAACCACCATCTCCTATATCCTTGTTCAGTGGAGAATGTTGCTAAATAGCTCTGGTGTTATTTCACAGGATGGAATTTAATCTCTCTGCAGCTGAAGCTCTCAGGTGATCAGACAAGAACAGGAAGATGAGTCTTACATATTTTCAGCAAGAAAAAAAAAAAATTCCTGGGACATAATTACCCACGTTACCCTCTCCAACCAATCTGGTTCTGTATGTTCAATTAATTATGAAAACATAGATGAGACCAACGAAAATACTGTACAGAAACTAAAAACAAATACTGTTCCATTAGTAAATGTTGTGGAGAGTATGAAAAACATACCTCTGTCAAGAATGTGGAAAACAGGGAGTGGCCCTGAAATAACATTTCTGTTTTTTTTTTTTTTTTTTTTTGAAGACTCTAGGAAAATCAAAAGCATATTGAGCTTTGGATCGGGGCTCATGGCAAAGGGGATAGTGACAAGATTATTTCTTCTTGGCACTTCTAGGAAGAGGATTAGTTAATTGAATCTGTGGTTTTTAGATTTAGTTGGTGCTTCTGGCGTGGCTGCTGGATGGACGAGGTTCTTGGGTCCATTTTCCTGCTCGGTCCTCTGCCCAGTTCTCCAGGATGAATCGAAAAGATTCTGTAGTCCATCAGCGCCCCGGCCTGTTTAGACAGACTGATGCAGTGAGGCACGAATGTGTTTGAGCAGCACAGGAAACTTCGATGTCACTGGGTACCAGAAAAAAAAAAAATAGTTTTTTTTTTGTTTTTTTTTCTGGAGATACAGGTCTGTACCGTTATCTCAAGTCCAAAATTGGGGAGGACGGTGATAGGGGGAGTACAAGTGATTGTGAAAGGAGGAATTCAATTCCAACCTTGAAAAGACTCCTCAATCTTAAGAAATGAAAATATTACTAAAATATTTAAGTTAAGGCAGAGAGATGGTGGGGGAACTCACTGATGTCTCTCTTGCACCTAATTTTAAGGCTTAAGACTCTGATAAAACTGTTCAGCTCTCACAGGGGTCTCTCACCAGATTCCCAAATGTGAGGGGTGTCATTGGAGATGTAGAAATAAGATCTCCAAGGAAATGCGTATATGAATTGTGTTTCCATCCTACACCCATCAGCACTACCAAGTTATTAATCTTTATTCTAAGCATGAAAGCAATGGGATATTTTATCCCTAGTTTATAATCAGGGCATTTATGACCCAAATAGTTTCTTTCCTTTAAGTAAGATTAGTATGCCCAGTCTATTTCTCTAAAACACCCAAAGCAAACAAACCTTGACAGTTCTGCAGAGAACATGGAGTCTTCATTCTTTATGGTGATGAATGACCCTGCTCCCCACCTCCAAATCTCCTTAGAAGTCTGTGATCAGGGAACGTGGTAAAGACTGGGGGAGCATGCAGCATCACACACACATTTCTCACGGAGAGCTGTCCTACGTCTAAATGGCTCAGTGGCTGCGTAAGTCAGATAACCTGGACAAGTCTTCATTTCCTCATTCACAAAAGGACAGATAACCTCAACAACTTCATCCTCCCCTCCCTGCAGACCTACTAGTCTAGGGGTTGATGAAAACTCTTCTTTTTCCCCTTGGGAGATTAAGGTTCATGTTTGTTAATAACAGGGGTCCCCAACCTCCAGGCTATTTGACAGTACCTCCTGTCAAATCAGTGGCAGCATTAGATTAGAATAAAGTGAGTCATCCAGAAACCATCCCTCATCCCCCTCCCCAGGCCATGGAAAACTTGTCTTCCACAAACCCAGTCCCTGGTGCTAAAAAGGTTGGAGACTGTTGTTAAAACACAACAGTATTTATAAATTGTACATTTTATATATTTTTTAAGAGGGCTAAGTCAAAATTCATGATTCTGAAAAGAAAAAATTTACTGTAGTTTAAAAATATAAAGAGCCAATGAGCTTCCTAGTTGTATCCAAATTCTTGGGTACATTTGAGAGATAAAAACATTATCTTCTCATTGCTAGTGTATCACTCTCATCAAGAGTATGGCCTCTCCTGAGATGTGAGACAGTATCTTTCCCAAAGAGTCTAACTTTTCCAAGACAAACCAAGGCAACCAAATATGAAGAGAAACAAACAAGCAGGCAAAACAAGGAAACAAATATGATTCAAATTCTTGCCTCTTACATTATCCTAAAACAAAATTACACCTTCAGATGTTTCCTTTTAGAATTCTGACATTTCAAGTGTTTTGCATATGATCACTCCAGACACCAGCCACTGGGGAGAAACGAGAATGGCAAAAAGGGTTTCTCTCCAACTTAATTCCCATAAAGGGGTTCCAGCAGAGCACACGGTGGAGGTTCAGCAAGAAGCAGGCTGGACTGGATTCTTTCCTGTTTCCTTCCTTCCCTACATCCTCTGCTTGACTCCAGAATATGCAGGGTGCAGTGTTATTTATTTTTGAGGCATCCATGTAGAAAATTTAGGGAAAACTGCAAGATCTTGGATCTAGTCCTAATGTAGCCAAGCAGTGGCCATGTAATATGGGGCAAAGATCCCCAGGACTCAGTTTCCCTACCTTGGAGAGGGAAAATTGTGTGTGTGTGTGTGTGTGTGTGTGTGCACAGTCATGTCTGACTCTTTGCAAGCCCATGGACTATAGCCCCCCACCCCCGGCTCCTCTGTCCAGGGGATTTTCCAGGCAAGAATACTGGAGCAAGTTGCCATTTCCTAATTCAGGGGCTATTCCTGACCCTGGAATCAAACCCAAATCTCTTGTGTCTCCTGCATTGGCAGGCGGATTCTTTACCACTGTGCCACCTGGGAAGATGAAACTACCTAAACAGTCTCCATGGTCTCATCCAACTCTAACATTCCAAGACTCTTAATCATTGTCTTCAAATATTAAGTTTCACACAGGTGTATCTTACTTGTTTGCAGAAACATCTAGAAGGGTTAAAAAAAAATAGATACTAACTTCATACTATTTAAACCTCAGAGCAGTTTTGGGGATATTACTTCCTCTTGATAATTAAAAATGTTCAGAGATATGTATTTAAAATTAACTACTGAATTAGCTTAGAGTTAATTAAAAAAGAAACACATCGGCACTAAGTACTTGCTCATTCCAAGTTGACTGAGGTTTTAAATATTTAACTTGCAAATATTGTGATTCAGACAAACATAACTTTATGAACAAGGAAGTTCAGGAGATTAAAATCCAGGAACACCGAGGTGTAGTTGGGTCACATAGTGGATTGTGCAAACTCGTGGGCACATATTCATTGTTTGGGGCAAGATATTATAGTTAAGGATACACAGGTTCAAGTTGTGGAAGCTGGCTTCCACAGATTGCCCTCCATCATTTTTTTTTTCTCCCTTTGCTTTTTTTAAAATTCTATGCGTCTCTTTGGACAGGTTACCCCTAATATCAACAAGTTCTTTGGTTCCACATTCAACTAGATGTTAAACAGAGGTATCTCAGTTATCTGAGTACAACAAAATCTTTGATTAAGTACAACTTTGAATCAGTTTGTGCCAGTGATCCATTTAATACCGCTCAGCTCCAAATTCACCCTTAATTGCCTGCTCTGGGAAAACGGAGAGCTTATTAAAAAAATTTCCCTTGCCAACTGGCAAGATACCAAGATTTGTCAATAGAGGGCGCCAGAGAGACATTTGCAGAAGAAAGGAGTTTTTCTCGCTAGTCCTGGCTCCAAACTCTCACATGACCTCTCCAGCCCCCGTTTTCTGTGGCGCCCAGGGCTTCCCAGTGCCCAGCTCTGACAGTGTCAGGGCCAGCAGCACCCAGTAGCCAGCGGCTTCCCCCTTAGTATGCCCTGGAGCAGTTTTGTAACGGAATACCTCCAGTGAGGGACTTCCCTTGTGGCTCAGCTGATAAAGAATCTGCCTGCAATGTGGGAGACCTGGGTTTGAACCCTGGGCTGGGAAGATCCCCTGGAGAAGGGAAAGACTACCTACTCCAGTATTCTGGCCTGGAAAATTCCATGGACTCTATAGTCCATGGGGTAGCAAAAAGTCGGATACGACTGAGCGATTTGCACTTTCAGTGAGATATTACCCTGTGAAGTACTTTCCCTGGCACCCCAAAGGGCAGGTTTCTGGCAAGCTTCTAAGTGTGGCACCATAATAACTTTCTTGTCGTCTGGTGAGCCATGGCAGAACCCTCTGTCTCAGCCCCGAGGGTGGGCTGGGTGAGGTGGAGGCTCGCCCTTGGGATCCTCCATCAGCCCTTAGGGCCAGTGCTCCTCATTATCTGCTATACGTATATTCCTTAGGACTCTGCTTATTCATTAGCAACCAAGTCCCCCTTATTCCAAATCTATCTTGTAGTTGATAACTCTTTATAGTAAACTCTTCATGTTCAAATGATTGTGTCATTTCTTTCTCCTGATGAGGCTCTAAGTAATATATATCCTAGGATGAGAATTTACATATATTTATGGGGGGAGGAGGAGATGGCTGGGGGTGGGGGAGAGAGAGAGAGGGAAAGAGAGATTTTAACCTGGGACAGAAATGGTTAAATTCATTGTTCCTGTGTTAATGTTGGGCGGCTAGTTTTGGTGTACACTCTCTTTTATCTGGTGTTAGTGGGTATCAGTCTGCTAGCGCTGCCATTGCAAAACACCACAGACTACGGCCTTAAACAACAGAAACTTCTCCCAATTCTGGAGTCTGGAAGTCCAAAAAAAGGGGGTCAGCAGGTTAACAGGTTTGGCTTCTCCTGAGACCTCTCTCCTGGGTTTGCAGAGGGCCACCTTTTCACTGGGGCTTCCCTGGTGGCTCAGCGGGTAAAGAATCTGCCTACAATTGGGAGACCTGGGTTCAATCCCTGGGTTAGGAAGGTCCCCTGGAGAAAGGAAAGGCTCCAGTATTCTGGCTCGGAGAATTCCATGGGGTATATAGTCCATGGGGTCACAAAAAGTCGGACACAACCTTCTCACTGAGTCCTCACGTGGCCTTTGCCCTGTGTGTGCACATTCCTGGTGCCCCTTTCTGTGTTCAAATTCCCCTTGTTATAAGAACAGCAGTCATATTTGGATTAGGGTCCACCCTACTGGCCTCACATTAACTTAATTACCTTTTCACAGATCGTCTCTCCAGATCCAGTCACATTCTGTCGTCCTGGGGAGTTTGGGGGAGGATACAATTCGGCCTGTGAGACATAGTATTTATTTTCTAACTTTGGTGTTAAAGAGCGTGTAGAAGTAACTCTGAGATGGTCACCAGACTTGGTTTTAAAAGACCTGATTTGGGGCCCAGGTTCTTCTACTGACCAGATGGACAAGTTGTTTAACTTCTTGAATCTCAGTTTTCTCATCAGTTAAAGGGGTTGAAAAGGGCATAATGGAAATCCAGTGAGCTCATGAAACGCAAGTGCTTTGGAACCCACAAAAGACTTTAGAAAAAGTGAGGTATTCCTTCATTGGTATATGGACTCACACATTTAAAAAAACTCTCCCATTCCATTTCATACTTTACACTTATTAAAAGGCAGCTGCCAAGCTATTAAACTGGTGTCAAGTATAAATGATTTGTTTAGCCAAAAAGTCTCTTTGGCTTATTAGACATAAGAAAAATTTCTCTAGCCCCACCACAGTCTCTGTACAAGCCAGGTAACCTTAATTAAACCACAGCTTTGAATTATTATCTCTCTTGTGTTCTCATTCTCTGCAGAAGTTTCAATAATAAGTAATGTATTTAGGGCCTCCTGAACTTACTTGACTTATCCCTAGTTTTTGGAAAAGATAGATATTACATGGCCTTTAGAATGCCAGCCAGCAAATTTGGGGGAGATTGTAATATTCCCTAATGGAGGGATTCTATACCTGATTCTCATATTACCCAATATCACATCATTTCTCCCCACACCCTTCTCCGTTGCAATCATCTTGCACAGTAGGAAACCAAGGTACCAGGCACCTCATCTTGTCTAGGACCTGAAGGGAAAGAAACTCTCAGGTATTGAGGAGGTTTATGTACAATGCACATTTGCATACATTTCATGTAATCTGCAAAACATCCCTAGAAGGTAAATATTATCATTATTAACTCCATCTTACAGATAAGGAAACTGATGCCCACAGAAGAGAAATAACTTGTCTAGGGTCAAGAGGCTAATAAATAGTAGATCGGAGATCAGAACTCAGACCTACCTGAACCCGGTCACCTGCCTGACTGTCTTATCACTACTTTGTTTCCCCAAAGACATTCATAATGGCCTCGGTTTAATAGTGCTGTTAGCATTTTAATTGTTACGGGGACTTCCCTGGTGCCCAGGGGTTGAGAATCTGCCTGCCAAAGCAGGGGACATGGGTTCGATCCCTGGTCTGAAACTAAGATCCCACGTGCCACGGGGCAACTAAGCCCATGAGCCGTATCCACCGGGCCTGCACCATAGAACCTATGCTCCACAAGAGAAGCCACCACAGTGAGAAGCCCCAGCACCGCAATCAGAGTGGAGGGCCCCTCCCACCGCAACCAGAGAAAGCCCAAGCACAGCAATGAAGTCCCAACGCAGCCAAAAAAAATTTTTTTATAAAAATTAGTAGTTATTGGATGGAAAGCACTTTGCAGTTGAATCTAATAGAGCTTCAATTAATAAAACTCTCCAGTGATTAGTTACTTAAGAGTTTTCAGCTACATCATAGGCAATAAGAGTTAAGTGCTGGATCCAGAAAAAAATTTTTGGCATGTCTTCAACCATATGCTGTAATAGCACCAATTGGCCATTTGCCCCTTGTGCATATATAATCATTATCTATGATGATATTTATTCTGTTGCCTTTTCGGTTTTCCCTTTGCCATCTGTGTATGCATTGACTTAATCTGTAGAGCCAGTCGTGTTCACATATTTATCTAGTGAAAGAAAGCACACTCTGGATAACTATTTGTTTTCCTTGTTAATTTTTATATCAGGTTCAGCAGCTGAGAAACAGCCTACTTTTATTTTTATTTCCTTAATCTAGACTCTTTTCATTTGTACTAGATCTTTAGAGGCCCTTCATAAGCTTCACTTGGAAATCTTGTTGACGTCATCTGGAAGACTGATCTGATTTCAAAAGAAAAACAAAAAAACCAATCAAACTTTACTGAAATTGCAAAGACAAGTCATAAGGCTCAAAGGGAGAATGAATGAGACCATTGCTTTAATAGCAAAAGGGAGGAAATGACGTCAGTTAAGCAGGACCATTCGTGGGGAACCACCCTCCTTTGAGGTGTCCCTCTTGGGGTTTTTCCTCACAGGGCTTTGCAGTTCAATTAGTTCCATGTTAGGTTTCACCGGCTGCTGGATGAATTCCTAGAGAGAGATCAGGAATCATTTAACTCATCTTTCATCTCCTATTCTTCATCATGTCTCAAGTGCTTTCTGGACCATCACCTTCTCTACTTGGGTTATCACAATGGTTTCTAGAAGATCTCCCTGCCTCCTGTCTTCTCAGCGTTACCTCCTGTCCACTATGGAATGTGACTCAGCCCAGAACTCCTCCATCTGACTCCAGGTTGATCCCAAAATACCATTTGAATGCCTTTGCTGACTCTGAAGGCCTTGAAGAATCTTGCCCAAGTCCAGTGTCAGCCATGTTTCTCATCATCTCTTCCATTCCCTTGACCCCTACCTCCTGCAGTACTATGAAGGAGATAACCAGAATGGTGAGACAGTGAGGACCAAGTGGTGGGGTGGCCAGAGCTATAGACTAAGGGATCAGAGACGAACTCATTGAGGAGGTGACATTTGTGCTGGGACATTTGGGGGTTGACCATATGGAGAAGTGGGAAGGACCGTGCACTGAAATACAGAGGTTCACATATGAAGGCCCTTTGGGAACACAGAGTTGACCTTTTGAAAAGACCTAACTGAGCTTCTCTGGTGGTTCAGATGATAAAAGAATCTACCTGTACTCAGGAGACCTGGATTCGACCCCTGGATCAGGAAGATCCCCTGGAGAAGGGAATGGCTACCCACTCCAGTATTCTTGCCTGGAGAATTCCATGGACAGAGGAGCTCATGGGCTACAGTCCACAGTTGCAAGGAGTCAGACATGACTGAGTGAGAAACACACACAATTGGAGACCAGTGTGCCTGGTGAGGATGGGGAGATGCAGGACACGGAGCTGCGGGTAAGGAAGCAGGCAGGGCCTGCAGGAGCTTATCCTCATTGCAAACAAGGCCACAAACTCCGGGACTGTCTACATCCACATCTGAAAAGACCATCCTGGGCACAGGGCAGAGTAGAATGGAGAGGGTGCCACTTTCAAACAAATATCTTCTGACGTCACCTCTCTGAACACAATCTATGTATAGATGAGGGGTTATTTATGCCTCAATAAACTGTGCAAGAGCCACAATATCTTTCTTTAGGCCTACATTTTGAAGTCTTCATGGAGCAGATCGTCAAGACACTTCTTTGGAATTATTATGCAGCTTGGATAATGTTCTTTTCAATAAAGTCATAAATCTATTACTAATACTTGTGTTTAAAAATTAAAAATGTGTTACGTATCTGCTCTGGACCAGGCATAGTGTTTGGCTTTGAAGATACAGAGATAAGCAAAAGTGATTCATTTTTTGGCCACAACACATGGCATGTGGAATTTTAGTTCCCTGACCAAGGACCAAACCCATGTCCCCTGCATTGAAAGCACAGAGTCTTAACACTGTCAGGGAAGTCCCTAAAAGTGATTTTTTAGAGTGTGGTAGTCAAGCATTGTTCTTGGTGGTCCACGTTTAAGGTTCTGTTGGTGCATCATTTTGGGACTCTTAACCAACCATGTATTGCTCAGTTCAGTTTAGTTGCTCAGTCGTGTCCGACTCTTTGCAACCCCATGGACTGCAGCATGCCAGGCCTCTCTGTCCATCACCAACTCCCGGAGTTTACCTAAACTCATGTCATTGAGTCAGTGATGCCATCCAACCATCTCATCCTCTGTCATCCCCTTCTCCTCCAGCCTTCCATCTTTCCCAGCATCAGGGTCTTTTCAAATGAATCAGTTCTTTGCATCAGGTGGCCAAAGGATTGGAGTTACCTTGTATTTATAGCAGCTTGTAATCCATTGTGACCATCAGATGATACCTTCAGCAAAGTCACATATTTTTCCTAGACTTCCCAGTTTTCTCAGTGCAGTTGAGTTTTTCTTTCTCATACTAGGCTTTAAGGACACATTCTCTTTGGTTCTGATGACATTTCTAAATTACAAATTTGCCTATTGGCTGCAAACAGATCGGGAACCACTTCAGAGAAGTTTTTCCCCAGCAATAAAAAAAAAATTAAAAAATGGTGCCAATTAAACAGTCCCAGGAGTGGAGTTGATGCTAGCCTGGCCACAGAAGTTTGATAGCATTCTTCTCAGAGTTGGCAGAAATTATAGCTAGAAAGTCTATTTCTTTAAAGCGAGACTGTGCTTGGGGCTGGGGACAGACCTGAGATTTGCAAGGACTTTGGAAACTTCCGAAGTATGTGCCCCACAGTTAGAAAATTATATCTTAGACAAGTAGCCCATTTTTGAGGAGAACACTTAGCCTTCTATTCATAACCACATTTGTTGCATTTGGATCCAGCAGAAAAAATTAAAATCTTGTGTTTGTCAGCAGTGAGGCCAGAATGCCTAGGCCTCAAGTTTAAATATTCAGGAATCATCCAGTGGTTTGCTTTTATTGTTCGTAAAGTCGGCAGAGACAAACCACCTGAGTAGTTCCAGATGTTGAATCAACAAGGCTGTACTTCCCAGACCTACATGTATAAAAGTGAATTTATAAGCTCAAAAAAGGCTGAGAGGATTGTATTGCTTCAGGATAGAAAGCTACTTTCATTCTTAAAACAGATTAAACACGGATGTCCAGCCCTGGCAAGTCCAGGTGACTTTAGCCTTTATTAAGCCATTTGAGGCTTCGAGTGGTAGTCCACCCCCTCAGCTCTCTTTGTAAAAAAGAAATCCTAGTGATTGACTGGCCAACTCCAGCGGACTGGACTGTTTTAAGATAGCAAGTCTCTCTTAAATTTTACAGGAATAACTTGAGGGCAACATGGCAAAGAAAAATTTCTCCATGTTGACTCGAATTCTGGAGAACATAGAGACATAATGTGGTTTATGGCTATTAAAGTCTACTCCATCTCACTGGTATTTTGGCAACGAAGCCTAAGATTGTTCTAGGCACCTTGCTTTGTGAGTTGGCTACACGGGGTAACATTATCGGGTGGTAAGTAACATGACTTGCACGGGCCTGGGGCCAGGAGGGTGGAATTTTGCTGCCATAAATCTTGAAACTGTTGAAGGTGTCTGATGTTCAAGTTTATCCAGCACAGCCCAAAAAGTGAAAGTTCTGATAGCCAGAATGCCTACACGACTATAATACATAACCTTACTGAGTGGTAAGGAATTTTTATGGCCACTGGCAAGAATCCAAACAAAAACTCAAGTATCTCCCCACAAGGTATTTCAGTGGAGCGACCCAAGTTATCCGAGTATGGTTCTGGCTCATAAATCTGGGGTTGGAATAATAACCTTATTCTGGGTTCTAAATATTACATTACAGTGGCCAGAAGATGGAAGCATCTCTATTATTTACGCACAGTGCTGCTCCATTGTCGACTGATGAGTCATCGTGATGATCATACAATCCAGTGTATTTTGTGCAGTAGCTAAAAGCTAACGTTTATTGAGAGGTGATTATGTGTCAAGTACAGTGGTAAGTGGGCTTCAGACATTATCTTGTTCAAGCCTCCCAGGTATAGCGGAGGAGGTGCTCTTGACAGATGAGAACTGCAAGCATAGAGCAGTTGAGCACATTGTCCAACGTCAAGGAGCCCGGTACACACCAGCCCCAGTGTCTCAACTATGCGCTAAATGCACACTTATGGCTTCTTTTAACAATGATAGAAAACCTTGAAAAAAAAATCTTGTGCACTTCAAAGTATTAAAGACACACAAAATGTATCAAGAATAATAGAAGGAATATTCATGAGGCTTCCCTTCAAGCATAAGACATAAATACTGCCTGAATGGCAGTGTTCAGCATGTATGCTCAGTCGTGTCCAACTCTTTGCGACCTCATGGACTACAGCCCTCTCTCATGGAATTTCCCAGGCAAGAATGGGAACTGGAGTGGGTTGCCATTTCCTTCTCCAGGGAATCTTCCCGACCCAGGGATCAAACCCCTGTCTCATGTGTCTCCTGCATTGGCAGGTGGATTCTTTACCACTGCATCCCCTGGGAAGCCAACACAGTTAGACCCAATTGCCTTCCCTACCCTAGGGGTAGCTCCTACACTGAACTGGACACTGGTCACTCCCATGCACTTGCTTTCTGCTTGAACTACATCAGCGTGTATCCCTAAGTTATGTATGTTGTATGGTTTGGCGTGTTCACATGAATGGTATGTCATGCCTAATGTGTTCTTTTGTGACTTTCTTCACTCAGTATTGCATTTGAGTCAACCACGTTGATTCATGTGGCTGAAGCTCTGTTCACTTTCACCGTAGGAGCCTGCCCTGTTTACTCCTCCTCTTCTAAAGGGCATCTTCACAACAGGTATGTCAGTGACTTTTACAAGCACTGTCTGCATTTAGCAGGATTGGTGCTGATGTCATCATTTTGCTGAGAGAAGCTGAAGCTGTTTCAACGCCTCCCCCAAGGTTTCTGTTGGAGCTGCAATGACTGAAGGCCATGTACTGTGCTGTGCTACAGCACTTCAGTCATGTGCAACTCTGTATGACCCCATGGACCATAGCCCCCCAGGCTCCTCTGTCCATGGGCCTTCCCAGGCAAGAATATTGGAGCAGGTTGCCTTGCCCCCGGCAAGAAGACTGGAGTGGGGTTGCCATGCCCTCCTTCAGGGCATCTTCCCAACCCAGGGATCAAACCCGCATCTCTAACGTCTCCTGCACTGGCAGGCAGGTCCTTTACCGCTAGTGCCACATGGGAAGTACACTGGATGGCTAATAACCTACAGATGTTTCCTGCTCACCGTTCTGGAGGCTGGAAGTCTGTGATCAGGGTGCCAGAATGTTTGGATTCTGGTTAGCGCCCTCTTCCAGGTTGAGAGGCTGACATCCTGTGTCCTCACATGGTAGAGAGAGAAAAGGAGAACTCTGGGGGTCCTGTCAATAAAAGCACTAATCGCATTCAAGAAGGCTCCACCCACGTGACCTAATGACCTCCCAAAGACCTCACCACCTAATACCATCACACTGGGGTTTAGAATTTCAATATATGATTTGGGGGCAGAGCAGGAGGGGAAAACGAACATTTAGTTCATTGCAGCTGCACAATCAGAAAAGGGCATAGCCGATATTTGAACTCAGTTCTGCTGACTCGTGCGTGGTCTGGGACTTTCCCTCCCACTGGACTTGACCTTCTCAGATAGCACTCTACAATCTGTGCTAACATCCCATCTTCTGAAGCCCTTTCTGGCTGCCTTTGGTCTTCTGTTTTTTTCATTTCTAGAACAATTTCACACACGTCACTGGGGGCTTGGCCCCCCACCCAGCCTCTTCTCTGAAGCTCTTGAAGGAAGCTGAGGGCGAGACAACAATTACTGCCTTATATTCACCACTTAGGACATCTGAAGGTCATGGTGGCTTGAAATAATGGAGATAAAGATGGTGTCTTCCTTCAAGCAGGCTGGAGCAGAACGCTCCACTTCTATTTTTGTTTGTAAAAGAGTCTTTAAAGTGTGTGTGCGAGTGTGTGTGTGTGTCTTGAAGCAAAGCCCTAGAGAGTGCTTCCACCTTGCCAGGGGCATGAAGGTTGAAAAGTAATTACAAAAAAAAAAAAGAAAAGTAATTATGTTTTGTCATGAGGTTTAATACTTGAATTTGGGGGGACTTGTAAACTGACAAATTGAAAAATAAGAAAGGACAGAAAGTAAAATGGTATCATTTGGGTGAGTCTTAGTTTTGAAGAGGTTGAAGATTGATAAATAAAGCTAGAAGCTAATTATTTCTACCTCTGACTTCCTTTCTTGGGAAGCAAAAAGATCATTACTATTTTGCTTTCCATAGCAAGCACTCCTAAAGGAATAAATTTGATTGTTTGGAGGGAGTATTTTTTTTTTTTTTGGTCACACAGCATTCAAGATCTTAGTTCTCTGACCAGGGATTGAACCCATTACCCCTGCAGTGGAAGGGAGGAGTCCTAACCCCACCAGCGAAGTCCCATTTTTTAAAAAGATTTTATTATTTCAGACTCGAGCAAATGGGAAAAATCCAAAAAAGACTGTCATTTAATTGTATTGAATTGATGTCAGTTTTCTGGTTTTGATATTGTAGCATAATTATGGAAGATTGCACTGAGGAAAGCTGGGTGAAGAGCACTCCATTTTTTAAAGAAACTGCCATGTGAGTTTAAAATTATTTCAAAATTAAAAGTAAATAAGTGATATTTTTGCTCTTTGGATTTTGATCCAGGCAAGCCTCATCAATGGGCAGTTTATAGCAATGTGGTTAGGACACACGGAGAATGGGCATTCTTAAACAATATTTAGCATCCAGTAAGCACAAGCTGGAATTCAGTTTGCAGGGAGAAATCTCAATAACCTCAGATATGCAGATGACACCACCGTTATGGCAGAAAGTGAAGAGGAACTAAAAAGCCTCTTGATGAAAATCAAAGAGGAGAGTGAAAAAGTTGGCTTAGAGCTCAACATTCAGAAAACTAAGATCATGGTATCTGAAATCCATCACTTTATGGGAAATAGATGGGGAAACAGTGGAAACAGTGTCAGCCTTTATTTTTTGGGCTCCAAAATCACTGCAGATGGTGGTTGTAGCCATGAAATTACAAGACGCTTACTCCTTGGAAGGAAAGTTATGACCAACCTAGATAGCATATTCAAAAGCAAAGTTTTTCCAGTGGTCGTGTATGGATGTGAGAGTTGGACTGTGAAGAAAGCTGAGTGCTGAAGAATTGATGCTTTTGAACTGTGGTGCTGGAGAAGATTTTTGAGAGTCCCTTGGACTGCAAGGAGCTCCAACCAGTTCATTCTAAAGGAGATCAGTCCTGGGTGTTCATTGGAAGGACTGATGCTGAAGCTGAAACTCCAGTACTTTGGCCACCTCATGCGAAGAGTTGACTCATTGGAAAAGACCCTGATGCTGGGAGGGATTGGGGACGGGGATGACAGAGGATGAGATGGCTGGATGGCATCACCGAGTCGATAGACGTGAGTCTGAGTGAACTCCGGGAGTTGGTGATGGACAGGGAGGCCTAGCGTGCTGCGATTCATGGGGTTGCAAAGAGTCAGACATGACTGAGTGACTGAACTGAACTGAACTGAAATTTGCTGGAAGGTAAGGTTAGTGCTAATGAAAGCATCGTAAGAAGTTTATGATCACCCAACCTGTTTGGGGTACTTTCCTGATGGCTTAGCCATGAAGAATCCACCAGCAATGCAGGAGATGCAGAGGATGGTGGTTTGATCCTTGGGTCGGGAAGATCCTCTGGAGCAGGAAATGGCAACCCACTCGAGTGTTCTTGCCTGGGAAATCCCAGGGACAGAGGAGCCTGGTGGGCTACAGTCCAAAGGGTCACAAAGTGTCAGACAGGACTGAGCGGCTGACCAGAGACAACTTATTGGGACACATTAGTGATGCAGTCCACTCCGAGATGTTTGATCCTTCAGGATTTTTCAACTTCGGTGCTACTGACATTTTGGAATGGACAATTCCCTGCTAGAGGGGGGCTGTCCTGCGCATGGTCTAGTCGTACGGTGATTCTCATCCACTAAATGCCAGTAGCAGCCCCACCCTCGCAGTTGTGACGATCAAAAACATCTCCATTCATTGCTAAGTGTCTCCAGAGGGAGCAGAATTGCCTCTGATTCAGAATCTCCACTGTACTCAGTAAACAGTCTTTTGTCCCTCCCTGCTTTCAAAAGAAAATGAAATTTACTGACTTTGTAAGTTGCAATGACTGCGCCCTCCCACTCATCCTTCTGTTGGCCTCAAAACACAAAGCCCTGGAGTAGAGATTCTAAATTAAAAAAAGAAAAAAACACAATTTCACCCATTCTTTACTGTCTTGGACATACCCAGT
This sequence comes from Bos indicus, assembly GCF_029378745.1. Taxonomy (NCBI): domain Eukaryota; kingdom Metazoa; phylum Chordata; class Mammalia; order Artiodactyla; family Bovidae; genus Bos; species Bos indicus. The sequence goes on along the minus strand of NC_091785.1, from coordinate 40,465,823 downwards.
GGTATTGAAATAGAAGTATTTTGTACTCTTACAAGGCTGTCTGAAAGAGATATTTCAGAAGGAGAACTGTATACAGGGCCTCAAAAGAGCAGAGTGGAGACAGTGTTGGCAGTAGTATTGAGTATGATAGAGAGTCATAATTTCATATGTGAAGGTAATGTGTTACATTAAAACATTCACAGGCTTTCGTTTATTTAAGCCTCTGGGGCTAACACAGCACATTTCTAAATATTATGGATTTTGTAAAGGTGCATGACGAACAAGCAGACTGCCGGTACACTGGAAAAGTGATAAAAATCTGCACTGAGCTTAATCACGGTTTTCTTTGGAGTGTATATTTATGTGGTGATGTCAGCACGGTATCCTGCAACCGGCTGAAGGTCATGTTCTGTGTTCATCTGCAGAGGATTTAGAAACTCTCAAACAGTCTGGCTGGAGAAAAATGGCCCCTGAGTCGGCAGCCCCTTCCCAGGGTACGTTGTCCTCCCGCAAAGGAACTGAACAAAACAATCTATCTTTAAATGGATTCAAAACCACAGCAGATCCGTCTTTTGCCACATGAGTTATTTGAGTTATTGAGGCTGGCTCCAGTGTCAAGCCGTGGATGTTGCCTTAATGTATTTATTTAACCCAGGACTGCCACAGAGAAGGCAACCCACCTCGGCACGCGCAGGCTCACGACAAAGAGAACATTCAAACCAGATCCGTGGTAACAAACACATCAGGAACTCTGGGAAGGGAAAGATGTTGCAAGCCCAGCACAATGCCCGGCTTTATTCCCCACGTGGAGGCAGGCTGCAGCCAGCCAAACTGTAAACTGTTGTTCTCCGAGCAGACTCGGGGGATGGCGGACGTGCAGGGAGAGAGGTCTCCAGCAGGGCTGAGCAGAAGCCGGATGATGGCACAGACTCTCCAAGTCCCAGCCATCAGCAGCAGCCTTGTGTTTCCTTTTAGGGGCCCAGTATTGGCTAGATGTAGCTTCCCTGGAGGCTCAGTGGTAAAGAATCTGCCTGCAAATGCAGGAGACGTGGGTTCGATCCCTGGGTCGGAGAAGAAAATGACAACCCACTCCAGTATTCTTGCCTGGCAAATCCCATGGACAGAGGAGCCTGGCGGGCTACAGTCCAGAGCGTCCCAAAGAGTCAGACACGACTGACACGACTAAACCACAAGAGCAGTGGCTGGGTATGCTTGGTGGCTGCTGCACAGAAAGCTTCTAGAAGCCAATTGTCCACACTGATCCATGAGCTCATGCAGCATTCTGGCCCAGTCCACCAAGTCCCAGCCCCAGCACACCTCACCCACATCTGGGATTGGGTGGGGGTTGTGGTACAGGTGGGGGGATTTGATGCCCATGAACACTACCTTCACGTACAAAGTCTTCTAATTACAATGACTCTACAGATGACACACTCCCTGGGCCAGTCACTGAGGCTAATTAGCTGAGGCTAATCCTAGCTAACAGTATTCAGTTTGGTTTTTCTTGGTTTATAGGTTTGGCAATTGGGAGGCAGGGCAATGGTTTTGGGTGGAGTTACTCTGTTGGACTTCCCTGATGGCTCAGCAGATAAAGAATCCTCCTGCAATGCAGGAGACACAGGAGACGTGGGTTTGATCCCTGGATGGGGAAGATCCTCTGGAGAAGGAAATGGCAACCCACTCCAGTAATCTTGCCTGGAGAATTCCATGGACAGAAGAGCCTGGCAGGCTACAGTCTATAGGGTCACAAATGATCAGACACGACTGACTGCCTAAACACACAGAGGCTCTGTTACCATATGAGGTAGCCTTGTCTCTCCTTCAGATCCAACTGAGATTCCACCCTGAAAGTCACTCTGTGGGCCAGGGATCTTTCTATTGAGAATGACAGAAAGACAAAGCCAACTAACCTTAACCAAAAATGACTATGTACATTTATGTGCCAGGAACCACTCTAAGTCATTTCGTATATTAGCATCCTCAGTCTTCACCACAGGTAAGGGTATTATTATCCTTGTTCTAGAGATAAAGAAACTGAGGTACAAGGAAATGAAGCATCCTGCCTCCAAGTCACAGGGTTCTTCAATGATAAGACTGGGACCTGGGGCCCAAGCAGGCTGGATCCAAGATCTTTGCTCTTGAGTACCATCTGATACAGCTCATGGGTCAATGGGTCAGCTCAGAGGACTGGTTTGGATACTGGCGACCCCATAGACTGTAGCCTACCAGGCTCCTCTGTCCATGGGATTTTCCAGGCAATAGTACTGGAGTGGATTGCCATTTCCTTCTCTAGGGGATCTTCCTAACCCAGGGCTCAAACCCAGGTCTCCCACCTTATAGACAGACGCTTTACCATCTGAGCCACCAGGGAAGTCCTTAGATACTGGAGGGATCTGCAAACACTAAGTATGAGCTGCTGGGACTTCGCAGCAGCTGGCTTTTTCTTTCTTGCACGTGTCTTATCTGCTCTGTCTCTGCTTCTCTTTGAATGCTGGTCTCATTCCCTCCTGCAACAAGAAAGCCTTCTCTAAGCATGGAGAACACGGCTGCCTGAAGCCTCAGCCTGAGCAGCCCAGTGGAAATGTTAACTTCTTCCTCGCAGGATTATGTATCAGCGCTTTGCTGGACTCAGTGAGGAACTCTTGGGTTTGCCCATCATCTGGCCAAGGTTGTCATCACTTCCTTTGGTAGGTTGCAGCATCAATGGCCCTAATTCTACACCATTCCCTGTGTCTAGATCCATTTTCATGAGACTTTTCAGTTCTTCCCATATTCTGTAATTCTCCATCCCTTGATTCTGATTTGACCACCTGACTGCTTTGGCCAATGGGATGTTGTTTTCTTTTTTTTTTTTTTTTTTTGGCTGCCCCAGGTCTCAGTTGTAGCACACAAGTTAGGGGATCAGCATGCAGGATCTAGTTCTCCAACAAGGGATTGGACCCAGGGCCCCCTGCAATGGGACCTTGGAGTCTTAACCAGTGGACCAGGGAAGTCCCTGGCCCAGGGGATGTTAATGGATCTGATGCAGGGTGAGCTTTGAAAAGTCACTTGCACACTTCTGCTTCCACGCCAGAGGCTCTGCCATGGTATGAGAACGTGTGGGTTGGCGTGTTGAAGGCTGAGAGGGGTGGAGCAGAGCCAAGATGCCCCTATAGCCACTGTAACAGCCAGGCGACCCCCAGGTTTGTGAGAGAAACCAGCCAAGACCAGGGGTGCCGCTCGGCTGAGCCCAGACTAAACCATCCACTTGCAGACCCGTGAAATAAAGCATTGCTCTTACTCCTCTGTGTTTCTGGCCTGGTTTATCATGTGACAGTATTCACGATGGGAGAGGCAGGCCTGTGTACTGATGCCCGCCAGGACCACGGAGAGTCGGGGAGCTGGAGCCCAGAAGAAACCAGGTGATCTGAGCAGACAACCGGCCCGAGGACAGTGTTCTGGGCTGTCAAAGTAGCAGTTCTATTCCCACCTAGACAACATTATCTATTGTGCTATCTGAAGTCCTGTGATAAGCCGCGTGAATTTCTTTTAGATTTAAAAGACAAAAACTCTACAGATTTTTCTCAAGTGTTATTTTTCCTTATAAATAATGTATATTTGTTAACTGATTATATTTTCCTTTTTTGTTTTGACCTCCAGAAAGCTCAGGACCAAAATTGTGTCCCAAAATTAATAAATTTGGGGGGCCTGAAGATATGCATTTTGTTTTGCTAAACTTCTCTCTTTTTTTGTCTTACCATTTTGCATCTATTTCTTTCTTTCTCATGATTTAAAAAAATTCCCTATCTCCTCTCTCTCTCTTTATTCATCATTGTTTCATATTAAACCTTCTCAAATTCATCTGAGGATGAGCAGTGATACAAAAAATACAGCTAAACGTATTTTTGTGTTAGTCATTCAGTCGTATCCTACTCTTTGCAAATCCATGGTCTCTAGCTTGCCAGGCTCCTCTGTCCATGAAATTCTCCAGGCAAGAATACTGGAGTGGGTTGCTATTTTCTTCTCCAAGGGATCTTTCCAACCCAGGGACTGAATCTGGGTCTCCCACATTGCAGGCAAAATTTTCTTTTTATCATCTGAGCCTTAGATAAATAGCAGTTCAAGATGAACAAAAAATGTTTGGTTGTAGTACCTTTGACATCATGAGAAATTTGACTTAATATTAAACTAGATTACTAAAAACCTAGATTACTAAAAAATAAATAAGATTTCATTATAATAGACATGAACATTATGATTCCAATGAAATGAATTAAAACAGATCAAAATATTTGATAATCCATCTTCACAGTAGGAGTGCAAATTGGCCCAGCTTCTGTAAAGAGCAATTTAATAATGTCTATCTTAAAACGCATATATCCTTTGACCCAGCCCTTCTAGGAATCCACTTCTAGAAATTTATTTTATTTTATTTTTCAAATTATAATTTATTACTTTTTTAAATTAAATAAAAGTAATTTATTTAAATTTTACTTTTAAGCATTTATCTTTCAGTTTTACGGTAGATATGTAAAATGATATATGTATAATAACATTTGGGTTTCCCAGGTGGTGCTCGTGGTAAAGAATCCACCTGACAATGCAGGAGATGGATGACTTGGGTTCCATCCCTGGGTCGGGAAGACCCCCTGGAGGTGGGCATGGCAACCCATGCCAGTATTCCTGCCTGGAGAATCCCATGGACAGAGGAGCCTGTCAGGCTACCGAACATGGGATCACAAAGAGTCTGAAGAGACTGAAGCGACTTAGCAGGCATAATGACCTTCACTGTAACATTTTAGCAATAAAAAGGAGGTAGCCTAAATGTGTCTTTATGGGAGACTGTTTAAAATATGGTACAATCCATATAACAGAACAATAAATAGCCATTTAAACTTGAGAATATTACCTACATGATAACATTAAAAGGTCTTTAGGACTTAGCATTAAATAAAGAAAAGTATCAGTTCAGTTCAGTAGTTCAGTCACTCAGTCGTGTCCGACTCTTTGCGACCCCATGAATCGCAGCACACCAGGCCTCCCTGTCCATCACCATCTTCCAGAGTTCACTCAGACTCACGTCCATCGAGTCAGTGATGCCATCCAGCCATCTCATCCTCTGTCATCCCCTTTTCCTCCTGCCCCCAATCCCTCCCAGCATCAGAGTCTTTTCCAATGAGTCAACTCTTCGCATGAGGTGGCCAAAGTACTGGAGTTTCAGCTTTAGCATCATTTCTTCCAAAGAAATCCCAGGGCTGATCTCCTTTAGAATGGACTGGTTGGATCTCCTTGCAGTCCAAGGGACTCTCAAGAGTCTTCTCCAACACCACAGTTCAAAAGCATCAATTCTTCGGCGCTCAGCTTTCTTCACAGTCCAACTCTCGCATCCATACATGACCACTGGAATATACACCACCTTCTAGGGACGCAGAGGCAAGTGGACATAGGTACACATATAAGCCCACACGTATGTGGCTCAGCAGGTAAAGAATCCTCCTGCAAAGCCAGAGACACAGTTTTGACCCCTGTGTGGGAAGATCCCTGGAATAGGGAATGGATGCCCACTCCAGTGTTCTTGCCTGAAAAATGCCAAGGACAGAGGAGCCTGGCGTGCTATAGTCCAGACAGTTGCAAAGAGCTGGACATGACTAAGCAACCGAGCATGCACACAGCACGCATATATACACTTGTGCATGCACAGAATATCTCTGGAAGCAAGAAAACCAGGGACAGCTATTCATTCTAGGGATGAGAACTTAGATGACTGAAGCAGGGGTCAGAGACTTACTTTTCATTTTATACTCTTTTGTAATTCCTTAATTTTGTACTGTATTTTATGCAATATAGTTAAAGAAAATAATGAAGAAAATTAAATGAATTCTTACTGGCCTCTTGCATAAGGAATGACCACGATTACTTCTTATTGTTAGGGGAAAAGATGAATCTAACTCTTCTAGAAATTCCCTATATTAATGTAATTATGCCATTTTTTAAGTTACACTTCAAAGATCGGAAAGAATTAGCTAATACCCATGCCCCCCAAAGTGTATCTGTGACCCATGGAACACAGATTTATAACCAGCACCCATCATTACACTAGACACCACTTCAATCCAATTTAACAAACATTTACTGAGGGCCTCTCATCAGTCAGGCCTTTTGTCAGAAGCTGGAAACAAAAATACTCCTAAGACTCTGTCTTTGTCCTTAAGACAGTCAGACAGGCAACTAATACACTGTGATGAATTCTAGGATGCTTGAAGCGAGGGGCTGTTGAAGAAATCTTTTTATCTCTGGCATCTAACATATAGTAGACACTTCCAGAATGTCTGGGGGGTGAATAAAGGAATGATTGAATGAAAGGAGTATGGACACTCCTGCACAGGGTGTGGACAGAGGAAATGACCCTAGGTAGGGAGGTAATTAAGAAAGGATACACTGAGTCATGAAGAACTGCCCAAATCCATAGCCTCATTACCTGGCACTAAGACCATCAAAAAAGGTATCCATGCAAAATGTTACTCATCATTGACATGAACTCTATTTAGTGAGTCAGGAGGTGAACAACATCACGATTTCTGGGAGAGCATGAACTGTGGGATCAGAAAGACCTGCATTAGAAACCAAAATCTTCACCATTTGTCACCTAAATGACTGTGAGTAACTTCACCTTTCTGAGCCTTAGCCTTCTCATCTATAAAGTGAAAATACTAATAATCTTATTTAATTTGCAGGTTAATTATGAGATGTTAAGGATCATTGATTCATTTATTCACTCATTGAAAAATATACAAATCAGTTAGTGGGTGCCTAGCACTGAGCTAGGTGCTGATTAATGTATGTACAAAGTTCAGCCCAGTGGTTAAATCCAGTAGGTATTAACACATGGAATGTCTTGGGACTATTAATATTGTCTGGTAGCTGGTCAATCCTTCTGCCTTCCAATCAGGAAGAATTAGGGAAGAGTCACTGGACTCTTCTGTTGGAACAAAATGAATGAAAGGGGATATCATTTAAAAAAAAAGAAAAACAAAGATGAGTAGAAGGAAAAAATTCACTAGGTTGAGAGTTACTCAAGCAGAGTGGATTCACATTCTCACTGACAGTCTACAATGCCTTTGGCAGGAATCTCACGTTCCTGGTTTAAGATGTGTGATTTTTTTCCTCCACAGGTAGCAGGGGATCTCCAAAGGAAAAATCAAGAAAAATGGAGCCAGGAATAGACAAGAAGTGATTATCCTCAGTAACCCCTGAACAGCATTAAACCTGAAGCTCCCTTCTCTCTTTAACTGGCTGAAAACAAAAGGGCTCACCCAGCTCTGAGCCAGGGAGGCTCTGAGTCCCAGCTGGTCAAGATGTTGCTGAGTTTTCATGTCAGAGGTGAGGTGGTGGAGAGTGGCCAAAATGAGAAGGGAGCCGAAGACACATGTTCTGAAGTGGATAAGAGAGGAGGGTGTCTGAGGGGTGCTCCCTACCAGCCAGGAAGATGCCCTGAAGTGCTGGTGGGCGAGACCTTCCTCTGTGCTGTGAATAGAGACAAGACACGTAAGCCAGGAGGCACCGGGCCTGAGGTCGTCTCCTCTCTGCCCCAACCGATACAGAGGGTAGGTTTGGATGAGTTACTGTGGACACTGAATCATGGCCTGTTCACAGTTTGCTGCGTGTGTGTGTGCATGTATGTGCACCTACACTGGGAAACGTGAAACAGACAGCGATCATCGGCATTGAAAGGAAGACCTCCCAAGCCTGGAGAGCTATGTCCAGATGGGCTACAGGGTTGCAAAGAGACCCACATGCAGGGCTCTATGCAGACCCTCTGAGGGCTGAGATCCGAAATGAGGGACTTAACGCACCAGCAAGGATGACGGAAGCCAGCATGTCTCCTCGATTTTTTTTTTAGTATTTATTTATTTAGCTGCCTTGGGTCTGAGTTGTGGCACGCAGGATCTTTACTGCATCATGCAGGATCTTTCATTGGGGCGCATGGGCCCTGCGGTTGTGCCATAGGAGCTCCAGGTGCTCCCCAGTCTTGTCTCCTCCCTGCCCCTTGCACACAGCACAGCTGTCCCAGGGGGCACCGCCCTCCTCACTCCGGCACCTTTCTACAGGCTGCACCTTCTGTCTAAACCATTTGGCTAACTCCGTTGTGTTCTTCAAAGTTCAGATTGGGGGTTACCTCCTCCAAGAAGCTATTTTTGGCCTTCATTTCTTTGACCTCCCCTTACCACTGCAGATGGTGACTGCAGCCATGAAATTAAAAGATGCTTACTCCTTGGAAGGAAAGTTATGACCAACCTAGATAGCATATTCAAAAGCAGAGACATTACTTTGCCAACAAAGGTTCGTCTAGTCAAGGCTATAGTTTTTCCTGTGGTCATGTATGGATGTGAGAGTTGGACTGTGAAGAAGGCTGAGCGCCGAAGAATTGATGCTTTTGAACTGTGGTGTTGGAGAAGACTCTTGAGAGTCCCTTGGACTGCAAGGAGATTCTGAAGGAGATGAGCCCTGGGATTTCTTTGGAAGGAATGATGCTAAAGCTGAAACTCCAGTACTTTGGCCACCTCATGCGAAGAGTTGACTCATTGGAAAAGACTCTGATGCTGGGAGGGATTGGGGGCAGGAGGAGAAGGGGACGACAGAGGATGAGATGGCTGGATGGCATCACTGACTCGATGGACGTGAGTCTGAGTGAACTCCAGGAGTTGGTGATGGACAGGGAGGCCTGGCATGCTTCGATTCATGGGGTCGCAAAGAGTCGGGCATGACTGAACAACTGAACTGAACTGAACTGATCTGAACTACCTACTACTCTCAAGCTGGTCCCCCAGCACCCTGAGCATTATAAGCCTTTCCACTTGCAGTCTTCAAGCTCTTTCCTTCCCTGCCCCCTCTGCTGGACAGTGGGCTTTAATCCAGGTCATGGCTCTTGTATCTTCAAATCACCAGGACTGATGACCTTATTGCACACAGCAAGAACTCAAAAACTTGTTGGCTGGATGAATGAACCAGTCACTGGATTAATGTGGAAAACTCAGTCACTGTGGGAAAATTGTCATTTTTTAATCAGATTCTTTTTCAAGGAGTTTAAAGTGTTCCACTGAAGTGACAGACCAGAGTCCACACTTCACCTCCTCCAGGATATAAATGAGGGAGCAGAGGGACAGTCCCAGCTGCTGAGGAGGGCAGAGAGGGGTAAGAATATGCGTTGTGTATGAGAAGGTACAGGCTTCCCAAGTGGTGCTAGTGCTAAAGAACCTGCTTGCCAATGCAGGAGACATAAGAGACGTAGGTTCGATCCCTGGATCAGGAAGATCTCCTGGAGGAGGGCACGGCAGCCTACCCCAGTATTTTGCTTGGAGAATCCCATGGACAGAGGAGCCTGGCGGGCTATAGTCCATGGAGTCCCAAAGAGTCAGACACAACTGAAGCAACTTAGTGCATGTGCGCACGCACACACACACACACACACACACACACACACAAGAAGGGACAGAGCCACAAAGAATCCACAGAGTAACTGGACTTTATGGGTTTTTCCAACATTTTCAAATGCCAGTGCCAAATCCTGGGCACAGCCTCTTTGGAAAGGTTTTTAAAAGCTTTTTTTTTTTCAGTGAGAGAGTAGTTAACAGAGCTAGAAATGCAAGACTTCACTGACAGGAAGTCATTCTTGTTTTTTTCTCTATCGTTGGAGAATGGAAAATCCAACCCCACTCCTCTTGAAGATTTGCAAACAGATGTAGCTCTTCCAGCACACCCACACCTGCTGTCCCCACTCCAGCCTCCAGTGGCTTCTCACAAGCAGCTTATTCCCTTCAAGGACGGAAGCATAATCAGTCTCCTGCATGAAGTCATTACTTCACAACGAGTTCTCAGTTATTTATTTTTCAAACAGCTGGTTCCAACCTCGTACTTGCATCAAAATGCAAAATCGCAAAGCAGTTATTAGCAGTTCACATTGGATATATTTAAACATTGGGGGTCAAGCCACAGGCCGGTTTTGTTCTGATTATCAGCACTGCTAAGTAAGCCAAGAGATGCTGGATAAAGATGATCTGGTAAAGGGAGGGGGTGATTTTGTGGGAGTGAATGGTTTTGCCAAGACTTCAGGGCAAAGACTCCTGCGGAATGTTCTGGAAGGCTGCTGTGGAAAAGTTATGCATTAAGAAGACTAGATTTCCTTTGATGACCAGTCACCTCAAGGATGAGGCTTGTAACACCACTGAGGCTGGGAGATTTAGAAAGCAGAGACACACATGAAACCAGGCTAAATCTTGCCAAAATCAGTTTGAAGGAAATACTCTTTTGTCAAGTAATTGAAAACAAGGGGAGAAACTTTGGCAAGTTCAGTTTTAAAACTCCTGTTTCAATAGAGCTGGGTGACTCTGGGCAAGTTGCTTGACAAGACAGAGCTTTAGTTGCCTCTTCTTTGCAATGCTAATTGTGAAACCTACCATAATTGTTGTTTGACCTACCATAAGGTGTTGTGAGGCTTCGAGATACTATACAGAATGCACTTGGCAGGCTGACTAGGACAGCACAGATCCAGTATCAACATGTAGGCCAATCCCAATCTTCCAATCCATCACAACTCCCTAGTATTTTGCTTTGAAAAACTCTCTTTTCAAGTAACTGGGCAACCCACTTCGAGGTTAGAAAATAGAGAAAGAGGCAGCAGGTGAGATAAAAATGGTGACAGGGTCAAGGTCATGAAATCGCATTTTATTAAGGAAATGACAAGTGCGTATGGCCTGGGCTAGTACCTTCTTCTTTATGGGATCTTGCCATGATCATATCCTTTTTCATGTGGTGACTAATGTGGAGTGAAAGGTCTCTCCATACTCATAGGCCAAGAAAACTGGATCATTTCACTGTCACATGGAGGGCAGACCTCTCAAAAGAGAGGTTTATTTGAGTCACACTCCCTGAGGCCCCAAACTCCCAGGGGAATTCCATCCCATTCTTTTCTCCCAGTGCGTGGAGCTTGGGCCACGCAATCAGTCTATCTTTTGGCACCTGAGAGATGCCTGAGAAGCAGGTGTATCTGCTTAATATCCAACCTGTTTTTACTGCCAATCCCAATGACATAAGTGGGTTCAAGGGGCCATGATTTTAGAGGAGTCAGAGTTTGTCATGGTTCCAAGAATACTGTTTCACAACAGTCATAAAATGAGGACTCTGTTTAGCCCAAGAATATTGAGTTGGGGTGAGGAGCTCCAGCTGTGACACAAAATGATAAACTTCTCAGCAAACTGGCATGAGTATTGTTGTGCCGGTCTTTTGTCTTCTTGGGGAGGTCGCAAAAGACATTCAAGACACTGTGTGTGTGTTACGAGGAAATGAAGACCTTCCATCCCCTTTCCCTGCCTCAGGGGTGCCTGCTCCATGCCTCCCAATGACACTCAGACAATGAATAGTCTCGGACAGTTTAGCAAGGGCATTTAATGCAATCCTTTTCATGTGAAATGCCGAAAGCACAAACCAAAGATTATTAACAAGAAGTCTGTGGTCTAGGGTTCCGAGAACCAGCTGTTCACTGCCAGGCTCAGTCCTGGTTCAGGGCAAACCAACACAGCCATCTTTACTGTTGGCATAAAAATAAAGACGTGCCAAACCATTATCTAGGAAGGAGAGTGAGGTACTGAAAACAGCATACAAAGAGCATCTTTTGCTTATTTCCAACCACTATTTCCCATCAAGAGAATCACTCTTTCACTTGCTATCAGTCCTTATGGTTCTGGGAAAGCAGACTCCCGTCCCTAATTCAAGAGGTTGAGTGATCCAGGCTTAAACCAATCAGCCTATTGTATTTTCCCTGGCCACTCTGACTGAGAGAGTTGAGCATGTGACTCAGAATCAGATGAGATGAGATTTTCATTAGGAATTCTGGGGAATTATCACTGACTGTGAAGTGAGAGGGATGTGAGAACATTATAAGCTCTGGGGTAACTGCCGGAGGAAGTCCATGGCCCAGGAAAAGCCAAGTAGTGAGCTGAAAGACACAGGAAATAGGGTCTGAAATTCATCGTGTGAGCCCTGCCTTAAGCCTGCTTTAAGCCAGGCTTTTCCGTTCTCTGAGTCACCAGCTTTCCTTTTCTGCTTCAGCCACTTTGGGTAGGAATTTTGCCATCTACACCTCTTTATTGCCCCGTCTTTGCTTCTCCATCACTTCCTGTTTTTTATTTTTTTTTCTCTTTTTAAGAGCAATGCACACTTACTTTAGAAAGTTTCATAAATACACACACACACACACAAACAAAAACCCAAAGTAACTTTCCTGGGACCACATAGCTCTCAGGTGACTGAGCCATGATGCTGACCCAGCCTGGCTACTGCCGGAGGCTGTGTTACCAGTGCTACAATCTACCTTTAACCTCTCACAGATCTTCTAGGCATTTTAATGCAGATTGTTCAGTCTCTTCCTTCCTTAAGTATTTTTTTCCCCATGATTATATAGACTCATTGTTTTGCAAGTTGGAATGATAGTACAAATACAGTTTGTGTGTGTGTGTATTTTTTACTCAGTAATATATCATGTACATTTCCCCAAGTCATTAACTATTTCATAAGACCATCATTTTTAATGGCTGCATAGTATTTCATTTGAATTGAATGCATCATAATGTATTTAAACATTTTCATATTATTAAATTTTCAGGTGCTTTGTATTATTTTCTATTTAAAAAAGCAAATAGGTAGAGGAAGATTTTAAGTACACAGTATCTGTACTATAATCCCTGCTGCTGCTGCTGCTAAGTCACTTCAGTCGTGTCCAACTCTGTGCGACCCCATAGACGGCAGCCCACCAGGCTCCCCCATCCCTGGGATTCTCCAGGCAAGAATACTGGAGTGGGTTGCCATTTCCTTTGCCAATGCATGAAAGTGAAAAGTGAAAGTGAAGTCATTCAGTTGTGTCCAACTCTTACCAACCCCATGGACTGCAGCCTACCAGGCTCCTCCATCTGTGGAATTTTCCAGGCAAGAGTACTGGAGTGGGGTGCCATTGTCTTCTCCATAATCCCTGGTGGCTCAACAGTAAAGGATCTGCCTGCAATGCAGGAGCCGCCAGGAGACACGGGTTCAATCCTTGGGTCAGAAAGATCCCTGGAGAAAGGCATGGCAACCCATTCTAGTATTCTTGCCTAAAGAACCCCCGGGTAGAAGAGCCTGGAGGTCTACAGTCCATGGGATTGCAAACAGTTGTACACGACTAAAGCAACTTAACACACACATGCAATGAAGGGTGCATGCCATATACTGGTCAAAACCTATAAAATGTACCGCCCAAAGAGTGAACTCTAAACTATGAACTTTAGTATAAAGGAATGTTCTAATACTGCATCATCAGTTGCAATAAATATATGACACCAACGTAAGATGTCAATAGGGGAATCTAGGAACACTCTGTACTCTCTGCTCAATCTTTCTGTAAACCTAAGACTTCTCCAAAAAGCTTTCTATTCATTAAAAATAAATAATCAACAGTATAAATGAACAAGTAAGCAAAAGCCAACATAAATATAAATGTCCAGCAGTTCTAGTTACAGTTGACCCTTGAACAACATGGGCTTAAAATTCTTGGGTCCACGTAGATGTGAATTTTTAAAAATAAATATGTAGATAACGCTACACATCTGTGACTGGTTGAATACAGAAGGGCAGATACAGAGGAAGCGTGGGTAAGGGGGCTGATTATAAAGTTTATACACCGATTTTTCATCTGTGGGGAGTTTCAGCACTCCAACCCGGTGTTGTTCAAGGATTAACTGTATTTTACTACAATAGATTCATGGGGGTGGAATTACTGAAACAGAGGTTAATATATTTTAGACATGACACCATAGTTTCTTTTCAGGGAGAAAATATATACCACTTCACAGACTCCCCATCAGTATATGAGAGTCTGGTTCATTAGATCTTGTCTATGCTGAAAGTTGAGTTTTTAAATCTTTGTAAATTTACTAGGAAACATAATACCTAATTTTAATTTGCTCATCTTTGATTATTAATTATACAAAGTAAAACTGTATGATACAGATGAATGGTATAGAACAAATACTTCAGAAACAGAATTAAGTTATTGAAAAAAAATTAAATTCTACATCTCTTCACTTTTTAACAGATCAAGAATGCAAAATTTACAGATATATGTGTCTCAATAGTATGATTAATAATATACTTATATATTAAATTGTGTCTAAAATATATATTAATGTGATATGTGCATATCATATATAGCATATTATTATATTAGATAATGTATATTCTTTTCACATACTTATGAAATAATTATTTATCTTAACTCTATACTAATACTAAAATCCATGCCATGACATAAAGGCAACCTCAACTTATTTTTGATGATAGGCAGTAGATCACATGTTCTGCTGCTGCTAAGTCGCTTCAGTCGTGTCCGACTCTGTGCGGCCCCATAGACGGCAGCCCACCAGGCTCCCCCATCCCTGGGATTCTCCAGGCAAGAACACTGGAGTGGGTTGCCATTTCCTTCTCCAATGCATGAAAGTGAAAAGTGAAAGTGAAGTTGCTCAGTTGTGTCCAACTCTTAGCGACCCCATGGTCTGCGGCCCACCAGGCTCCTCCATCCATGGGATTTTCCAGGCAAGAGTACTGGAGTGGGGTGCCATTGCCTTCTCCACATCACATGTTCTAACCAAATGCAATAAAGTTAAAAATAACTGGGAAGAAATAAAAAGCAAGAACTTCCAACCACTTGGGAAGTACACTTCTCTCTCTCAATAAATACATGGCTCTCTTTCAATACTCATTTTCTAAAGCAACAATAATGAGACTGTTCCACACCTAAACGCATGAGTTGAAGCTAAAGTTGTAGAACATTTTGTAACATTTGTTAATAATTCTCTCATGATTAACAAAAGAGTTAAATCAAACAAATTAATTGTGAAACTCAAAAATTTAGATGAAGAATATCAAATCTAAAGCAGAAGGAAAAAACACAAAAAGCATGAAAGTAAATTTAAACTAGAAAACTTAAAAGCAGTAAAACTGATTGATTAATTCAAGAGATATACAAGCCTTAAAGAAAAGTCATAATCTACCTTAACCAAAGAATAAAAAGGAGCAGGAAAATACAAATACCCCAAATTAGACAAGATAAAGGACAGATATAGGGGAGCTTTCCTGGTGGCCCAATGATAAAGAATTTGCCTGCCAATGCAGAAGACTTTAGAGATGAGGGTTTGATCCCTGGGTCAGGAATATCCCCTAGAGGAGGAAATGGCTATCCATTTCAGTATTCTGGGGTTCCCTGGTGACTCAGATGGTAAAGAATCTGCCTGCAAAGCAGGAGACTCAGGAGATGAGGGTTCGATCTTCCCTGGGTAGGGAAGATCCACTGAAGGAGGGCATGGCACCCCACTCTAGTATTCTTGCCTGGAGAATCCCTTGGAGGAGCCTGGTGGGCTACAGTCCATGGGGTCACACAGAGTCGGACAAGACTTAGCATGAGCAGGGAGGGACAGAAATAGGGGGAAGTTTTAAAGTATTAAAAATAGTTTGTAAAACTGTGGAAATAAATTTTAAAACTTGGATGATACAAAGAATTATTCTAGAAATAATACATTTCTTATATCAAGAAGAACAAGGAAACTTAAGCTGTGAGACAATTATGAAGGAGCTTCTCCTGAAAAGGGCCAGGCCCATACTGCCTACAGGGCTCAAACCATAAAAGAATAGATATCAGAGAAATTATTTAAATTGTTCCATAACTCAGAGAATGGAGTACTTTTCAATGCTTTTATTGCTTTTATAAAGCCAGCAAAATACTATATCAAAATTTATTAAAGGAATACCCAAAAGATAACTATAGACCTTGCTTCACTTATAAACAAAATATTAGCAAGTAGAATCCATCAATACCAGCAGGTCATTATTATCACTGATATATAAGATCTGTCCAAGCCAGCACAATAAACCAAAACAGAAGGTGTAAGTATTGGAAAGAAGCAAGCTAAATTGTCATTATTCAAGGATAAAATGATTTTATATCAGAGAAAATTCAAGAGACTAAACTGAAAAAACTTAGAAACAGTGGTAATATGACTCTGGTTCCAAAACAAACGCTCAAAAAAGTAATAACTTTCCAACTAACAACAGTCGCTTGGAAAGTGTAATGAATAAAAAATTCTAGTCATAATTGTAATTTATATGTAAAAACTAATAAGTCATCTGCTCTATAGAGAAAACAACAAAACCCTATGATGGATAACAAAGGAAATTTGATAAAAAGGAGAGATGTAACTTTTAGACACACTATCCTAACTTTTTGAAGAAAGGAAAAAATAATTACTAGTTTTGAAGCTGTAAGATGACTATAAAATTCCTCCTGGAGAGAAAACTGGGTTTTTTGCTTTTCACCTGCTTTTGTTTTTTCAGCCGAGCACTTGGATGGGATGGGTTTATTTTGGAAAGCTGTCTTGTCCTTGTTGTCATCGGCTAGCATAAGATACTGAGATTGGGCTGGAGATGAGTGAACCAGAAGAAAGAAGAGAAGATATCAAAGCAAGAGGCCCAGTTGGAGCTAAAAGAGAAAGTGAGGACCTTCTTCCCGTAAGAGCGCAAGCAGATAGAAGTGTACGAGTTAACACATCTGGGAACTTCCCTGCTGGCCCAGTAGTTAGGACTCTGTGCTTCCACTGCAAGGGGTGTGGTCTCAATCCCTGGCTGGGGGAACTAAGATCCCACATACCCCCACGGTATGGCCAAAAACGAAAAATAAGTAAATAGATATCTTTAAAAGAGTAGATATCAGTATTGAAGGTCATTCTGTTGTGATCCATTATAACGCAGCCCGTTTGTGCAGCCTCCAAACCTTGGAAGATGGTGGTGGTGGTGCCGAGGGTGATGACGATGAGAGCCCATGTTTATTGAGCACTTACTTGCTGAGTGCCCCAAGCACTGTAACTGCATATATCATTGAATTGTTGTGAAAATCCTGTTTCCCATTACAGATGGAGAATTTCAGGCAGAGTAATTGGACCGAGTGCACAGCTTGCAAGTGGAGTCTAGCGGGTGACCCAGGCATTCTGACTCCAGGGCTCTACTCTGAAGTAACCTATTTCGTGTGTTCATGGCCTGGAGTTAAAGCCAGAGAAAAGATCAGACAGTCTCCAGTGGGGTGTTGTGCACTGCAGAAAGGACAGATGTGCCAGAATCAGAGCCAGAGTAGCGACCAAGAATCCTGCGGAACCAGGAAAATGGAACTGGCTCCAGGGAAAATATAAACACCAGCCCCCTCCACTGCCATGAAACCCTAGAGAGACCGAGAAGCATGTTGGGCTTCTATCAGGTGTGAGATGGAGTGTTGAGACAATTTTATTACATCTTAAAGTAAACGATTACTTCAGCTGGCTGGATAACATAGTTTTCTGCAAGAGACTGAAATATGGCTTATAATTATTAAAATGCCAATGCTCCCTGAACAAAATCTATTAAAATAAATTCAAGCACTCCCAAATTCTACTGGGACTTTTTAATTTGCCCCATTTATTCAAAATGTATCTAATAGAATAAACTTATACAAATTGCCAAGAAAGAGCTGAAAGAGAATTATTATCAAGGAAAACTTGACTCATGAGATAATAAAACACACTTTGAAAACACATGAATTAATAGAGTATATATTTCAAGTCAGAAAAGTAAGTAACATTTGAACAAATAGCTAAACATTTTTAAAGAAATCTAGATCTCCACATCATAAATCAAATAAAATTTCCAATGAACCAAAGATTTTAATATAAAGAATTAAACGAAAGTCCTAGAAGAAAATGGGGCTTCCCAGGTGGCACAATGGTAAAGAACCCACCTGCCAATGTGGGTGATGTGGGTTTGACCCCTAAGTAGGGAAGATCTTCTGGAGAGGGAAACAGCAACCCACTCCAGTATTCTTGCTTGGGAAATCTCATTGACAGAGGAGCCTGGAGGGCTATAGTCCATGGGGTCCCAAAGAGTCAGACACAGCTGAATGACAGCACTCACGCACGCACTAGAATAAAATATAGGTGAATAAACTTGGTGCGGCAAAAAACATTCCGAGTTTGACAAAACTCCAGCTCAATCCCTAACCACCAAAAAAGGGGAAAGAGGATGGCCTGACTATTTAAACTTCCAGATTGGATAAGATGTCTAATTGAGCACTTGCAAGTATTCCAAACTCTGCACCAAATCTCATTAAATGTAGAAAAATATACGTACTTTAATAATAAAATCATAGCTAGTTTGAACTGTAAAAGTACCATTTGGCACATAGGAAATTTTGAAAAACTCCTTAAAAAACCCAAATTGATCATATCAGTGTGTGTGTGTGTGTGTGTGTGCGCACTCAGTCGTGTCTGACTCTTGCAACCCTGTGGACTGTAGTCTGCCAGGCTCCTCTGTCCATGGGATTCTCCAGGCAAAAATACTGGAGTGGGTTGCCATTTCCTCCTCCAGGGAATCTTCCCAACCCAGAGATTGAACCTGCATCTCCTGTGTCTCCTGCATTGGCAGGTGGATTCTTTACTGCTGAGCCACCAGGGAAGTTCCTCTACTCAACATAAGGAGGAGGGAAAAAAAAAGCCTGCAGGAGACCCATACTTCAGACATTTGTAAGAAAACCTTCCATGGATGACGGAGAGGTTGGAGGATGTTGGGATCCCAGAGGGAATGGGCGTGAAAAGGTGAGCCTGAAGCTACTGCACGTCTGTGGTGCACTGAGGACCTGCTTTCAAGTCCTAGATCCAGACAAATCAGTGAGTACACCTGAGGTCCAGAGAACACAGCAGCATCCAGGTAGCTACCGACCCCAAAGAGCAGAGGGAGCAACATCTCAGGAAAGAAAGATGGTGGATCACACACCAGCATTTTCTTATTCTCCCTCCCAAAACAATTGTAAAGAGATCTTGTGTTTACTTTTTTATTCTGTTTAATTTTCACTGGAGTATAATTGCTTTACAATGTTGTCCTAGCCTCCGCTGCACAAAAAAGTGAATCAGCCACACAGATATGTTCATCCCCTCCCTCTTGAGTGCCCCTCCCACCCCACCCCACCCTTATAAGTATCAAGAAAATTAGAGATACCAAGGGAACATTTCATGCAAAGATGAGCTCATTAAAGGACAGAAATGGTATAGACCTAATAGAAACAAGATATTAAGAAGAAGTGGCAAGAATGCACAGAAGAACTGTACAAAAAAGAGCTTCACGACCCAGACAATCACAATGGTGTGATCACTGACCTAGAGCCAGACATCCTGGAATGTGAAGTCAAGTGGGCCTTAGAAAGCATCACTACGAACAAAGCTAGTGGAGGTGATAGAATTCCAGTTGAGCTATTCCAAATCCTGAAAGATGACGCTGTGAAAGTGTTGCACTCAATATGCCAGCAAATTTGGAAAACTCAGCAGTGGCCACAGGACTGGAAAAGGTCAGTTTTCATTCCAATCCCAAAGAAAGGCAATGCCAAAGAATGCTCAAACTACCGCACAATTGCACTCATCTCACACACTGGTAAAGTAATGCTCAAAATTCTCCAAGATAGGCTTCAGCAGTACGTGAACCATGAACTTCCAGATGTTCAAGCTGGATTTATAAAAGGCAGAGGAACCAGAGACCAAATTGCCAACATCCGCTGGATCATCAAAAAAGTAACAGAGTTCCAGAAAAACATCTATTTCTGCTTTATTGACTATGCCAAAACCTTTGACTGTATAGATCACAATAAACTGTGGAAAATTCTTCAAGAGATGGGAATACCAGACCACCTGACCTGCCTCTTGAGAAACCTATATGCAGGTCAGGAAGCAACAGTTAGAACTGGACATGGAACAACACACTGGTTCCAAATAGGCAAAGGAGTACGTCAAGGCTGTATATTGTCACCCTGCTCATTTAACTTATATGCAGAGTACATCATGGGAAATACTGGGCTAGATGAACTGTAATCAAGATTGCCAGGAGAAATATCAATAACCTCAGATGTGCAGATAACCCCACACTTACGGCAGAAAGCAAAGAGGAACTAAAGAGCCTCTTGATGAAAGTGAAAGAGGAGAGTGAAAAAGTTGGCTTAAAGCTCAACATTCAGAAAACTAAGATCATGGCATCTAGCCCCATCAGTTCATGGCAAATAGATGGGGAAACAGTGGAAACAGTGGCTGACTTTATTTTGGGGGCTCCATAATCACTGCAGATGATGACTGCAGCCATGAAATTAAAAGACGCTTACTCCTTGGAAGGAAAGTTATGACCAACCTAGACAGCATATTAAAAAGCAGAGATATTACTTGCCAAAAAAGTTCTGTCTAGTCAAGGCTATGGTTTTCCCAGTAGTCATGTATGGTTGTGAGAGTTGGACTGTGAAGAAAGCTGAGCGCCGAAGAATTGCTGCTTTTGAACTGTGGTGTTGGAGAAGACCCTTGAGAGTCCCTTGGACTGCAAGGAGATCCAACCAGTCCATCCTAAAGGAGATCGGTCTTGAATGTTCATTGGAAGGACTGATGCTGAAGCTAAAACTCCAATACTTTGGCCACCTGATGCGAAGAGCTGACTCATTTGAAAAGACCCTGATGCTGGGAAAGATTGGGGGCAGGAGGAGAAGGGGATGACAGAGGATGAGATGGTTGGATGGCATCATCGACTCAATGGACATGAGTTGGTAAACTCCAGGAGTTGGTGATGGACAGGGAGGCCTGGCATGCTGCAGTCCATGCGGTTGCAAAGAGTTGGCACACGACTGAGCGACTGAACTGAACTGAACTGTACTGAGCTGAGTTCCCCATGCTACACCAGCTTCCCACCAGTCACCCATCTTACACGTGGTAGAGTATATATATGTTGATCCTACTCTCCCAGTTTGGGTCCTACCCTCCCCTTCCCCCTTGTGTCTGCGTATCCATTCTCTATATCTGTATCTCTATTCCCACTCTGCAAATACATTCATCTGTACCATGTTTCTAAATTCCATATATTTGGGCTAATAGACAATATTTGTTTTCTCTTTCTGACTTACTTCCCTCTGTAGACAGACTCCAGGTCCATCCATATCACTACAAATGACCCAGTTTCGTCCCTTTTATGGCTGAGTTAAAAAAAAATAATAATGATACATTGTATATATGTACCACATCTTCTTTATCCATTCATCTGACAATGGACATTCAGGTTGCTTCTGTGTCCTGGCTATTGTAAATAGTGCTGCAGTGAACATAGGGGGGGTGTGTCTTTTTGAATTATGGAACAGATAAACGCTCAAGGACAAACAGACTGGAAAGCAGAACTAACAAAATCTGAGATGCTGGAGTGCAGATGGACCAGTGCTGACTGGTTCCTCCGGGGAATGGGGGACGCCAGGCAGTAATCTGATTTATGAGACAAACTCCCTAAAGGCACCTCTGGAGCAGGCAGTGGAAGAAAACAAACAAATGGCTGTTTAAGAAGTTGGTTTCCTCGACCCATTACCACCACTACCACCCAGGCAGAAACGCAGAGCCCCAGCCATAGGGATGGAAAGTCAGGGAATGCCAGGGACAGTTGAGAGCGGGAGTGCCATTCAGGGGTGAACTTTCACCTAACTGAATGCCAAATTGTAATCAGTCCCCAGAACTGTGGGAGGCAGGACTATGCCCCCCAGGTCAGTGATGCAAGACCTTCTCTAGGAAATGTGATCAGTCCAAGCGAAGGACCTGATCATCTTGCAAGAAGCCCATGGTTTACAAATGCCACACTCGAGTTCAGAGATTCCAGTCACCATTGTTTTCCTCCTCCCAGAACAGCGATCTGTGTCACAACTGCCCTTTCCGCAGCGCTGAGCACAGCTCCTGGACTTTGCCCCTCACAGACAGGGCATGAGCCCAGTCCTGCTGCTGGCTGGCACGGCATTGTGGGGAGTTCTTGGCTACCACCCACTTAGCCGCTTGAGCATCTTTGTGAAACAAACACAGCTGAGAATCATATGCCAAGTCCTCCAGGAGGGGCTGCAGTAGGTGGTACCCAGAGAGGCACTGTGGTGTGGTGATTAGACACACGCTCTTAGAATGAGGGAGGCCTGGGTCCACATCCCAGCAGCTAGCTCCCTTCCAAATCATGAACCTCCGGTAAGCCACTCAGCCTCTCAGAACCTTCAACTGCAAGCCACTCAGCCTCTCAGAACCTTCAACTGCTATCTGTAAAGTTGGGAAAATAATAGCACTTGCGTCCCACTCCCCCACTTCCCTGGCTGGTGGTGGTGAGAATTACAGAGTGTTTACTCTCAGCCCAGAATCTGGCCTGTAAAAGCACAGTCCGTGTTTTCTTAAAATGATCAAAACCTTAAAGCATGCGCTTAGACCAGAGCCTCCACTGGAATGCCAGGAGCAAGGAATACGCAAGCTGGACCATCTCCTGAATCGGAACACATGCTCCATCCTAGCTGGTCCTTGTTGTTGTTGTTTTTTTTTTTTTTTTTTCCCATGAGACATTTTAGAACTTCATAAAAATAGAAGCATTGTTTTAAGAGCAGGGTTTGGTTTTGTTTTGTTTTATTTTGGGGATATTGAATTATCAATTTCTTTGTTTTACGGTTTATGCTTTTGGTGTCCTGTGTCAGAAATCTTTGCCTACCTCAAGGTCACAAAGATTTTCTTCTATGATTTTAGAAGTGATTTAGATGGAGTTAGCTTTTTTGTTTATATTTATGATCCATTGGATGTTAATTTTTGCATGTGAGATCACACAAGGGCTGAGGTCATCACATCATCTTTGCTTGAATTACCTTGGCCCATATGTCAGCAGATAAGTGTATGTGTGGGCTGATTTCAGGACTCTCTGTTCTGTTCCATGAGTCTATGTGTTGAATACCACACTGTCTTGATTACTGTAACTTTGTAGGAAGTTTTGAAATCAGGCAGTGTAGTTCTTCAGACTATAGCTCTTTTTCAAAATTGTTTGTGCAAATCATCTTTATAATGCCCCACTTAGATTTTGAGAGGAAAATCAAGTTTTACCAGACATACGAAAAAACCCATAAGAAAATTAAAAATCAAAATAAAGAAACTGAATCTGCAGCTCCAATACTTCAGCCACCTAATGTGAAGAATCAACTCATTGGAAAAAACCCTGATGTTAGGAAAGATTGAGAGTAGGAGGAGAAGGGGGTGAGAGAGGATGAGATGGTTGGACGGCATCACCGACTCAATGGACATGAGTTTGAGCAAGCTCTGGGAGATGGTGAAGGACAGGGAAGTCTGGTGCGCTGCACTCCATAAGGATGCAGAGTCAGACCAACCTTAGTGATCGAACAACAAGAGAAACCACAAGAGCAAGTTAAAATAAAAAGAGACATTGCACGCAAGGAGGAGGAAACTCCAAAAGAAGCGTCATTAATATCCTCAGACGTGAGACAGTATTGACTCTAAGAATTAAAATAGATAAAATTTAAAGGGATATTCAGAAAACAGAAGTGGGAGAAAGCACTTCAAATGACATTATCTTTGTCAAATGTGTAGCGAACCTCCCCAGAGTTATCCACTCTATTCATTAGGCACCTGCTGTATGTCAAGCACAACATAGGTCAAAGGTCATGGATAAGACTATAGGATCCTTGAACAGGAAGACCTCAGAGATCACCTTCATTAATTTCCAGATGGAGAAATAAAAGCTCAGTGATGTCAAAAACCTTGCCTAAGATCACACACCAGTTGGTGGCAAAGCCAAAACGAAAATTCAGGGGTCTTAACACACCCATTGTTGTGTGTCATTGATTTCACTGCACTGATTGTAATCTTGTCTTTTAAAAGCTCTGTGGAATAAAAGGTAATCTGATATTAAAAAGAAAGCAATTCAGTTAATAAGAAGGTAGGGGAATCTTGTCAATAAATAGTACTTTGTGTGACCCCAGCTCCTTATAAAATGGCTTGTAGGGATTACTGCACTGTTGCTGAAAGGAATACTTTATCTACCTAGAGACTTGAGTGTTTATTTTTTTCAAATCTTAACTTTTTTGATGGAGAGGTTAAACTTTACAAACATCAAGGAATTCAGTATCAGGGAGGAATCTGAACTGTTTACGGCTCCTCTCATTACTTAGAAATGGAATCCTCCCTATGATCTGAGGACCCCTTGCTCGGAGGCGCTGTTGCGTGGAATCCTCTGGAGCACTCCTGGTCTTTACCTTCCTTTATTTTCATGTTGACTGTTGGTGGGGGTGCTGGGAGGTGTGAGGTTGAGGGTGGCCCATTATTCACAGATGAAAGCCTTTCTGCTCTGACTTGTTGATGCTCCTCTTAGTCTGAATTGAATCCAGCACCACGTTGGAAAGATCTAGAGGAGAAAGCCTTTGTTAGGATAGGCATACTTTTGTTCTTAACTGCACAATAGGAAAGAAACACAAGAGACTCTTGAGTCAGATTCCAAGAGATTGTAGATGGTACAAATCCCACAGGTTGATCAGTTGATCTATCTATCCATCCATGCATCTATCGACATAAAGGGGTAGATGTCCTCCCCATGGATCACAGGCTTGTCTGGCAAAGGGGTGTGTGTAAATCAATGAAGCTATGAGCTGTGCCTTGTAGCACCACCCAAGATGGGTGGGTCATAGCGGAGAGTTCCGACAAAACGTGATCCACCGGAGGAGGGAAAATGGCAAACTACTCCAGTGTGCTTGCTTCGAGAATCCCACAAACAAATTTTTAAAAGAGAGAGTAGATTTCTCGTGAGCTTCTCTCCATAGTCATTCCTCTTGCTGTGGTCTGAGCTGCATGTGTAATTTTACGCCACTTCTATCTGATCACGCAGTTATGACAGTTCCATGCTCTCTTCTTCAAAGCTTCTCATTCTTTAATTAGGAGGTGTTGGTTCTGGTTTCCTAGAAACCTAGGGTATCTGCTGAGGGTCAAGTCCTTGATATCTGAGCTCTCTCATAAATGACAGAGGAGGGAGGGGGTTGTGGAGTTGGAAGCCCTTCTTCAGATCTAGGAGGTAAAGATTTGTGTTGTCCTAATTGAGTCCAACATGACAACTGGGCGTCCACAGTTGTCAACCAGTTGACAACCTGGCCCCACAGGATAAACTCTCAGCGTTAGTGTTCCTTGTTCTCTTAACTTTAACCTTTTCTTTGACCCAGATTATTCTGCTCCTGTCTTCCAGAGGCACCTGGTAAATCCTCACTTCCACCCACAGGCTTGTTTCTCTGCTTTCCATATTCCAGCCTCACTGAGGTACTCTTTCCTCCAACATGCACACTCACACCTTTGAGCCTGGTGCCTGCTGTTCCCCAGTCTGGAACAGCCTCCCTTCACGGTCCTCTTCACTCCATGTGGCATTCCCAGACCTTCACTACCCACGGGGAGACTTGCTCCCAGGCTCTGTGCTGTCACCATGCAAGCTTCTAAACTAGGAACCTTCCAGACCACTTCGAAAACTGCATCTGGCCAGCACCTTTCTGTATTGAGGCCTTGAACCCCTCCAGAATGGGAGCTTCTTGGAGTCAGGGGCTATTTCACCCATTCTTGTGGCTCTCCAGTGCTGTTACATATAAAACCTCATTTTAGAGTAAAGAGCATGATTGTCAAGAATTAACAGTGTGCTCTGGGAGCTATTCCTAGAGGCCTCCTCTTCAGTTATTTTCTGAAAACTTTTCTGAGTTTTAGGGGTCTGTCTTTAACAAATTCTGGAGATATTTCTCACTCCAGTCATTGTTAATTTCCCACAATTTTGCTAATTTCTCACCATTAGAGCCAAGGAAGGGACTTCTAATTTTACTATCAAGCATCTGCTTTTCACTGAATTTTCAGAGTAATAGATTTCTCTACTTTATTTAACTGTAATTATAATACACGAACCATGTGTTCATGGTTTCAAAGTACACATAGAGTCTTCTGTTTATGCTATGAGAAAGACCATAACAATTCTGTTATTAATACAGGGGTCAGATTTTCTTTGCCTCGTGGGATACTAGAAACTTGTAAAGTAACAGAACTAAATATTATTCTGGCGCAGGTACCATAGTACTTCACGTGGAGTAATCGCTTTTGCTTTTGTTCAGTGGCCAAGTCGTGTCTGACTCTGTGACCCCATGGCCTGCAGCACGCCAGGCTTCCCTGTCCTCCATTATCTCCCAGAGTTTGTTCAAATTCACGTCGATTGAGTCGGTGATACTATCTAACCAGTGGCAGCTCCTTCTCCTTTTGCCTTCAATCTTTCCCAGCATCAGGGTCTTTTCCAATGAGCCAGCTCTTCACATCAAGTGGCAAAGCTTCAGCTTCAGCATTAGTCCTTCCAAGGAATATTCAGGGTTGATTTCCTTTAGGACTGATTGGTTTGATCTCCTTGTAGTCCTGTTTGTACTACACACAAAATCTGACAGTAACAAGGATGCCACTCAGAACACAGCAAACCTGCATCCTAAGTTATTAAGAGGGAGAGGAAGTATCCAGATTTTCCCTACCCACTACCTCTCCCCTGCTCACCCAAGAGAATCCATCCTGCTGCAGGGTCTTGTGGAGAAAGGCTTAGGGGACCAGTGGAGAGGGAGGTGCTCCAGAAACCCTATACGATGGATGGGTGGCTGCTGGGGAGAAACATGCCAGAAGAAATTATTGTTAACTCTAAATTTGGATACCCTTCACAGTTTTGAAAAGCCCAGGTAAGGTTTGGGATTCCTTTTTTAATTACTTTTTTGGCTGCAAGACTATGGCTCTTTGAATGTAGTGCTGCCCATGTGGGTCCCAGGATTTAGGACGGTTACAGAAAATAAGGCTGCTCCCAGCTGGGTTGGTTTGCCATGCTTATCTGCCTAAACATGCCTACTGTATGCCGTGCAGACATTGTCTTAAAGGAAGCTAATTACTATGAGAAAGAAAAGGAAAGTAGGAAATGGCATGTAATCTATAAAATAGTTTCAGAGAAGAAATATATTCCTGCTTGGCACAAATAAAAGGACCTTTTTTGTTGCCAGAAGAAAGTCAAGGGCTAGTTTTCAGGGCTGTGAAAACCTCAAAGTTTTGCCTGGAGGAATTTCATCCTATAAGAGAATTCTGAAAATCTTGACTTTGATCTGCTTTGTTTGATCCATGTAAAGCAATAGGGGCAACATCTCAGGGTTCAGTGGAATACCCCATTAACCCCCCATCACCATGAAATGATTGCTTCTTCTTAAACAGAGGCACGTTTAAAATAACACAGAAGCTTCAACCAAAGGTCTCTCACGTGT
This sequence comes from Bos indicus, assembly GCF_029378745.1. Taxonomy (NCBI): domain Eukaryota; kingdom Metazoa; phylum Chordata; class Mammalia; order Artiodactyla; family Bovidae; genus Bos; species Bos indicus. Next base: position 40,438,660 of record NC_091785.1, on the reverse strand, counting down.
CCTAAACAGTCCCATGTGGAGGACACAAAACCATTCTCAATCAACCCAATAATCTAGCTGGTCTTCAGAAATCCATACCGACAATAGTATAAGCCAGGGGTTTATACTGCATTTGGCGGAACTTGATGTGGGGACTGGCTCTAGGCCGCCTCCATAGCCTACATCTCAACTGTGCTTGTTGATTGTAGAACCTGTTTTATACTGTGGCCCGGCAAGCAAGATGTTATTTGAACAAAAATTGCCATAGCTTAAAAAAAAAAATGGTTAAAAACCATGAGCAGCCCACCCATAGCTACAGATGGGCTCTGTTTTCAAACAGTGTGTAAGTCACTTACTTGGAATTCAGAGCACATATCCTCTCCCCTTAAAGTAATAGCTAAAGATGGTAGGCAAGATCCTAAACTCCTTCTTAGATGCCAGGGTATCATGGAATGGCAACTGCAGATGGATATTCTAGAAGCAGGAGGCTTACTGCAGCTCTAAAAAAAGGACAGAAAGTGTACTCATGGTAAGTAATATTATTTATTGAACATATGGCATATGTATATGTCAGGGTTTCCTATACATGTATATGTATATGTCTATACATGTGTGTGTAGATCTGAATGCATATATATACATGTATGTATGTATATGCATGACACACACATATATGCATGTAAATATGTATATGACATATACAAAAACATGTATAGGAAACCCTGACATATACATATACAGTATGTTCAATAAATAAAATCGTATCTATTTCATATATATGTATATGTCATATACATATATATGTATACATGTATATGCCGTATACATATATATGTATACATGTATATGTGTATGTCATATATGTGTATGTCATATACATTTATATGTCATATATATATATATACATGTATATGTATATGTCCATTCTTTGGGGGCTTCCATCACAGCTCAGTCAGTAACGAATCCTCCTGTAGTGCAGGAGACCCTGGTTCAATTGCTGAGTCAGGAAGATCCCCTAGAGAAGGAAATGGCAACCCACTCTAGTATTCTTGCCTGGAGAATCCCATGGACAGAGGAGCCTGGCGGGCTACATTCCATGGGGTCGCAAGAGTCAGACATGACTTAGTGACTATAACCAGGGCTTCCCAGGTGGCGCAGTGGTAAAGAATCCACCTGCCAACGCAGGAGATGAAAGAGATGCGGGTTTGATCCCTGGGTTTAGAAGATCCCCTGGAGGAGGAAATGGCAACCCACTCCAGTATTCTTGCCTGGAAAACTCCATGGACAGAGGAGCCTGGTGCGCTACAGTTCATGGGGTCAGGAAGAGTCAGGCATGACCTAGCACGCACACACACACGCACAGACACACACACATGTCAGGCTCTCTTCTGGGTGATTTACATGTGTCATCTCATGTGTTATTAGAGTTGACCCTCGTGCCCTCTGTGTGCCAGGCACCTTTCACAGATTGCTCATTTAGGTTTCTTAATAACCTATTTTATAAACAGAAAAGCAAAGTCAGAGTTGATTTACTTGCTTTCATTTGCTCGTGTTTCAGTCATGTTTTCCAGTACTGGGCAGGGTGATGATTCTTTTCAAGCAGTCGGCCCATCAGCCCCATACCTACAGAAGCACACTTTGGGCCACACTGGGAGGGGTGACAGGCTAGGTGGAAGGTGTGGCCATCTGGGCAGAAGTCAGCCCAGAGAGAGAGCTAGCAGAGTCTGTCTGCTGAGGCCCCACTCACCAGCTGCAGGGGCCCAGCAAGCTGTGTGACCTCTCCAAGACCCATTGTCCTCATCTGTGTATGGAGGATAATAGCAGCCTTCACCGTGTGGGGTTTCAGTGAAGATTAAGTGGGGACACATTAAATGTCTTAGCTGGGTGCTGCGTGCTTAGCTGCTATTGTAACACAGAGTCCCCTGCTTCCCTAGTCACTGAATTCATAGCTAAAAAGCCACACCTCGGCCACTGTGGACTCCTGACCCACATAAGAATTAGAGCACTGCCGGCGATTTCTAATAGAGACCTAATTATAGACTCTAACATCATAATGGGAAAAGCCTGTGAAGAATGGCAGCCTCCGACTTTCCTGATAAAAAAAAATCTGTAACAAGATGGCGAGTGTGGCAGTCTAGTCCTCGGGTCAGGGTTCCAGTTCCAGGACTCCAGACTTCCAGCCAGTATCTCTCAGGGTCAGTGACAAGGAATGGCCATGGGAAGCCTGTGTCCAGGCTTCTTCAGGTTTTCTCAGAGGCCTCATGAGATGGGGCTTCTCCAGAAGGTTTTCTTTACATTTTCTTTCTTTTTTTCTTTTTAAATGTTTATGTCTAGAAGGGGAGGAAAGCTTACCTTTAAATTGAAACTTGTAGAAAAATGACAGGGATGAACTCCTATTTGCAAAGCAGAAATAGAGATCCAGGTGTACAGAACAAATGGATGGACAGCACGGGGGAAGACAGGGGATGGAATGGGATGAATTGGGAGATTGGGACTGATGTATACACACTACTGTATATAAAACAGACCACTAATGAAAATCTGCAGTACAGCACAGAGAACTCTACTCAGTGTTCTGTGGTGACCTAAATGGGAAGGAAATCCAAAAATATATGTATAACTGATTGACTTTGCTATATAGTAGAAACCAACACCACATTGTAAAGCAGCTATATATGCCAATAACATGTTTTAATAAAACACACTTTAAAAATAAATAAATAAATAGGGCCTCTCTGGTGGCTCAGTGGTAAAGAATCTGCCTGCTAATGCAGGAGACAGGGGTTCAATCCCTGGTCTGGGAGGATCCCACATGCCGCAGAGTGATTAAGCCCTTGTGCACCCTAGACTAGGCCACGCTCTGCAACAAGAGAAGCCACAGCAATGAGAGGTCACGCAATGCAGCTAGAGAGTAGCCCCCACCGGCCACAACTAGAGAAAAGCCCACACAGCAGTGAAGACCCAGCACAGACAAAAATAAAACAAATAAATAATAAATGAAATTAAACTTTCGTGATTCCATGAAGGCAAGTGTTGTGCAGGAATTGAGAACTGCCTGACTGAGTAAGATAAATGGGTAGAATTGTCCAAACACTGCAGGATACAGAAGAAAAGACAAGGCTAACCACAACCCAGCTCTCCAAAAATGAATGCATATATACGTACATCAGGTTATTATAAACTGAACTGATATAAAGGATTACAGCACACTATGTACAAATAATAAAATAGCCAAATAATTTTAACTGTAAATTCCATATATCTGTAACTTCCATGTGATTTCCTATTTCTTACAAACGCCACTATTTTTTCTAATTTGCAATTCAATAGGGTCACAAGCAGAGACATTACTTTGCCAACAAAGGTCCGTCTAGTGAAGGCTATGGTTTTTCCAGTAGTCATGTATGGATGTAAGAGTTGGACTGTGAAGAAGGCTGAGCGCCGAAGAATTGATGCTTTTGAACTGTGGTGTTGGAGAAGACTCTTGAGAGTCCCTTGGACTGCAAGGAGATCCAACTAGTCCATTCTAAAGGAGATCAGCCCTGGGATTTCTTTGGAAGGAATGATGCTAAAGCTGAAACTCCAGTACTTTGGCCACCTCATGCAAAGAGTTGACTCATTGGAAAAGACTCTGATGCTGGGAGGGATTGGGGGCAGGAGGAGAAGGGGATGACAGAGGATGAGATGGCTGGATGGCATCACTGACTTGATGGACGTGAGTCTGAGTGAACTCTGGGAGTTGGTGATGGACATGGAGGCCTGGCGAGCTGCGATTCATGGGGTCACAAAGAGTCGGACACGACTGAGCAACTGAACTGAACTGAACTGAGGGTCACAAAATCAAAATACAAATAAATGCTTGAACACAATCTGAATCAGCAATATCAGTCACATCACTGATGGATGGGTACACTTTTAATGAGTATATGACTAACACATGTTAGTTGGTATTTTTATAATAAAAAAGTGAAACAATGGAGATCTGTGTTGGAAATTCACCCATTTGTCAATGATGTGAGTGACTTCTTTGCTGGGTAAGATAATAGTGATATACAGTGAGAACAGTTCCTCAGTTTGGGGGGAACTATTTACAATGTAATGGCTATATATGACACATACTCATGTTTAACTGTATTATTAACATGTTCTCCATCACTTTCTTATTATTTATTTCTGAAACTGTTAGTCATTCAGTCGTGTCCAACTCTTTATGATCCCATGGACTGTTGCTTGCCAGGCTCCGCCGTCCATGGAATCCTCCAGGCACAAATACTGGAGTGGGTAGCCATTCCCTTCTCCAGGGGATCTTCCCAACTCGAGGACTGAACCCAATTCTCCTGCATTGCAGGCAGATTCTTTACCATCACTTTCTTAAATTGAGAAAAAAAAACACAATAATTCACACATTTCTGTGGTGTAAATATACCTATCATGGCCATTTGAAGTGACCAAGGTGACATCACTGAAGACGAAGGTGGTAGGAGGTACCCAGTACCGTTGATAAGGTGTGTTTCTATCATGCTAATAGGATTGGTGTAAATACCTCCAAGAGCATGAGCATTAGCAAAATGTAAAATGACTAGGAAGTAACGAGATTTGGGGCTTCCCAGATGGTGCAGTGGTAACGAATCCACCTGTCAATGCAAGAGACACAGGAGACCGGGGTTTGATCTCTGGATAGGGAAGATCCCCTGGAGTAGGAAGTGGTAATCACTCCAGTATGCTTGCCTGGAAAATTCCATGGACAGAGCAGCCCATCAGGCTACAGTCCATGGGGTCGTGAAGAGTCATACATGACTGAATGACTGAGCACACACAATGAGCTCTTTGTGTCCACTACCTTTGACTATAATATATTAAGTTGTACATATAACTTAAATTTTAATATGACTTTTATTTAGCCAGATTGCAAAAATCCCCAAAATTTAAGCCTCACTATCTGGATAGTTGGAGAAGGCAATGGCACCCCACTCCAGTACTTTTGCCTAGAAAATCCCATGGACGGAGGAGCCTGGTAGGCTGCAAGTCCATGGGGTCGCTAGGAGTCGGACACGACTGAGCGACTTCACTTTCACTTTTCACTTTCATGCATTGGAGAAGGAAATGGCAACCCCAGGGACAGGAAGCCTGGTGGTCTGCTGTCTATGGGGTCGCACAGAGTCGGACATGACTAAAGCAACGCAGGAGCAGCAGCAGCAGCCGGCTAGTACAAGGAGGCTTCAACACACCCCAGCTGACCAGGAAGGGGAAGGCGGAGCTGGGTATGTCTCCTGCAGGCAGAGCCCAGAAAGAGGTGGGGAGCAGGCACAGAGAGCAATGGATAGTGGCCTGTGGAAAGGCAGGAAAACCCAGAACAAGCACCTTTTGTCTTAAGGTGGTTGCACTGTGAAGGGATCCCATCACTGACTCCTGGCTCCTTTCTTCTCACCTCTGAAGTCCCAACTTAAAGGCAAGTCTCCAGGAGGGTGGCTGTAACTGCCTGGCTTCATTCTTCTCCCTTTCTATATGTTCATCTCATTTGTAACAACCTCCTAAAGACGAGATTCCCAGTAGATTTCAAGCCATACAAGGGCAGGGACTGTCTGGTTTCCTGCTCCGTCCTCAGGACTGTGCACAGAGCTCGGCACTTGGGAGGTGCTCAGTAGATATTTGGGACATGAACCTAAATGGTTCATTCCAGGCTTATGAGGATTCCAGGCATTGCCTTCCCCTGCCTTTATCTCAGCCCCTGCTTCCTGTTTGTATTTGGGTTGCAGATAAAAGGTGCAGGTGAGTTGCAGGGCCTTATCAACTGGGCAAACTTAGCCGGGTCACCTTTCAGATTACAGAAACTATGGGAGGAGAGGCTTGGGTGTTGAGGTCATAAAGGGAATCTCTGGGCTCCCTTCCATAATCCTGAAGCCATTTTATTCTCTCACTTGCTCACTCATTCTTTGCTCATTTACCAAGTATGCTTTGAACACTGACTCAGTGCCTTGCCCTGGATGAAGTTATCTGGTAGCAGCTCAGTCTTTGGCAGGACAATATTTGCAAAGAAGTCTTCAAGAGTCAGCCGGACATGGCTTCAAAGTCTGGGTCTTTACTGACAGCCCGTGAAACCTGGGGTATGTTTCTAAGCCTCCGAGAACCTCAACTTCCCTCCTTTGTGAAAAGCGCTAATCACGTTTATCTTTCAGGGCTGTGATGGGGTCCAAAGGAGATGAATAGCTAAAATGACACATGGGAACTCTACATGGGTTAATTCCAAGCATACCTCGTACCCCACCCACCTCCACCATGTCTCTAAGTGATTTGTTCCACCTCCTTTTTCAAAGCATCTTCTCTTCTCCAGTGTTAAGCCATTTGGAAAGCTTGCATCGGTGTTATTCAGAGCTTCTCCGAGGGAGTGCAGAGACCACCAGCATCAATCAGCCAGGGAGCCTATTAAGATGCACATTCCTTGGCTCTGAGGTAGTTTGATAGCATCAGACCTCTGGTGGCCCAGCAGACACTTTCCTGAGGCAGGAACACCTGCACTTTGTACTCACCACCTCCGAGGGGGCCTGAGGCAGCCGCCATTGGTGCCAAAGATCTAGACTCGGCTTGCAGAAAAACCAGACTCGAAAAAGGGTCCAGAAACACCTGTGTGCTCAGCAAGGCGCCTGGAGGAGAAGGAGCAGGAGATGAAATATATTGGCAGGAGTAAGTGTGAGCACGGTAGGGGAAACAGGGATGGTGGAGTTGCCAGATAGAGGTATCTGGGCCAGGCAGAAGCAAGGGAACCACACGTGAGCCTGAGGGTGGACATCTACCTTAGCCCAGGGATGGCAGCATGCTCCAGATGCCAGGCGTTACATGGGTGGGTCAAGACTTGACCAAGCCTCACGGGTGGTGTCCTGACAGTGACCTTCTCCGGATCAGTCCTGGCTAAGAAGGTTCTGTCCCCTTATTAGATGATGTACCCCGCTGACATCAATGAGAACTTTCTGGATCCAAGGTTGAAATTCACATTTAGATCCTGGCACTGGCCCCTTTACAAAGGGCAGCATCAGAAAACTCAAACACCTCTGTTTGCTCATCGCTCAGTGAGGGCAGCAGAGCCCACCCCTCAGGACTGCGGGGAGGAACCAGTGGAACAGACGGCATGCTCAAAGCCCACCCAGAAGACAGACTCAGAGGGTAGGTGCTCAGCGAATGTTCCAGAACAGAGCGTGGCAGCAGCCTGCCCCTCTCCCTGGGCTCTGGCAGCCACACAGCCCTGAAGCCACCCACAGAGATGGTTTTCTGTCTGCCTGTTACACTCACTGATGGGCCTGCACTAAACACAGAAGGTTTGTATTTTCAGTGGAGGGGCGGGAGAGACAAGGCGGGTGAGGCCATGGGGGGCCTGTGATTCAGAGCTTGCGGCTGCAGGCTAGCCCAGGAGGTTCAACAGAGGTGGATGTGCCAGTGGCCAGTGAAGGACAAGGAGGACTGGGTAAAGACCTGGGCTTCTTGGCATTCTACCTGGAACACGCCAAGGTTTTGGCTATTTCAAGCTACAAAAGCAGCTGTGACCCATTGTAGCTGAGAAGGGCCGCTAGGCGAAACAGTGACGTGTGTCCCCAGGATTCCCGACAGAGGCGGAGCTGCTGCCCCCAGGGGAAGTCGCATTGTAAATCTGGAAGGGGCACAGCCTGAGGGGATTCAGCATCCCCTGGCTGCCCCAACATCTCCACTGTCTCTCCCCTTTCTTCTCCTTTCCCTGGTGCATCATCATTCTTGGGACTTTAGGAGGGGCGGGCCCAGGACCCACTTTGACATCACACAGGGAGGACGGGGAACAAGGGTGGGAGGGCTCCTCTGCCCTGGCGGGCTTTCTTGGAGGAGCTGGTGGTTCACTTAAAATGAACAGCTTTCAGCTTTCAGAGCATCTTCAGGGACTTGCTGTGGCAGCTTCATAGCAGCAGGGGGTGGGGAGGGGGGTTGCTCTGCTGGTAGCAAATGCAAAACGACTGAGGGGACATTAAGTGCCCCCTGATGTATGTGAGAGTTAGACCATAAAGAAGGCTGAGCACTGAAGAACTGAAGCTTTTGAACTGTGGTGTTGGAGAAGACTCTCAAGAGTCCCTTGGACTGCAACGAGATCAAACTAGCCAATCCTAAAGGAAATCAATCCTGAATGTTCATTGGAAGGACTGATGCTGAAACTCCAATACTTTGGCTACATGATGTGAAGAACTGACTCATTGGAAAAGACCCTGATGCTAGGAAAGATTGAAGTCAGGAGGAGAAAGGGGCAACAGAGGATGAGATGGTTGGATGGCATCACCGACTCAATAGACATGAGTTTGAGTAAGTTCCAGGAGTTGGTGATGGACAGAGAAACCTGGCTTGCTGCAGTCCATGGGGTCACAAAGAGTCGGACACAATAGCATCTCTGTTCTCTCTGGTGGTGCATCTGGGGATACAACGAGAATGAGCCTGCCTGGCCCTTTCACAGAGCTTCTGTTCTAGACAACAAATGACTCAACAAATGTGTGATTACAAATGGTGATCCGTGTCTTGGAAGAAGCCGACAGCACTCGGTGATAGAGAAGACTGGGCCTTCAGCAAGGCCTTCCTGAGGAGGTGGCATTTCAGCAGTGACCCGAAACAGGAGCAGGCAGATGCTGTCTTGTCCTCAAAGCTCCCCAGCTTCCAGAAAGAACCTCATCTCTGCCTTCTCTGTCACCACGAGGCTCTATTTTGCTGTGTGTGTGTCTGTGGTGGAAGTGGGTTGGCAACACTTGATGTGAGACCCCTGAGCCCAGCCAGCTCAAGCCCCACAATCCTGAGCCCCCAGGGGCTTGTATAGGTGCCCCTCAACCCCGGGACTTTAGCCCAGGACCCTGAGGACTGAAGCTTCCTTGTCTCCCTCACCCTCAAGCACCTCTGTTCTTCCTTGGCCATCTGGTCAAGGCTGGATGGCAGGGTCCCTCCAAAGAAATCCCAGCAGAGAGGAAAGAATAGGGCAGTCCACCCCCAAGGCTGGGGGCCTCAGGCAGGGAGGGGACACACGGGGTAAGCAGATTTATTCACACCCGTGTCTGCACCACCTGACTCTTGGCTTGACAGCCCAGGGCTCCCCGTGCCCCCTCAGACTCGCTTCCTGGGCTGGAGTAGGAGAGCTCGCTCACTCCCCCAGAGCCCAGAGGGGGTGGCGGCACTGCCCTCTGGCTCCCATATCGTCCTGCTGTCCTGCGTTAAAGCCCTTGTGCCCTCAGCTCCCCGCCTAGATGACAAACACAGGGCCTCCCTATCTCTGCTCCATCTCAACTCCCCTCCCCACCCCCAGGGACCCCAAATGCAGGAACACAGGCTCCCAGTGCTTTCGATATGAATTTGGCTCTGGAAGTGGTTCCTTACTTTTTCCCTGCACCAGCTTTGCCGCGACCTTGGCATTGAGTCAGGTAAGACGTCCTCCCGCCTCTGCTCTGCACTGTTGCTGGGCTCAATGCCAGGGGTGCCCCACGCCGGACAGAGACCCCCAGCCCGGCCCTTCCTCCACACTGAGTGTGCTCCGAGGTGTCTGCCAGCTCTGGCGTGGGTGTCCTCCCCTTTCTCTCCTCGGAAGCCTTGGGGGCCTGCACCCCACCTTTGCACCCCTCGCCCCTCCCATGGCTCCACTCACGTCTCCTCTGGTCTGTTGCTTCCACCTTCCTGAGTCCCGAGCCAAGCCGTAAGGACAGCCATGTGTCCCGACCCAGGAGATGGCCTGTCCTGAGTGCTCTTTGCTCCTGGCACTTGAATGGTGGCTTTGGTCTAATCTCATGGTCCTTTAAAGGACATATTTTTTGCTCCCCGACATAGGTTAGACTGCGCTCAGAGCAAACCCCATGCAGTTCTTACAATTCGGGGGGGGTGGGGCGGGGGGACAGGGTGAGCACCATTATTTTCCCAGTTTTACAGATGGGAAACCAAGGCTCTGAGGAGCTGACATGCCCAAAGGCTCATGATTTGGAAGGGCAGTGCTGGGATATGAACCCAGGGCTGCCTGATTCCAAGAGTGCATGTCTAACCACCACACCCCACTGCCTCCCTGGGCACCACCAGCTGCAGGCTCTCCTGCAGGACTCAGCAGCTCCTCAGCTGGCAGCCTGCCAGGCTCTGTCTGTGGGATTCTTCAGGCAAGAATACTGGAGTGGGTAGCCATTCCCTTATCCAAGGGATCTTTCTGATCCAGGGGTTGAACCTGAGTCTCCTGCATTGCAGGCAGATTCTTTACCATCTGAGCCACCAGGGAAGCCTCTTTATGAAGATGCTTAGTAGCAAAGTGGGAGGTAGCCGAGAACTTCCCACAAAGTAGCTCTGACCACAACATGGCAGGGCTCATCCCCCACCCTGGAGGGGAGAGGCCAGAGAGCAAATAGCTTGTAAACCCTGCAGCTGCCACTGAAACGCTGGAGGAGGGCGCCTGGAAGGAGACAGAAAGGCTCCTGGCCAGTGAAGAAGCGGCTTCGGGGCCCACAGCCAGCCTCACCAGGCCCAGAGTCTGTGACTCCAAAGCAGGGTACTGAGCAAGGATTCAGAAACTGTGCTGGTCCGGGGGCAGGAGAGACAGATCACGATCCTGTGAAGTGAGCTGTCATGGAAGCCCTGAGCCCTCCCGGGCACCAGCCTGCAGTGCAAGTGAGCTGTCATGGAAGCCCTGAGCCCTCCCGGGCACCAGCCTGCAGTTGCATAGCTAAGGTGAGACACCCCCGGGACCTGGTTCTCATATGTGAGCTTCTCTCGCTGTGTCCTGGGGCTTCCCAAGGGCCAGCCAGTGCCTTGGCAACTAGGAACTCCAGAACACCACCAAGAATAGTCACGGTCATCCCAAGACCGCTGGAGGCAGATGCCCTGAATACAGTTGAAACAGCCGGGCGGGGCAGAGCCTCAAGGATCCCAGGCCAGAGACAAAGTGAGAGGCTTTGCCAGCTGTGCTGCACACATGGCCATTTATATTCATTCAACGAGCTTTCATGGAGAAGCACAGAGGATGACTCTGCAGTGACGCAGAGGGTAAAGGGGACGGTAGATCTCTCTCTCTCATCAGACAGACGCACACACACAGTCTGGATGATCACAGATATTATGGAGAGCAATGGATACTAAGAAAGGCTTGAGTGGGCTGAGGGTAAGATCTGGGGAAGAATGGTCTCTTCAAATTCCATCCGTTTCAGCCATTACTTCTGCCTACGGCATCCTGGACTCCCTCTGCTTGGCCAACCTCCCATTCTGCACAGAACTCTCCTCCTTCAGGAAGCCTCCCCTGATTGCCTCCCTCTCCAGGCTGGGCTGGCCATGGCTCTCACACAGCCCTGTGCCCCTGCCACCTTGGCCCTTAGTGCGCTGAGTCACATATGACCCTGCCTCCTCCCTTGGGTTGTGCCATAGAGGATGCTGTCCCATCTTCCTCCTCTGGGTCCCCTTTGCCCAGCCTGGGTCAAGAAGGCCACAAGGGTTTGGGGGAGGTTTGTTGAGCTGCATGCAGGGGCGGGGCGGGGGTGGGTAAGCAGATCCGGGGAGGAGGGGTATGGCCAGGCTTGTGGGTGGTGGCAGGCCCTGGTTTGCTTGGGGCTGCGGGCTCCGAGAGAAGCAAGGTGGCAGGTGGCCCTGGAGAGGCGGCTTTCTCCCCAGCCCCAGTCCTCATGGTCGCCAATGCTGCGCTTGTAGGAATCCCGGGGAAAGTGCCATGGCTTGTAGGAATCCCGGGGAAAGTGCCATGGCTTCTCCCACATCCATTCAAATGAAATCTGAGCCCAGATGCCCCAGGCACCCCTTCTTTGCAGAATCACTGTGTTCTTTGTTTCGCCCCCTCGGGCTGAGCTGACTGCAGGAGCATCAGGTGCATCCCTGGCAGGCCCTGGTGTGAGAGGTAAGGGAACGCTGGGTACAGTTGGTCTGATGAAGTGATCAGGGCTGAGCTTTTGGCTTTAATTCCACATTTCTTGCTCCTGAAGCATTGAGAAATAAAACATCCTCACATGTGGCATACTCAGACAGAAGCTCCTCTCTCCTTAGTTATCAGCTCCTCACCAGCATGAGAGTTTTGGGGCTGAGGCTGAGTCATCCAAGCCTGGGGGATGCAGCAGCAAACACGTGGGGATTGGGGGTGGGGTGGGGCTCCCTTCCACAATGGCTGGACTCAAGAGTGCAAACTGCTGACCTGCCCTGCAGGAAGAGGAGATGTTGACCCAGAAGTTCTCTCCCCTCCCCAGCTGGGAAGCAGGGAGATGGTCCCCTCACAGTTGTCCCCAGAGCTCCTTGAAGAAAGCCCATGCTTCCTTCCGGATACCTGAGGGATAATCATGGAGGGAGCAGGGTTTGTGGCCAGTTGCCAACTGGGGCACAGGAGATGGGGGCAAAGACAGAGAGGTCTGGAAGAGAGCAAGAGGCCAGGAGGGGGGACTGGAAGATGTCAGTTTCTTGGGTAAGTTTCTTAGGAGGAGGAGGAGCTGGAGATACAGGTGCAGACACCTCCGAAAATTCAGTCTGATACTCGGAAAAGACAAAGGACCGGCAAGGAGGCATCCACAGCAGGAGAGGAGGTCCTGTAGCTCCATGAGTGTGGCGGGCAGAATAACAACCCCCAAAAGGATTCCCAGGCAGCTCAAGTGGTAAAGAATTGGCCTACCAATGCAGGAGACCCAGGCTCAATCCCTGGGTCAGGAAGATCCCCTGGAAGAGGGCATGGCAACCCACTCCAGGATTCTTGCCTGGAGAATCCAATGGACAGAGGAGTCTGGTGGGCTACTATTCAAGGGGTCACCAAGAGTCGGACAGGACTGAGTGACTGAGCACATATGCACACACACACACACACACACACACACAGACAAAGATATTTACATCCTAATCCCTGGAACCTGTGACTATCTCACCTTACAGAGTAGGCAAAAGGGACTTTGCAGATGTGATTAAATTAAGGACTCGAGATAAGGAGATTAGCCTAGATTATCCAGGTGGGCCTGGTCTAATCATATGAATCCTTGAGCTGAATGGTTAGAGAGATGCAAACTTTGAAGATGGATGAAAGAGCCGTAAGCCACGGATTGTGGGTAACCTCTATAAGTTGGAAAAAACAAGGAAATAAGTTTTTCCCTAGAGCAGATTATTGTAACACCTTGATTGTAGCCTAGGAAGACTGTTGGACTTCTAACCTACAGAACTACAAGACAAATTTGTGCTGTTTTAAATCACCATGTTCATGGTCATTGGGCTTCCCTGGTAGCTCAGAAAGTAGAGAATTGCCTGCAGTGCAGGAGACCTGGGTTCGATCCCTGGATCAGGAAGATCCCCTGGAGAAGGGAATGGCTACCCACTCCAGTATTCTTGCCTGGAGAATTCCATGGACAGAGGAGCCTGATGGGCTACAGTCTATGGGGCCACAAAGAGATGGACACAGCTGAGCGACTAACATGTTGATGGTCATCAGCGACAACAGCAATAGAAAGCTAATGTCATGACAAAAGACCTTCCTAAACTCCACCCTTTTCTCTCCACCCATGCTCCCACCAGGCCAACCTGCCCCACCTCCCACTTCCCCAGGTCCCTTCTCTCCTGCTCCATCCCTACCTTCCCCACCAGACTACCTTCCTCCTTGCCCCTTCTTAGATCTCTTGGCATCCACTCCACCTAGGCCACCTGCCCAAAGCTATTTCCCTTTCAGTCCTCCCATCTAGATGCTGGAGTTATCATCCAGAAACTCAGTTTAGATAAGGAGAATTCCCATTTAAAAGTTGTTTTGAGTGTCCTGTTGCCTAAGGACGTGGATCCAGTTGCCTGCATCTGGCATCCAAGGTCACCAGCAGCTTCCTCCTTGGCCTTCCTCTCCACCACTTCTCTTCCTGCCGTGTCCCAGCCATAGGCTCCCTGTCGGTGCCCTGCCCTCCCCATCTCGCCAGCTTTGCCTGGTTGCCTCCATTGCCTTGAATACTCTCCCAGTCCAAAGATGCTCAAGTAGACCCTCTTCTTTCAAGTCCCTGCTGCTTTGGGAATAATACCCCAAATCGCTCCCCTCTAAGATTGCTCACTGCCTGACTTGGCTTTCTCAGAGGTGAGAAGACCCTCTTCTATCTTGTTATTTGCTTACTGCCTTGTCTCTTGTCTCCCCTGGTCCATGCTAACTCCTGCACAGCAGGGATGGGCCTCGTTCATCTTTATTGAACATACACACCTTTCCTTGAGAAATGCAGGTGGAGAGGGAGCACTTGGGAGCCAGTGGAGAAAGGCAGGGAGACGGAGACATCTGAGACCTTTGGCAAATAATCCCAGTGGCTAACTTTCTCCAGCACTTGACAGTTTTCTAATCACATACAAATCTACAAGCACATTCGAGTCTCCAGTAGAATATTTTACCGAGAATCTTTAAATCCAGCTGCTGACATTTACTAAGGACTTGGACCTTAACACAAACCCCAAGAGGTAGGGGAAAATGCCAAAAGTTTCCCTACAGTGCAGCTAAGGAGAAGCAAAAATGAATGAGAAAGAAGTCATAAAGGAAGTTGTAGTTCTCACACGTCGCAGCTGGTGGAACTGCTACACATGAATTATCCTCTCGGCTCCTCGCCACCAGGTGGGGAGATGATCGCAATTTCCCTTCTGTTACAGATGATGAAAGTGTGGCTTAGATGGGGGCGACCCCCTCAAGGTCACGTGGCCAGGAAATAGCAGAGCTGGAACTGGAACTGGGGCTTGATTCTACAACCTGTGCTTTTCCCACACGTCCGAGGAAAGGATGCGTCCGGTATTTTGTCGCAGAGTGGTTGATCCCACCCTGAGCCATACAGACTTAAAGGGTTTTCTCCACCTTCCCCACATCAAGTCCACTTGTGTCCCAATTCTGTGTGCCTGGGCTGAGACCTATCCAGACCACCCGTCAAAGGCTGAATTGTGCCCCATGTATTGAATTCTTAATCCCAGTACTTTAGAATGTAATCATATTTCAAGATAAGATCTTAAAGGAAGCAATTACATTAAAATGAGGTGTTTGAGAGGGGCCCATTTCCCAGGTGACTCAGTTGCAAAGAATTTGCAAAGCAGGAGACCCCGGTTTGATCCCTGGATCAGGAAGATCCCCTGGAGAAGGGAATGGCAACCCAATCCAGTATTCTTACCTGGAAAATCCCATGGGCAGAGGAGCCTGGAGGGCTACAGTCCGTGGAGTCGTAAAGAGTCAGACACTACTGAGCACACACAGACACACACACACACACACACACACACACACACACACACTGAACCGATGAATGGGGTCCTTGTAAGAAGAGGAAATAACGATACATGGAAAGACACCAGAAATGCGCACAGACAGAGCAGCAAGCCAAGAGAAGCCTCAGAAGAAACAAACTTCTTGATTTCAGACTTCCAGCCTCCAGACCCATGAGATAATAAATCTCTATTATTTAAGTCACTTATACTGTTGTGAGTGTGCGTCATGAGTGTGATCAAATTGCCAACGTCCGTTTTATTATTGAAAAAGCAAGAAATTTCCAGGAAAACATCTACTTCTACTTCATTGACTACATCAAAGTCTTTGACTATGTGGACCACAACAACCTGTGAAAAATTCTTCAAGAGATGGGAATGCCAGACCGCCTGACCTGCCTCCTGAGAAATCTGCATGCAGGTCAGGAAGCAACAGTTAGAACTGGACATGGAACAACGGACTGGTTCCAAGTTGGGAAAGGAGTACATCAAGGCTGTATATTGTCACCCTGCTTATTTAACTTATATGCAGAGTACATCATTAGAAATGCTGGGCTGGATGAAGCACAGGCTGGAATCAAGATTTCTGAGAGAAATATCAATAACTTCATATATGCAGATGACACCACCCTTATGGCAGAAAGTGAAGAGGAACTAAAGAGCCTCTTGATGAAAGTGAAAGAGGAAAGTGAAAAAGTTGGCTTAAAACTCAACATTGAGAAATCTAAGATCACGGCGTCTGGTCCCATCACTTCATGGCAAATAGATGGGGAAACAATGAAAACCATGACAGACTTTATTTTGGGGGGCTCCAAAATCACTGCAGATGGTGACTGCAGCCATGAAATTAAAACATGCTTACTCCTTGGAAGAAAAGTTATGACCAACCCAGACAATATACTAAAAAGCAGAGACATTACTTTGCCAACAAAAGTCCAGCTAGTCAAAGCTATGGTTTTTCCAGTAGTCATGTATGGATGTGACAGTTGGACATAACAAAAGCTGAACTCCAAAGAATTGATGCTTTTGAACTGTGGTGTTGGAGAAGACTCTTGAGAGTCCCTTGGGCTGCAAGGAGATCCAACCAGTCAATCCTAAAGGAAATCAGTCCTGAATATTCATTGGAAGGACTGATGCTGAAGCTGAAGCTCCAGTACTTTGGCCACCTGATGCAAAGAACTGACTCACTGGAAAAGACCCTGATGCTGGGAAAGATTGAAGGCAGGAGGAGAAGGAGACAACAGAGGATGAGAGGGTTGGATGGCATCACGGACTCAATGGACATGAGTTTGAGTAAACTCCAGGAGTTGGTGATGGACAGGGAAGCCTGGTGTGCTGCAGTCCATGGGGTCGCAAAGAGTCGGACACGACTGAGCAACTGAACTGAACTGAACGCTGCCATATTCTGTATGGCAGCCCTATGAAACTGATTGTTGTTGTCGTTTAGTTGTTCAGTTGTGTCTGACTCTGACCCCATGGACTGTAGCCCGCCGGGCTCCTCTATCTGTGGATTTTCCAGGCAAAAATACTGGAATGAGTTGCCATTTCCTCCTCTAGGGAATCTCCCCGAGCCAAGGATCAAACCTGTGTCTCCTGCATTGGCGGGTGTATACACTACCTAAAGAGTAAACTGTAAGGCCATGCACACCTATTAGAATGACTCAGAAGAAAAAAGAAAGGAGGAAAATAAACAGACAATTCCAAGTGTTGGGAAGGATGCAGGGCAACTGGAATTCTCATGCAGTCCTGGGGGGAAAGCACAATGGTGCAGCCACTTTGTAAAACAGTTTGGCCGTTTCTTATAAAGTTAAATATACCCACGTGACCCATCCATTCTACTCTTAGGCATTTACCCAAGTTAAGCAAAACTTACATCCACATAAAACCTTGAACATAAATGTTTATAGCAGCTTGATTCACCATTACCCCCAAATGGAAATAACCCAAATGTCTTCCACCTGGTTAAAATTCTGTACCAGTCTCTGGTACATCCATACTATCGAAGGCTATGCAATAATAAAAAGGAAGGGGGGATTTGTTCATGATGTCTTTGATGGATCTCAAATGCATGATGCTAAGTAGAAGGGGACAGCAGAGGATGAGATAGTTGGATGGCATCAGTGACTCAATGGACATGAACTTGAGAAAACTCTGGGAGATAGTGAAGGACAGGGAAGCCTGGTGTGCTGCAGTCCATGGGGCCAGAAAGAGTGGCACACATCTGAGCAACTGAACAACAAGAGGAAGGAGCCAGACTTTAAAGGCTACACATAATATGAGCTTCCATTCACATAACATCCATTTATGTAACATATAATCATACTACAAGATTCCATTTATGTAACACTGAAGAAAAGGCAAAGTTAAAGAAATAGGACAGACCAGCGATTGCCAGAAGTTGGGAATGGGGAGAGGGGTTGGTTACAAAAGAGAAACCCGAGAAAATATTTTAAGGTGTTACACCCATTCTGTATCTTGACTGTGAAAGTAGCTACATGACTACACCATGAAGATGCATTTAATGGTCTGTAAATTTTTTAAGTGAATGAAAAGAATGTAGGAATGTAAGGCTGACATCAGCTGCCTTCATCTGTGCGGTGCTTGACGGTTTGCTAAGCCTTTCCTGTGCGCTCTCTTTCTGATCTTCTAGAACGCTGTCAGTCAGAGCCCTGAGTAGAACTGCTTCACTTTATACACGTGGTTCGGTGACCAATCTCAGGATTGGTAGCATGGCGATCCTAACCCAGCCCCTCTCACTCAGCCCCATTCTCTTCGTCCAGACAGACGTGGCACCCCCATCTCAGACCCCGGGAGAGACACGGAAGACAGAGACGGTGGGACTGTGCCTGGGGCACCCTACCCCCCTCAGGGAGGGGCTTATATGAGGCTGCTGGGCCCATGGCTATGCTCAGTGGTCATGGGCTGGGTATAGAACTGCATAGTCATGGTTCATTTGGGTCTTTATGGACTTGGGCAAGTATTTCCTAGAGCCAGGAGTCAAATTATTTTGCACAGTCACAGGTCTCGGTTAGCATGCTTTGTCTCTGTATTGTTTAGGATAGGAACAATAAAGTGTGTTGATTTCAATAACAGCAATACTTACCTCATGGGATCGTTGGGGAAGTTATATAGCAAATGTGTTTAGCACAGCCTCTGCTCAGTTATTAGTTTGAATGAGGTGGGAAAAAACCAGAGCCACAGATGAGAAAGCAATTTGAATAAGATGAGCAGTTGCTCCCGTTGGTCAAAGATTGAGGATGTTTCAGAGATGTGGAATTTTCAGTTTTATCACTCAAACAACTTCCACTCCCACCCTCCCCCCAGCCCCTGGTAATTAATTGTCATTCTACCTTCTGTTTCTATGAATTTCACTACTCATGGTTCCTCATGTAAGTGGAATTATTTAGCTTTGTGGCTTTGAGACTTAGCATTATGTCTTCAAGCTTCCGGATTCCCTCGTGTCTGAGTAGTTAAGAATTTGCCTGCCAGTGAGGAGATGTGGGTTCCATCCCTGGGTCAGGAAGATCCCCTGGAGAAGGAAATGGCAACCCACTCCAGTATTCTTGCCTAGGAAATCTCAAGGACAGAGGAGCCTGGCTGGCTACAGTCTATGGGGTTGCAAAAGAGTCAGACTTGACTTAACAACTAAACAACAACAAATCTCAAACTTCACCCACATACCGTGTGCCTATGTCAGAATTCCACTCCTTTTTAGGACTTAGTAACATTCCATTGTATGAATATTCCACTTTTGTTTATCCCTTCATCCCTTGCTGAACACTTGGGTTGCTTCCACCTCTTGGCTGTTATGAATAATACTGCCATCAACATGGACATCCTTAAGCACCTGAAGTGTTGAACAATGTCATAGAGTAGAATGGGGGGCCCTTAGTGGGTAGGGAGTAAGGATTCCAGAGTGGCAAAGGCTCTATCCTTCAGAACCTTTGCCAGCATCCCACTTTGCAGTCTCTGCTGAGGATGCTAAGACGGCCCTTTGGAAGCAGCCCAGCTCCTCCCAGAGGCCCCTGAACTGGAAAGAAAGAAGCCCCCAGAGAATCAAGCTGCCAGGGAACCCGAGATCCTACACCAATCAGAGGCACCCTTGGAGTAAAGAGCAAAGCTCCACCTCTTGCTCTCATACCTCTCTCCTGTTCAAAGGAAAAAAAAAACTGAACCTGAATGGGAAAATGCCCAGGAAAAGGGTTAAAAATCAAGCAACTGGGTTCAAAGTTAGGACTCCCCTCTCCACCCCCATCCCACCACTTACTGATCTTTGATGCTAAATGCTGAGCTGGCTCCTCCCATGCCTTCCCACCACTGCCCTCTGAGGGATGTATTACTAACTCCACCATGCACACCCGGAAATTAAGGTTGGGAGGGGTTAAGGGAGGTTGTTCGGCCAGGAAAGGACAGGGGGCTGGGATTCCAGCTTGGGTTTGTCAAGAGAGCCCAGAGGCCTTTCTGGGCCTTTCTCTCAGCCTCCTAAGTATGAGCTGTCAACTGCTGGGCGATCAGATCTCCAAGATTAACAAGTCAACAGGCTCTCAAGCCGCTATCTGAAGGTAAACAAGTCAGTATCACCTCCCGAGGAGGGTTTGCAAGTGACATTTTCCCTCTGCGGAGACAAAGGTGGAAATCTACACCTAATCCAGCCCAGGGCAGGGGCTCAGGTTTCTCTCAGGTAGGGAGCCTTTGCTGCCAGTCCCCTGGAGATCCTGGCTAGGCACTGTTTCCAGGAGGGTCTCCCCTTCAGCAGAGAAACTAGAGCAGAAGTCACAGAAACTCCAGATAAAGAGCCTTGGGGTGGGTTGGGAGGGCACTCAGCTTAAGCCAGGTCTGAACTATTTCCCTCTATTCTGCTCCCCAGGCATGCGGGCCCCCTGCAAGGCCCTAACTATACTGATCTTATCTCTTCCTTCGGAATTTTCCCACAGGGAGGTGGGAAAGGTCAGCAGTGTGTCCTGGGAGTCCTGGAGCTGGCTCAGTCCCTTCTGCTGTAGAAGGGCCATGGCAGAGGTCGCAGAACCCACACACACAGGTGCTCCACAGGTCCCAGTGTCCTTCTAAGACACAGTAGGGAGCTCTGAGTAGGGACCATGATGCCTGGCCTTCAAAACAGCTGAAAGTCAAATGCATTGGCAGGTTATAATAAGCTCCCATATGACAGGGTTTAAAACTGACCCAATCGGGGCATGGGGCAAAGGGCCAGAAACTCCATCAGTGAATCTCACAAACAGAATGCTGAGTAAAAGAAGGTGGGCCTGAGCAATTTCACTTATTTGACAGATGGAAAAAACAGGCAAATCTAACATGCGTGATCAAAAGTCAGGAGAGTAGCCACACTTTGGGAAGGGGCGTAGTGATTAGAAAGGGACGGGCAGAGGGGCTTCGGTTGTTGTTCAGTTGCTAAGTTGTGTCCAACCCTTCATGACCAAATGGGCTGCAGCACTCCAGGCATCCCTATCCTTCACAGAGTTTGCTCAAACTCATGTCCATGGAGTCAGTGATGCCATCCAATTATCTCATCCTCTGTTGTCCCCTTATCCTCCTGTCCCCAATCTTTCCCAGCATCAGGGTCTGGGAGCACAGGAAATTCTGTTTTTGAATTCAGAATTACCAGATTCTGGTTTTTGCTCTGACTGCTGGCCTTACAGACTTTTCAGTTTGATCTAATTTATCCAGTTTAACATCCAACATAAAGTCTGTTGTAGTACTAACATCAGTATTTTTAAAAATGTTAAAAATAAGTAGAAACATAGTGAACATAAGATCAGTTCAATTCAGTCACTCAGTCGTGTCCAACTCTTTGCGACCCCATGGACTTCAGCACACCAGGCTTCCCTGTCCATCACCAACTCCCGGAGCTTACTCAAACTCATGTCCATCGAGTCGGTGATGCCATCCAACCATCTCATCCTGTTTTCTCCCTCTCCTCCTGCCTTCAATCTTTCTTAGCATCAGGGTCTTTTCCAATGAGTCAGTTCTTCATATCAGGTGGCCAAAGTACTGGAACTTCAGCTTTAGCATCAGCCCTTCCAATGAATATTCAGGACTGATCTCCTTTAGGATGGACTGGTTGGATCTCCTTGCAGTCCAAGGGACTCTCAAGAGTCTTCTCCAACACCACAGTTCAAAAGCATCAATTCTTGGGCTCTCAGCTTTCTTTATGGTCCAACTCTCACATCCATACACGACTACTGGAAGAACCATAAGATACTGTCTATTAAATCCTGGGGAGAAGCCAGGGTCTGCTAGGGCTACTGCTGGGGTAGTCAAGAAGGTGTCACAGGTGCCCAAGAGGGGTCAAAGTCCTGTTCCTCTTCATCAGAATGTTTGGGGGAGAATGACTTTCTCATTGTGTGATTTCAAGCTTGTCCAAACACTTGGGAAAACTTGAAGGAGGTGACTTATTCCCAGCCCCAGGTAAATGATTAAAGTAAGCTAAGTGTAGAGAGTTGGGGGTTGGGGCAGGGGGCAGAGACAGTTGTGGGCTGGGACAGGTGGGCAGGTAAGAGGACGGGCAATGGGGGACCAGTAGAAGTCCCAGTCCAAGGCCTCGGTGCTGAGGATGAGCCAGGTGGGTGCTGGGAGGAGTCTGGGGATGCCCAAGCGCCAACCACTGGCAGAAGGAGGAGACACACAGAGGCCACTGGACTGGCAGGGCCCTCGCTGTTGGTGTCCGGCTCTGGACTATGTGCCCATCTAGATCTCAGGTCTAGTCTAGAATGGAAGCCAATGCCTTTACCTTTCCAGCTCAAGGTGATCCTGGGGAAAAGATCCAGGTCCTTAATTTGGGACCACCTAGGCATCCGCCCATTCTCCCTAGATTTTCAGGGGCCCCTGGGAACTGACAGGATGCATCTGCCTGCTCTTCCACCCAAAGCTTGGTCTTCAAGGGTGAGCCCAGGACCCCAGCCTCACCCACGGAAGCTGACCCACACAGTCGAGCCCAGGAAGACCTCCCAATCCGCACTCGGCCCCCCACCCCCAAAGTCTGAGCCAGAGCTTCCCGGGCGCCTCCACAGGCACCTAGGCGGGCCTCCCGAGGCTGCTTTAGTATTAAGCGTTAATGATTAAATCCGGGTTCTCCATTAACCTCGCCGCCGGCCTTTGTCTCCAGCCGCCTTGGAGCCTCCTCCTTTGAAATGCCACATAAAAATGATAGATGCCGTTTCCTCCCTCGATCGGATCAACGGGTCCTGTTTCCCTTTAAAGTCTGCGTGGGGCGCACAGGGCGTGCCCCGCTTAAACTCGAGAGCCCGCGGCTGGCCTGGACTGCGGTCTGCCGTCCCACAAGATAAGCGCGCGGCTCTGGGGCGCGGGGATGGGCCGAGGGGCACAGGGGGGCCACCGACCCCCGCTGGCCGGCCCAGTGCACTGAGGGCAGGCGAGGATTTGGAAGGACTTTTGGCGAGGATCACGTGGATGGAGTTAGTGGCATCAAGGGCAAGAAGAATGCACAGGGCAAAGCTTGCAAATGAGACCTGAATGAGAAGGGATGTGGGCATGGTTTGTAAATTCCAAATTCTGTCGCCTCCACTACCCAGAGCCGGGTGCCTGGACCAGAAGCATCCGCCTCACCTGGGAACTTGTTGGAAATGCGGAATCCCAGGCGCACTGGGTCAGAATATGCACTTTGATTAGATTCCCCAGGTGACGGATGTGCACATTAGAGTTTGAGAAGTCTGGTCTACATAACCAGTGGCTCTGGTAATAAGAGTAACAATCTTGGCTGATGTGTACTGAGTGCTTATCATGATCCAGCATGGTTTCAAGCACCTGATAGGATTGTCCTGTTTAATTCTTACAACCTGTCAGGTGTACCATTTTGCAGATGAAAAGGTTGAGGTCCAGGAAAATACCAGATGCCTTGCCAGATGTCACACGTGTAGGGATTAGAAGCCCAGGTGGGATCAGCTTCACATACAAGCACCTTCTAGGTTAGCTTTGGTGTGTAGGCACGCAACAGGCTGGGGACTGTCCTTTGGAATAACCAGGGGCCAACTCCTCCTGGCGGCTTGATGTGCACCCAGCTGAGATGGGCTAGTAGCAAGCACGCTTGATGGGCTTCTCCCGTCACCCGCCTCCATCTGCTGCAGATAACCTGACACGTCTAGCCCCCACCCTCCAGCTTTTAGGAAGAAATACTGGTGCTGGATATAAGCAACCGCCACTGAACACAGCCCCAGGTCCTCTGTGGCACCATGAAAGGGTTAAGTTAGGGCTCAGCCCACTACATAAATCTGTGTTTATCTGCTGCAAAGTAAGCTATTTAGGTTTCTGATTTACAATCCTTGGTTTTCATAAAAGTCAGTCATTCCCAGTAAAAGAATGTGGGTTAGATTTATAGGATCTGCGTTAGTCTTTAAAGCCCAAAGCTGGTCTATGACTCACCCTTCGTAATGTTTTTGCTCTAGTCCGGAGATATTCATGCCCAAAGAGAAAGATTCAGATCTCTGCCCTTAAAATGAGACTTTTGGGGGGAACTAATTATAATGGCGTCAATTGTACTATGCTTGTAAATTTGCTGTCCTTGGGGCCCCCTAGAGCCTGTTTTCCAGGGTTTTTATTCGTCAATAAAAGGCACTCTGGTTTGCAGCTTGGCGTATAAGACCTCCATTGGTATGAGCGAATGTTTTTTCCTACCAAAGTATTAGAAATAAACAGCCCACCAGTGGGAAGGCGGAAAAAAATTATAAGCAACGAAAATAAATCTTGGAATGTTTGCATTTGGTGACTTCAATAAAATCGGTCACTTAGTCCAACAGCTCAACTGGCTACGTGGAGCCAGCCTGGTATTTTTATTTTAATTTGCGTTTGTGT
This sequence comes from Bos indicus, assembly GCF_029378745.1. Taxonomy (NCBI): domain Eukaryota; kingdom Metazoa; phylum Chordata; class Mammalia; order Artiodactyla; family Bovidae; genus Bos; species Bos indicus. Next base: position 40,414,666 of record NC_091785.1, on the reverse strand, counting down.
TCTGCCAGTGTGAAATGGGGTCAAGGCAAGACACGGTGGAAAAAGACTTTGATGTTTCCTTGAAAAATATTTTGCACTGTGACTTATGGTATTTAGTGTCCTTCTCCCCCTCCCAACCCCCAGCCCCCAACAAGCTGCATGTGTAACCCATGACCATCACATGTGATAAAATATAGCCATCATCAACAGTCCTCCTTTCAACTCTCCCCCCTTCCCCGATGAAGTCAGAATTCAAGGCAGAATGTCTTAACAATGCAGAGTAAAAGTGCTGATCAAGATAATCAAGTATGATTAAAGCGGTCGGAGAAAACCAAACTTTTAAACTTTCTCCAAGACAAAGTCAAGGTGAGGGGCCGAAGTGCAAGGAGGGTGGGGGGAGAAGCTCCTATGGGCTGGGCTGGCAGTCAATTCAAATAGAACTGGGTTAGGAGGGGAAGGTTTGCCAGCCGGGTAAGAAGTAGAGAAGGATGGAATGAAAAGGAAAGCAGAGAGCAATGAACCCAGAATGAAAGTGAGTTCTTCTTCACCAAATATGAGAAAGACTTGGTTATGTGTACAAGAGCTTTAATTCTGTCTCAACACAGTCTGAGATTGTGCACGGGAGAGTGAAAAAGTCAGTCAGGAGGGGTTTGCTGTGGACCTACCAGGTGCAAGCTGAGGCCCCCCGGGACAGGTAGATAAGTATGATTGGCTCTTGACCTTTTCCCAGACTAGTCCCTGGGCATCTTCCTTAATTCATCATCACCTTCACCTCAGTGCAGAGTATGATGATAAGAAGGTCATTTGGGGCTTTCAAAAATGAACAGAATGTGGTTTCTGCCCCCAGAGCTCAATGGTACAGAGAGGAACTATACAGATGGCTCCAATGTGCCCTATACACAGGGACTAGGGCAGTAAAGAAATCAAGGAAGGCTTCAGGGAGGAGGTGGTGTTTCTGTGGCTCTTGAAGACTCAGTAGTAATTTGACATATAGAGATAAGGAACAGGGATAATCCAGGGAGAACAAAAAATGAAAAAAAAGTTTAGGAGGGTGTTGGTCTGTGTGGAAAGAGGCAGGAGCCTTTTATGGATGCTTCATGGCATGTGAGACGAGAGGGTATAGGCCTGGTATGGGCAATCTTGAACCCTTATTAAGGAATCTAGATGGATCCTTCAAGTACTGGAGGCCTTCCCTGACCCACCAAGTCTGAGGTCTATGGTCCTTTTGTGGCCCAAGGCACACGTAGCCTCCCTTCCTATTACAGCACTTTTTCACCCTTGCAATTGAGCTTCATGATTATCTCCTTCATCAGGTCATGAGCCCCAAGAGTCTTGTTCACTGTTGCAATCCCAGCCCCTAACACAATGCCCAACACATAATAGATAAGTTAAGAAACATTGGATGCAAAATAAATGAGATAACAGTTTTCACAAAAAAATTAAAAGCTTGTAGCAAGGACAGGCAGCTTGGAGGCAGGCTTCAGAGAATTTGGATTTGGGGTCTAGGGTAGACTGGAGTCCAGAGAACCAGCAGGCAGAGATCCTGAGAACTGGCAGGCAGCTGGGGGTACGGTCTGCTAGGGGTGGGAAATGGAACGGATAGGGCAGCCAGGATGCTGAGAAGTTTAGAAATGATAAGAGGAGCATGGAAAAGGAATGAATCAATGAATAAGTTCAATCAGAGATGTACTGCATTTGAAGTGTGCCGTTGATTCCAAATAGAGGGTTTGCAGCCATCAGGTGGAAACGTAGCACAGAAACATTTGCACAGAGAGTTCCAAAGAGACAACGCAGAGAGAAAGCCAAAATTGCAGCCTGAGAGGTTGCCTATTTTTAGGAGCTGGTACATCAGACACTAAATCTGAAATTCCCTTTTCTACGATCTCTATCTTCTCTACCTATTTTAGTTGAAATCACTTTGGACTCACAGTGCGTCTGCCAATTTTCCCCCTGACCTTGTTTTGATCTTAAAGCCTCATAAATCGGAGGCCTCTCTAGGCATGCACCCCCCACCCCCCAGCAACTTGGGAGACAGCCTGGCTAGCAGCATCCTTGAACTTTGTATCACATTGTGATAAACGGTCCTGGACAATGAACTGCCCTTCCCTTCCCTCACCTTGGCTCTTCTGCCATCCCTGGACACAAATTATCTGCTAAGAGAGCGTATAAAAGCAGGTGTTTTCAGCTCACACATTGGAGCTGGCTGGGAGTATCCTTGTGTCATGAAACAAGGCATTGGCCTCATAGCCTGGGAGCAAAGAAACAGAAATGTAACTGACCAAGGTCAGAGATGACGGTGAGGGAGAAGAATGATGGCCAGGATGGAGTGATGGGCAGGAAGTGAACTTTCTAAACTGGGAGAGATTGGCCTGAATTTGAGTGTTCATGAAAGGAGAGTATTTGTGTAGACGAATGTGAGGATAAGGATGGAGGGTTGACCGAGGGGGCAGTGTCTGGGGAACCATGTCAGCCTGCAGCCAGGACCTCCACCCGGACAACCAGCCAGGAAGAGCCTTTGGCGGGGTAGGGAGAGAGTGAGGGGAGTTCAGGGGTCCCACGTGACTAGAAGACAATACAGAGCTGGACTCTGGGCCAGTGGCAGCTTTCTAACCTCTGCCAAGCTACGTTTCCAGCAATATAATCATTTCTCTGGGCAGAGTGTCCGGGGTAGTTTGGGAACACTGGAACACTCAACCCCCCACCTCCTGCCATCCCCGAAGGCCAACACAGAACAGAAGGTCCTCAGCTCCCCAGTGGAGCTGTCAGAAGTGCCTATGGTGGCCTCAGGTCATCCCCAGCACTGCTCAAAAATCTCCTGGAATCTGTGCCTCACGCTCCCTGCTGTGGTCTCCATGCCATGCTCTGGTCAGCAGAGGCTGCTGAGATGAACTGACCCTCATTCGCAGAGAATTTATTTGCATTTCTAGAAGCAGGCATGCCCTTACAGGAAGGATCCTCCCACGGATAAACAGCGGTTGCTCTCGTAATGTGTAGGATCAGCCAAGACTTAGGGTCCAGTTGTAGAAATGGTGACACCTTGGAATTGTCAGAGTCTGGGGGCTTAGTCCTGGCGGGAGTCTTACGGCACATTTAAGGTAGTTTTAAAAGAAACTCTTGTGTATATGGTGTGACACAACATTTAAGCCATTTTGATATGTATGACTTGGTGGCATTCGGTACATCCACAGTGCTGTGCAGCTACCATCACTGTCAAATTCTAGAATATTTTTATCACCCAGAAGGAAACCATGTGTCCATTAAGCAGTTCTCCCCAGTCTCACCTCCCCTGCGCCCCTCACAACCACTGATCTGTTTTCTGTCTCTGTGGATTTGTCTATTCTGGATATTTTATATAAATGAAATCTTACAGTATGTGGCCATCTCACTGGACTTCTTTCACTTCATATAATTTTTCAAGGTTCATCCAGCTTGAAGCTTGTAGCAGGACTTCATTCCTTTTTATTGCCAAATAATATCCACTGTATGCATATATCTTATTTTGTTTATCCACCTATCCATTGATGTACATTTGAATTCTTTCCACCTTTTGGTTATTGTGAATGATGCTGCTTATGAACATTCACGTGCAAGTTTTTATTTGAGCACCTGTTTTTTTTTTTTGGTCTATACCTAAGAATGGGATTGTTAGATTGTATAGTAATTCTATGTTTAACTTACTAAGGAATCGCCAAAATGTTTTATGCAATGGCTACACTGTTTTACATTTCCAGCAGCAGCGAACGAGGGTGCCGCTTTCTCTGCATCCTCACCCATACTTGTTAGTTTCCTTTTGTTCTGTTTGTTGCCATCCTGGTGTGTGTGAGGGGATCTCATTGTGTTTTCATTTCCATCTCCCTATTGACTAAGAAGGTTAAGTATCTTCATGTGCTTGTTGGTTATTTGTATATCTTCTTTGGAGAAATGCCTGTTCAAGCCCTTTGCCCATTTATAAATTATTTATTAATTGGGTTGTTTGCCTTTATTATTATTTGGAGAAGGCAATGACACCCCACTCCAGTACTCTTGCCTGGAAAATCCAATGGACGGAGGAGCCTGGTGGGCTGCAGTCCATTGGGTCGCTAAGAGTTGGACACAACTGAGCGACTTCACTTTCACTTTTCACTTTTATGCATTGAAGAAGGAAATGGCAACCCACTCCAGTGTTCTTGCCTGGAGAATCCCACGGGTGGGGGAGCCTGGTGGGCTGCTGTCTATGGGGTCGCACAGAGTCAGACATGACTGAAGTGACTTAGAAGCAGCAGCCTTTATTATTGAGTTGTATGCATATATCACATACATTCTTTATATATACATATATATATATATCAGAGAAGGCAATGGCACCCCACTCCAGTACTCTTGCCTGGAAAATCCAATGGACGGAGGAGCCTGGTGGGCTGCAGTCCATTGGGTCGCTAAGAGTTGGACACAACTGAGCGACTTCACTTTCACTTTTCACTTTCATGCATTGGAGAAGGCAATGGCAACCCACTTCAATGTTCTTGCCTGGAAAATCCCAGGGACGAAGGAGCCTGGTGGGCTGCCGTCTATGGGGTCGCATAGAGTCGGACACAACTGATGTGACTTAGCAGCAGTATATATATGTGTGTGTGTATATATATATATATAGTGTGTGTGTGTGAAAGAGAGAGAGAAACAGAGAAAAACTTGAAGATGCTACCACCTTGAAGATGGAGGAAGAGACTACGAGCCAAAGAATGCAGGAGGCTTCTAGAAACTGGAAGAGGCAATGAAACAGATTCTCCCCTAGAGCCTGTGGAAGGAACACAGCCCCTCTGGGACTTCATTATTTTGACCTAATGAGACCTGTTTTGGACTTATGACCTCTAGAACTGTAAGATAATAAATTTGTGTTAGGATTCAAGCCATGGAATTTGTGGTAATTTATTACAGCATTGTGTGTGTGCTAAGCTGCTTCAGTCCTGTCCAGCTCTTTTTGACCCCATGGACGGTAGCCCACCAGGCTCCTCTGTCCATGGGATTCTCCAGGTAAGAATACTGGAAGGGGTTGCCATTTCCTTCTCCAGGGGATCTTCCCGACCCAGGGATAGAACCCACAGCTCTTATGCCTCCTGCATCAGCGGATGGGTTCTTTACCACTAGCTCCACCCGGGGAAGCCCAATTACAATCCTAACAGGAACCTAGCACAGGAGGAGCCGGTGGAAGATCCCCCCACCTCCCTCTGCATGGGGAAACCTGGGGCTACAGATCTGAGAAGAACTTTGTGTGACCACATTTGCTCTCTCCAGGAAGACCACCTTTCAGAAATCCCAGGTTTCTCTAGATGGAGAGGTAGCATAAATGACTTGTGATTTACTGTCCAGGATTCACTCAGAGAAGTAGAATCGGGGGGATTTATTGTAAGAACTGAGTGTTACCTGACACTGAAAACTGGTAGGACATTCTCTGAAAGGCTGTTGCCTCTGGCGTCGAGTCTGAGGTTGATTAGGTTTACAGAGCAGTAGGTTCGAAAAGAAGGCTGTTGTGAAGCAGAGGAGAGCAAGGGTCAGCTGGGATCTGCCTGGGAACTGGAACCGAAAGCTATCTCCCATGCAACCTCGATGACGTAGGTGACCTGCTGGAGAAACCGTGTCCCGTGCCATAGAAGTCATAGGCACCTGGCCCAAGACTGGGAGAAGTTGAAGCAGGAGACCCAGCAGAGCTGCTGAAGCTACTGGTACACATGCTGCTGTGAGTGTCAACAGAGTGAGTCAGTGAAGCAGTGCCTCAGACGGGCTGCCACCGTCCCCTAGACTGACCTTCAGAGCCTGAGGCGGCGACTGCACCACCTGCGCTTTGCAGTAGCTGTTTCATGCTCTGAAGGTCAGTCTAGGGAACGGAGGCAGCTCATCCATACACTGGTATAGCCATACAATGGAAGACTACTCAGGCATAAAAAAGAATAAAGCACTGACATACTACAACATGGATGAACCTTGAAAACATTATTGTAAATGCAAGAACCAGTCTCCTATTGTATGATTCCACTGATACGAACATTTAAAATAGGCAAATGCATAGAGACAGAAAGCAGATGAGAGATTTCTTAGAGCTGCTGCTGCTGCTCAGACACTTCAGTCGTGTCCAACTCTTGCGAACCCATGGACAGTAACAAACCAGGCTCCTCTGTCCATGGGATTTCCCAGGCAAGAATACTGGAGTGGGTTGCCATTTCCTTCTCCAGGGGAATCTTCCCATGCCCTCCTCCAAGGGATCTTCCCAGCTCTCCTGCTTTGCAGCAGAATTCTTTACCACTGAGCCTCTGGGGAAGCCTGTCTTAGGGCTAAAGGGTTAAGAATAAAGGGAAGTGAAGTCGCTCAGTCGTGTCTGACTCTTTGCAACCCCGTGGACTGTAGCCCATCAGGCTCCTCCGTCCATGGGATTCTCCAGGCAAGAATACTGGAGTGGGTTGCCATTTCCTTCTCCAGGGGAATCTTCCCAATGCAGGGATCGAACCCTGGTCTCCCGCATTGCAGGCATACGCTTTAACCTCTGAGCCACCAGGGAAGCCCCAGTAAGAATAAAGGGAGAGTGACTGCTAATGGACCTAGAGTTTCTCTTTTGGTGTAACAGCAATGTTCTACGATTGACTGTAGTAATGACTGCACCACTCTGTGAATGGACCAGCAACCACTGAACTGAAGGTACAAAGTATATGATCACATTGCATGATCATATAATAAAGCTGTTAAAAAATCATGCCACTAGTAAAGAGTAAAGCACATGGTCCTGCTAGGGTTTATGTTTTTACTCGAAAGCCATCTCAGTCCTTAGTATTAGCAGACCCCCAACCTCACCAGGTAGAAGAATCACATGATGAGTTTGTGAAACATACAGATTCCCTGGTCCCCTTCCCAGAGTCCAGCTCAGTAAAAGCAGTGAGGTTCAGGGAATCTTTGTGCTCCACAAGATCCACATGAGTTGAGTGCAGGTGGTCTGAGAAACCGATATCCTCTGCTTAATATAATGAGGGTGTCGGCATCTCAGAGCCAAACATGGCTCCCAATAGTCAATAAGATTAGAGAAAGTGGAACTTACAGAGGTCAGGCTTTTTAGTGGTTTTTTGTTGTTTTGTTTTCCAGACGCTGGGTAGATGTAAAGGAGGGAAGGAAAAAGAGAGGGACGTGGATGCTCGTAGACCAGGAGACTGTATTGGAAGAAGATGCTGAGTCTGAGGGCTTCCCAGGCGGTGCTAGTGGTAAAGAAGCCGCTGCTAATGCAGGAGATGTAAGAGATGCAGGTTCAATCCCTGGGTCGGGAAGATCCCACGGAGGAGGGCATGGCAACCTGCTCTAGTATTCTTGCCTGGAGACTCCCATGGACAGAGGAGCCTGGTGGGCTACAACCCCTGGGGTCGCAAAGAGTCAGACACGACTGAAACGATTTAGCACACACGTGTGCACTTAGTCAGAAACCCATCTGAGGGAAGGCATACCAGAGAAGAAAGGAATGTCAACAGCATGTGGAAATTACTCCAAAGAGGAGAGAGAAAGCAAATACTCACACACTAGCAAAGTTGACCACCTGCCTGAGGCTTTCAGGAGACTGGCTTCAAATTCAAGTATAATCCTTGAGAGAAAGAGGATTTCAGTGAACCTGAGGTAACGTCAGTTCTCTGGGGCTTCTTTTTGAAGAACTAATCTGAACAAGTTTGGAAAGCACCCAGCGGTGGAGGTTAAATTTCAATCTTTTTGTGTGCTTACATCTCTGTTCTCTTTACCTCTGCCTTGAAGTGGAAATGATTGATGCCTAAGTAACTTCAACTAGTGAGTAATGTTTACTCAGACTGCAGGGGAACAAGATAGGGCTTAAAAATGAGGTGGACATTTTTCCTTTGAATGGCGCAAGTTGAGCCTTTGAAAGTCAAGTGTATTCCCAATTGCTCAGTAGAATAAAGAGCAAGGGGCCAGTGGGCAAAAGGTCTCCTGCAAATGATCAATGTACAGTAGTTAAGTGGAACTCAAATAGTCTCAGAAAGCCACCTGAGTTGAGGCCCCAGATGATAAATATTGACTCATTTGGGGGAATATCTTAGGTCTTGTGGTGAGCCCTTTTGACCCAGGAACTGGAGGGCTTTGTAAATAACCTTCTAAAGTTCTGAGGAAAGAGACAAGTCATGTTCCCATATTCTAAACTCTCTCTAGATAACGCCCGCACCCCCTCAGAGGCGAGGGAGCCTGGCAAGGAAAGGGAATCTCCCTCAACACCAGTGATGGGGCGATTGCTGCTAGAGTCCAGTCTCTCCCATGTGTGGGCTGCTTCGTCCCAGTTGGTGCGCGCTGACCTGTTGAAGTCAACAGAACTCAGACCAATCCAAAACACACCCAGTGATTAGGCTGGGTACACTCTGATTCAGTCTGAAAATACATAAGCAACAGCAGGAGGGACTTCCCTGGTGGCTCAGATGGTAAAGCGTCTGCCTACAATGAGGGAGACCTGAATTCAATCCCTGGGTCAGGAAGATCTCCTGGAGAAGGAAATGGCAACCCACTCCAGTATTCTTGCCTGGAAAATCCCATGGATGGAGGAACTTGGTAGGCTACAGTCGATGGGGTCGCAAAGAGTCTGACACGACTGAGCAACTTCACTTTCTTTCTTTCTTTCATTTGCAAGGGTATTCTAACAATTGACTTGGTCGTCTTTGAACCTATGGATTGAAGATTGAACAAAGGACCTACACTCTCCTGGGAAGTAAAGTTAAAATTTTCTGGGCTCTGAATGATAGGTCCAGCAGGGTGAGGAAACAGTTCTCTCTTCTTCGTCTGTGGGGTGAGGTTGGAAGAAGAGCTGGGGGTCTCTATACACGCTGTCTCCCACCTACCTTTCAATGGTCTCTGGATTTGGAGGGCAAGAGCGTGGCGATCTATACTGAGAGGACTAACAAGTTCATTGCCACCATTCCCATCACACCGTGACCAGCTGATGCTCAGTCCTAAAGTGAAAGGGAAGGAGGGATGGAGGAGACTCCGAGAGCTTCTAAAGGGGGCTTTGGGGTTGGTTTTCTTAGATGGAGCCGAGTGGGTGGGAAGGACTCCAGATCCATGAGTTGGCTTGTACTTCTGGCTGTTATACAGCAAGGAATCTCAACTCCAGAATACTTCGATCTTTAACTCCTTCATATTTTAAGCATTTATATTCTTATTTCCTACTCTACTCCTGTTAAAATTTTTAATAAAGTTATCTTTGAAAAATCTCAATCATTCCCTTCGAGCTAAGCAACAGGAGAATTTTCCCCTTGCTTGAGCATATGATACCAGCAGAAAACAAGAGATATATAGTACCATATCTTTCTCTGGTATCATACTTCCATGTGCAAAGACGATTTATAATGGACGGGGTCAAGTTTCAAATGATGGGCTCATTCTTCATGATCACTGATCATAAAGTTGGGGGGAAAAGCTTTATATGTTGCTGTAAAAATTTGATGTTGTGCGACTTTCTTAAGATCACACCACTTGTAGGTGGCAGAACCATGATCTCTGTTTGGGAGAAAGGAAAGATGGATGTGTTCTGAAACAGCCAGTAAAGATGTCTATATTTGTCAGAGTTTGTTAAACTCTGCAGTGACAAAGATCCTCAAATCTTATTGGCTTTCAGCAACAAGAACTTCACTCTCACTCGTGTTGAGAGCTGCAAGGCGGCCGCAGGTTCCACTCCATGAGTCGTTTCATTCTGGGACATGTCCTGAGAAGGAACAATCATACTTGGGATATTGTGTTCTTTTGGCAAAGGGAAAAGTACAAGAGACCAGGTCAAGCCACGTAACTACCTTTAATGCTGCTGAGATGAGGCTTCTGTCTTACCCATTCACATTCCATCAGCCAAAGCAAGTCACACAGCCAAACCTGGAAGCAGGGCAGGGAAGAATCCCCTGCAGTTGGTCACGTGTCAATGAATCAGGATGTTTGGTTCTCCTACAGGGAAGGCAGTAGGAGGGAATATTAATATCATCAACCGTAGCTTCCAGAAGGCAAAGTAGTTACTTACAATCTGTAAGCCTTGGACTACTGGCAACCATTCCTTCATTTAACAGGTTTCTATTAAACATCCCCTAAATGCCAAGGCACTAGGGAGCAAAAACAAGTATGTTTTCTGTCTTTGTGGAGTTTACGGTTGAGAGAGAAAGACCAAGATTAATTATGCTGCTGCTGCTGCTAAGTCACTTCAGTCGTGTCTGACTCTGTGCGACCCCATAGACGGCAGCCCACCAGGCTCCCCCGTCCCTGGGATTCTCCAGGCAAGAACACTGGAGTGGGTTGCCATTTCCTTCTCCAATGCATGAAAGTGAAAAGTGAAAGTGAAGTCGCTCAGTTGTGTCTGACTCTTCTTGACCCCATGGACTGCAGCCTACCAGGCCCCTCTGTCCATGGGATTTTCCAGGCAAGAGTACTGGAGTGGGTTGCCATTGCCTTCTCCAGAGATTAATTATAGAAGTACATAAATCATGATGGAATTCTAACAAATGTATGTGGTGTGTGTGTATACAGACCTAGTCAGGGGATCCAAGAACCCAGAACCATGTGTGCCGACCCACAGAGAGAACCTGACTTCCTGGGCTCCATCGTGATGCGTGCTGACCTGGTGGTAGCAATGCGCTCCCCTGTGACACCGCTTTCTATCAGTTACAGGGTGCCCATGAAGCTACTACAAGGATGTGAGAATAACCAACCCCACAGGAGGACAGGAGGACCTTGATCTTTATGGAAAGAAAAAATGAGGCCCATGGCTAGAGGGCCAGGATGGGTGATTACCCCAGGAGGAGGCTGCTAAGATGTAGCAGTGATGAGACAGGGAGTTACAAGAACGCAGGCTCACTTTTGCCATCTAGGAGCCCTCCCTGGGTGGGCGTCAGTTTTCTCATCTATGGGGGTAATAATGCCCTTCAGATTCACGTGACTGTGATTGGAGATGGGATAAAGGTTCCCCCAGTTAAGTTCAGTTTAGTCGCTCAGTCGGGTCCGACTCTTTGTGACCCCATGGACTGCAGCATGCCAGGCTTCCCTGTCCATCACCAAATCCTGGAGCTTGCTCAAACTCCTGTCCAACATGTCAGTGATGCCATCCAACCATCTCATCCTCGGTCGTCCCCTTCTCCTCCCACCTTCAATCTTTCCCAGCAGCAGGGTCTTTCAAATGAGTCCGCTCTTCCCATCAGGTGGCCAAAGTATTGGAGTTTCAGCTTCAGCATCAGTCCTTCCAAAAAATATTCAGCACTGATTTCCTTCAGGATTGACTGGTTGGATCTCCTTGCAGTCCAAGGGACTCTCAAGAGTCTTCTCCGACACCACAGTTGAGAAACATCATTTCTTCAGCGCTCAGCTTTCTTTATAGCCCCCGACCAAAGATTGTTAAGAATTTTCAACTGGGAGATTCTCCTGGTGAGTCCAATGTAATCACAGGGTTCTTAGATGAGGGAGAGAGAACAGAAAGTCAGAGGAGGAGACATGAGACAAACAGAGATGAGAGGATTCGAGGAAGGGACCACAAGCCAAGAAATGTGGGCGCCTCAAGAATTCAAAAAAGGGAAGAATGGATTCCCAGCAAAGCCTGAGGAAGGAGCACTGCCCCGGGAACCCCTTGGTTTTAGCCCCACAAGCTGGTGTTGGAAGACTGACCTCCAGGACGGTAAGGTAAGAGGTTTGTGTTGTTTCAGGCACATTCATTACATTTGTGTTGATTGGTTACATCATCAATAGAAAACTAGTACACGCGTTAAAATAAAATCATGGATGTTCCAGTTCTTTGAAAAGGGCTTCCTACATGAAAATCGGAAATGTTTGGGCAGCCGGGAGGCGTGGAGGGGCGGAGCTGGCCTCTGGATTGGTCAGACTCACCCTCCTTATTGATTCTGGCCCTCTCTAGGTGGATAAAACTCCCAAACAGCTGGATGCTAGCATCATCCTTCCTGTTACCACAGAGGCATGTACTACTGAGCCACCCCACCGCCAACAGAAATTAGCAGCACCCCTCCATTCCGTTTTCACCAGCTCTGGAATCTTTGGTGGTTCTCAACCCTGGTGTCACACCAAAATCTCCTGGAGAGCTTTGAAAATATTCTTGAGAATGGTGTCCACCTTCAGAGGATCAGATGGGCTTGCTCTGCAGCGTGGCTCAGGCCTCAGCATTTTTGAAACACTCCCATAGAAGCATCCGGTGTGCAGCCGGAGCTGGGAGTGGCTAGCCAAGAGGGGCCACCGCTCGGGTCCGCGGGAGAGTGCCCCCCGCCTCCGACTCACAGGGACGCTGGTGTCCAATTTCTCCCAGCCCCCGCAGCCTGCCTGGCGTCAGCTTTGCCCACTAAGCCAGCTCCTCCCAGACAGGCAGGCTCAACCATAAATTTTAATTCAAAATTTTTCCTTTTTATTATTTTCAAAGGCTCAAGGCCCTACATGAGATGAAAAACTTTTCTCACACTGAAACCTGCAGAAAAGAAGAGAACTTCTCTGCAAGTTCCCCATTGACAAGATGCGTCGTATTTCAGCAGCCCCACCCCCTGTACATGCACACACACACACACACGCGCGCACGCACACTCACATGTTAAACTAGTTATTCTTTGCATCTGTGGATACTGTTCTATCCAAGTGTGAGGCCACTGACTTTGCTCTGCTAAACTCTTTGTGTGGCGGCTCCTTCTCTGGGGCCAAATGGAAAAAGAATCCAGATAATCGTGGATAATGTAAGTGCTGACAGGTCCGGGCGCACAGCTCCACCTGTACGGGCTGCCTCCTCACTGAGACCCACAAGCGTGCCCCAGCACGACTCGCCGCGGCTCCTCGCTGGCGTGAGCTCACCTGCATTCCCGGGTTGTTTTGTTTCTTGCCTCTGCACCCGCCCGACGCCCTGTGCCTGAGACTGACTGAGCCCCTTCTGGCTGGCCTCCAGCCTGGAGCCTTGAAAACCCGAAAACCCGAGGCTGAAGCCTTGCTTAGCATCTGGAGGGCAGTCCTGGTCCTGCTCAGCCTCCCTGGCCTGAGTCTGGGAGTGGAGGGACCATCCTTGAGGTCACACGGCCCCAGGCAGCGAGCACTTGGTCTGGGAGCCCTCAGAAAGACACAGGGCCCTGGTGAACTGGAGAAGCCGGGTCCAGTGGGTCTGATGTGGGCCCAAGGTGCTGTATTTCTCACAAGCTCGCAGAGGAGGCCGATGGGCCTGGTACCTGGACCACACCTCGAGTAGAAAGGCCTGGGGGTTTCCATTGGGCTTTGCATCTAGGACCAAACTCAGCAGGAGCTTTAACAGCAGCATCACTTGCTTATAGGCAGACAAGCTCCAAAGGGAGCCATGGGGGACGCTTGAAGGTCAGCATAGCAGGCTGACCCATTTATGGTCCTAGCTGATGTGCGGATGTAGCCATGATGATGCTGCCCCCAGGCAACCGGTGGAAGAGGCCTCCCGTCTCTCTCCCTTCCAGCCTGTACCCCACAGCCCAGAAGCTGAGACAGTATCCCCTTGTTAGATTCCTTCTGTAGCTCCCTTAGACTAGGCGAGACCTTCCCAAAATCTGGGGCAGCATGTTGGGTCTCTCCCTCGGGTCTCAACCCACCTCTCCAGCCTGAGCCTGCTGCCCCACATCCCTGACCCTGACCCCTGACCCCTGTCCTCTCTCAGGCTGGGACCCCGGACACCCCATCCTGGTCGGAGGCTGAGCTCGGAGCCACCTCCGCTGTGTCGTCTCCCCACCTTCTGCTAGAATGATCCTTGTGTACCCAGGGCTTGAAACACCTTGTTCAGACCCCTCCTCTGCAGCTTTCCTTGTTGTGCTATAATTGTCTCCCCTGCCCGCCTCTGAGTACCTTAAAAATAGCACCTGCCAGGCATGCGGGTCAGTCGCAGGCAGTCAATACCTGTTTAAAATATAAATAGGGTGAGCTGCCTCCCCGCTGTGCACAGAAGAAATCCTTCCCTAACAATATAACAAAAATCAGCCCAGTTCAGAGCCCAGGAAGCAGAAAGGGCATTCTCTGTACAGGAGCACAAGCTGGGCAGAGAAGGACTGTGCTGAGATAAGAGGAGATAGATGAAAAGTCATGTCTCGCTCTGACACTCCCCCTTAATCTTCTTTCCTAAAGAAAAAGCCCCAGGTCTGCAACACGAGCCTCCTTGGAACCAGCAGGTGTATGGAGACCTCGTGGTGTGAGGGCTGAGGATCCCTTTGACAAAGAAGTTCATCCCCCACGAGGGGAGGGTTGGGTTCTGGTCCAAGGCACCCGCCAAGGCCAAGGGGCCGTTGTCTCTGAGGCTTCAGCCTTTCAGTGATGAGATAGGCTCAAATGGCAAGCCAGTCCAGTATTCGTGCTTGGAGAATCCCAAAGACAAGAGGAGCCTGGCAGGCTGCAGTCCACGGGGTCGCAAAGAGTCGGACATGACTGAGCACACACTCAGGCTCACAGCTTTTCCCTCTTCTTTCTTTCCGGGGAGGTGTAGGTCTTTGTTAAGAGCTTTGTAGAGCTCCCAGGGAGCTCGTTTTGGGCGAAGCTATTCCAGGAAAATACAGGAGATGAAAGAGACACGGGTTCGATCTCTGGGTCGGGAAGATCCCCTGGAGTAGGAAATAATGGCAACCCACACCAGTATCCTTGCCTGGAAAATTCGTGGGCTTGCAAAGAGTCAGACACGAGCGCGCGCGCGCACACACACACACTTCTTATTAAATCAAACACATTAAAATACATGCCTGGTTAATATTCGAACACATTTTCACATAACAATTAGAGTGGCAGTTGACTTAGATGCAGCCTTATGCTTTGTAGACATTAAATTTTAGTTTTGTTTTTTTCACTCCCTATCTTTGAGGGAGGGGATGTGGCTTAAACCCTTCTGTACAGTCTGGGTCCTAAGCAAGCCCCATGCCTCTGGGGCCCTGGCAGACCTGCCTGGCTGGGCCGTGGGCCTTGGGAGAGGGGAGTAGGAGGCAGGGAGGCATCACTTTTCTCTTCTCCCATTATCTTCTTGGACAAGCATCAGTGTCCAGCTCATGGCGTCTCTTTTCCGCCTTCAAGCGGGATTCTTCCTCCAAGTTCTCTCCTTTGCGGAAGCGAGGGGAGTGAGCGCCCTGTTGAATAGAATAATTTACCTTGAGCCAGGAACTCAGTGACAGTCCACTCCTTAAGCCACCTAAGTCATGAGGACCCAAAAGTCAACCTGTGGGTTTCTATTTTTCTTTGAGAGGTACAGTCTCCAGGTATGATTGTACAGTTACTTTTCTTTGATGTTGCCCAGCCCAGGGCCCTTTCTAGTGGCCTGACTCCTGCTGAAAAAGCACTTCTGCGGCCCAAGGGCCATGGCGGTGCTCATCTCTGGCCCTCCCTCCCTACTCTACATTTTTTCTGAGTCCCTTTAACCCCAGGTGTCTTCACTGCCCTCCCTGCCAGACGCCACCCCCCCACCCCCCCGCCGCCCCCCGGAAACACAGCTGCAGCGCGAAGCCTCCTGACCTGGGCTGGGCCAGGCAGGTGTGCTCTCCACATTCCACTCCACACTGCGCCTTGCCTCCGGGCTGGCTCAGACAAGCACCCCTCTCCAGCTCCGGATGCACCCCCAGAGGCCTTTCCCGCTCTGCGGCTGGGCCTAATTGCAGCGAAGCCTGGATGCGAGCATCAGGAGGGACCAATGAGAACAGGTGAATGAACAAGCCAGACGCTCCCGCTCTGAATTCTTCACCAGTCAGGATGCCCCAAGCGTGAGGCCCAGAAGCAGAGACAGTGCAGGGGACGGAGCTAATTAAGCTGTAAGCCAGCCCCCAGAGTCCCCACTCATTTGTAATTATGCTCTCTGATCTCAGAAGCAGCCTGGGGCGCTCTGGGAGGGCAAGGTGGAGAAGGGGAAGCAGATGATTGAGAAGTTGATCGGGCCTTTTACAACGGATTTTCATGAAACTGACATGTACACCCTTCTCAGAGACTCCAGCTCCCTGAAAAGAACCAAAAACCGTGCCTAATTCTGCCAGGTGATCTGAGGAGCTCCAATTGGCCGGCCCCAGGGGGGTGCTGACTTATTTTATGTAGGTCAGGGGACCCCTGTGTGGTGTAATTTTGGAAGCCCCCCGCCTTGCTCCTGCCCACAGAAATACCCTGGTTCAGCTCACTGAGGCTGGCAGTCAAGTCGTGCAAGCATTCTAGTGCTTTGGCATCGCAAAAACCCAAACGCTGTGCTTGCTCTTGCAGACGCTGACTTCAGTGCACAGGAGGCACACCTAGTCTCTGTGACAGGACCTGACTGCTGTGTACCCCAACCCGTATTTTTTGTAAACTGTCAGCAAATCAAAACATGATCTAATTTTTAGACCCAATTTTTCGAATAAGTAAACTGAGGACCAGAAAGAGCTAACGACTTAATTAAAGACCAAGGAGACAGGATGTAGCAGAGCAGGACCTGTACCCTCTGGCCTCCAGTCAAGTGGACTCTGCAGTTCATAAGACATGGGGTACAAAGAACAAGCTAGAAAGCTAACGATTGACCAAGCATCATTGTGGAGGCTGGTATTGGGTGGGGAAGGGAGCCTGCAGAAAGGGCTGGAGTCCGAACTTGGTCCCTGTTATCACCTTTGGTTACTTTTTGATTTGTTGACTGTTAGCAAAATCCAGGTTGAGAACACAGCCATGCTCCAAAGGATAAATTGCAAGCAGAAGCTCTCGAGCCGATGCGCTTCCATCTGTTAAGCTCATCCCGTGTCCTAACGGGTCCTGCTGACAGCTGACTCGGGTCTGGGCCCCTGAGCACAGGCTCCCCCAGACCCTGCTGCTCCCCAGACAGCCCCACAGAACCAAATAGCAGCCGCTCGTCTTCGTGTGCCTTTGAAGAAAGCCAGATAATACTGGGCTCAGCCTAGTTTAGGCAGTGGCTATTTCTTTTAAAAACAAAGAAGGAGACAGACAAAATTCCTGCCTGAATCCGTTTGCCCTGGCCCTGTGGCCAAGCCCCAGGAATTCTGCCCTGGCGGGGAAGATTCCAGCCTCAGCACTTTTCTGAGCAGACTTGGGGACTTGGGCCAGAGTCTCCGCCCCTGACTCTGGTTCCCAGAGTGGCAGCAAGGCATGTCAGAGGGAGCTGGCCTTCCAGAGCCTTCCAGATCTATGGCATGAAGCTAGGGGATCTTGAGACTTTTTCTATTTTTGTTACAAATTGTAAACAAAGCTTGTTTCATGGAGTTTTAATAAAGACTCCAGAGTTAAGGAACTTAGCCTAGTACCAGGCAGAGAGTAAGCACCCCCAAAATGGTCATTATGAAAATAATACATTTCTAGTGATAAAGGTAGCTGTCTCATTATAAACAAATTTAGAAAATACTGAGATGTACGAGGAA
Organism: Bos indicus; assembly: GCF_029378745.1. NCBI lineage: Eukaryota > Metazoa > Chordata > Mammalia > Artiodactyla > Bovidae > Bos > Bos indicus. The sequence goes on along the minus strand of NC_091785.1, from coordinate 40,397,360 downwards.
CAAAATGAAATTTATTTACAATCCAAACTCACATACATGGGACCTTATGGATATATATCCTTCCAGAGTTTTTTCATAAACTCAATATATCTGTATCATAAACTGGATTATAATATAATAAACTATATTATAAAGCTGGGTTTAGAAAAGGCAGAGGAACCAGAGGTCAAATTGCCAACATTCACGGGATCTTAGAGAAAGCAAGGGAATTCCAGAAAAACATTGACTTCTGCTTCATTGACTACAAGAAAGCCTTTGACTGTGTGGATCATAATAAACTGTGGAAAATTCTTAAAGAGATGGAAATACCAGACCACCTTACCTGTCTCCTGAGAAACCTGTATGCAGGTCAAGAAGCAACAGTTAGGACCTTACATGGAAAAACTGACTTGTTCAAAACTGGGAAAGGAGTGTGACAGAATTGTATAACTCTGGTGCTGGAGAAGACTCTTGAGAGTCCCTTGGACTGCAAGGAAATCAAACCAGTCAATCCTAGAGGAAGTCAACCCTGAATATTTATTAGAAAGACTGATGCTGAAGCTGTAACTCCAATACTTTGGCCACCTGATGCAAAGGGCCAACTCATTGGAAAAGACCCTGATGCTGGGAAAGATTGAGGGCAGGAGGAGAAGGGAGTGACAGGGGATGAGATGGTTGGATGGCATCACTGACACAATGGACATGACTTTGAGCAAACTCCAGGAGATAGTGAAGGACAGGGAAGCCTGGTGGGCTACAGTCCATGGGGTGGCAAAGAGTTGGACAAAACTCAGTGACTGACCAACAACAAATAAACTGGATATGTCTGTCTCACACAGCATAAATGGAATGTATTTATTCACACAAAAATTTTGTTCATAAACATGGTTATATGTATTATTTGACTATATTTTCACTTTACAGCATTTCATGAGCTTCTTTTCATATTAATATTAACAAATATTCATTTAGTTATTATTCAGAACCACACAGTGTTCCATTATATCACAAACAACTCTTCAGTGAGCATCTTTGCACATAGAGATTCACTCACTTCTGGATAATTCTGTGTAGTTAAAGAGCTTAGGGCCACACGACCCAGCTCCTCTCTAGAATGAGTGGACCAGTCTTTATCCTGAGATCCTTTCAGGTACTAACAATACATTGACACGAGTCTCTCATCATTATTCATGGATTCCGTGTTTGCAAATTCTCGACAAGCATTCCCCAAAGTGTTCCAGAAGTCTCTATGGAAAATAGGATTCAAATGTTGGATATTAAACTTTTAATGCCCCTGGTATACATAATAAGCATTCATTAAATACGGCGTGTGTTGAATGAGTGGGGGGAATAGCCAGAGGTGGTTATACAATTTGGACTGCAACGCAGCATAATGAACTCTTCTGCTTCCTCCTTTGGAACCGGGGTGCTCCTCACCACGTTTGGGCGGCTCTCTATGGGCATTTCTCTGAGGCGCGTGCACCCGCCTTACACGCCCCCTTGAGAAGCAAGGTCCAGATCACACCCTTGATCTGTTGTTACCCCCGGAATTACCAAGCACAGTGGGAGTGCAGCATGGATGATCCTATGTCCCAAACGAAAAGTCAGAAACAAGGATGTTATCTGATTTATAAATCTACTTATGGGGAAGAAGAAAAACACTTGCAGAAAAATAATATTTTGTGACATGTGAAGATTATACAGCACTCAAATTTCAGTGTCCGTAAATAATATCGTTGGAACCTAGCCACACCCATTTGTTCCTGACCCTTGCTGGTTGATTTTGTGACCCTGTGGTCACGTGGAGTAGTTACAACAGAGACTGCACAGCCCACAAAGCCTAAAATATTTACTCTCTGGTACTTTACAGAAAAGTTTGCCAACCGCGGGCCTGGAGGTAGGAAAGGATATTCAGTCACAGTGGACTTAGTATCACAGACACACTCAGAGGGCAAACGTCCTACTGTTGAAAACCATGACTCTCAAACTCCTTGGCCTCGGAACCCTCTTTAACACTGGAAATCACTGAAGGGCTTCCCTGGGGGGCTCAGTGGTAAAGAATCTGCCTGCCAGGGCAAGAGACACAGGTTCAATCCCTGGTCCAGGAAGATTCCATATGCTGCAGAGCAACTAAGCCCATGCATCACAGCTACTGAGCCCGAGCTCTAGAGCCTGGGAGATGCAAGCACTAAGCCCTCGGGCTGCAGCTATTGAAGCCCATGAGCCTAGAGCCTGTGCTCCTCAAAAAGAAAGCCACTGTAATGAGAAGAACGGGCACCGAAACTAGAGAGTAGCCCCTGCTCACCACAGCCACAGAAGAGCCAGTGCCACAGTGAAGACCCAGCACAGCCAAAATAAATAAATAAAATTATAAAGAAACAAAAAAGAAAATCACTGAAGACCCCAGAGAGCTTTTGTTGGCTGTGAGTTGCATCTATTGATATTTGCCATACTTGAAATGGAAACTGTGAGACATTTCAAGCATTTATGTATTAGTTTGTTTAAATTAACTCCACTCATCTTCCCACCAGCAGCCTAGCTTTTCCTGCCTGGGGCCCGATGAGGATTCCTGCTTAAATAAAACCACTAGGCCAGCCTTTTGTGAGCCAGCTCATGAGCTGGTTCTTTTGTTGTAGATCATTGCATTAGTCAGGTTAGGCTCACTACACTACAATAACTCCGAGACTTTAGTGCCTAACATAACAAAGGCTTATTCCTCACCCAGTGTGGCTTGGGGAGAGGCTGAAAGGGAGTCAATGAACTTGTTCTCCACATAGCCCCTTAAAGACCCAGACTAATGACAGCTCCTGCATCTTAGAGTTACACTCCCAAGAACAGGTGTCCTCCATGATTACCATGGAAGGGGAAGAGAGTGTCCCCTGGGATAGCCCACTCCTTCTGTCTTATATTTTAACCCAGAAGTAACAGCTCACTTCCTCTCACAGCCCATTGGCCAGAACTAGTCACACGGGCCCACCTATCTGCAAGGGGACTGGGAAACATGGGAAATGAACACCATATATGGTGGGCAGGAAATGTCTCTGCCCTCCCATGTAAGCACCCACATGTTTACAATCAGGTCCTACTGAAAAACATTCTCGAGCATGCATGCTTAATCCGAGCTACCCCATGGGCTGTCCATGGCTCCTCTGTCCATGGAATTTTCTAAGCAAGAATATGGGAGGGGGTTACCATTTCCTACTCCAGGGGATCATCCCAATCCAGAGATCAAACCCACATCTCCTGTGTCTCCTGCATTGGCAGGCAGGTTCTTTTTACCACTGAGCCACCTGGGAAGCCAGTCCTTTCCTTAGTCTTTAGTGGGGACAGGTGAGATAGTCTAGGCTTCAGTTGGGGAAAGCATGGATGCATGAGAACTTTCCTGGTATCTCTGTCCTAGTGACAGAGGAGGTGAGAATCTGAAGAAATATTTGATGGCTAAGGAGTGATTGATGGCTAAAGAGAACTTCCCTGGTGGTTCAGATGGTAAAGAAACTTCCTGCAATGCAGGAGACCCAGGTTCAGACCCTGGGTTGGGAAGATCCCCTGGAGAAGGGAATGGCTACCCATTTCAGTATTCTTGCCTGAAGAATTCCATGGACCATGGTGCCTGGTGGGGTTACAGTCTATGGGGTCGGAAAGAGTCAGACATGACTGAGAGACATTTTCACTTTCAAGAGTGATTACTCAAGCAGAGCCTGGGAACTAAAAGAGGACACTTGGTGGCCTGAGGAGAAAGAAGCCAATTTTTCCATTGGTGTCTGCCTTACAGACCATGAAGACATCTGGGCCAGTACCTGGAGCACCATCTCTTCCTCCACCTTCTCTGATCCCCTCCAAAATGGATGAGAGGAAATAGATACACAGATTTGTGGGCTTTGAAAAGTGATAAACTTGGGAGTATATATCTAGAGAAATATACATTTTTATTTATACCCTAAGTCCTCCAGTCTAAACACATTAGCTTTTATTTCAGTTCAGTTCAGTCACTCAGTCATATCCAACTCTTTGCGACCCCATGGACTGCAGCACACCAGGCTTCCCTGTCCATCACCAGCTCCCAGAGTTTACTCAAACTCATGTTCATTGAGTCAGTGGTGGCATCAAACCATCTAATCTCTGTTGTCCCCTTCTCCTCTCGCCTTCAATCTTTCCTAGCATCAGGGTCTTTTCAAATGAGTCACTTCTTTGCCATGAACAGTATGAAAAGATTTTATTTAAGAGGTTTCAAAAAGAAAGAGTTAGCTTCTGTTTTTTTACAGTTAGCCAATTCCAAGGAGCGCTTGAGGACCTTGTGGAACCAGAGGCTGTCTCAGTTTTGCTCTGAAATGTAAATCAATCACTCAGGTATTGACTTTGTCCCTCTCATGTACCTGGTGCAATGCTAAATACTTTGATGAAAAGTGCAGTGTGCTATGTGGCAATGAGACTGGTTTTGTAGTAAAACATGCCATTTTTGTAATATTTAACCCTAAAGAATTTGTCCTTTGAAGTAGTCCCTTTAAAAGACTACTTAGAAATAGAAGAGAAGCAACGCCCAGTGAATCTGTATCTAGAAAAATGTGCTGTAGCTGCTGAAGGCAAACTCCAAAGTGCATTTTAAAATTTTGTGGCAGATTATATTGTCCCAAACCAATATATCTAATGATATTTCTCATTCTATATGCTTTTTGAGAAACCTGACACCCACTCATTAAGATGGGGGCTGTAATTCCTCTCCCCTTGAAGCCAGGTGAGCTTCTGACTCACTTGTAACCAACAGAATGGGCGGAAGTGATGCTGTCTGACTTCAGGGTGAGGTCATAAAAAGCAGTTGAGTTCTGCCTTGTGAGCCAAACACTCTCCCCGGAGCCGTGACCCACCCTGTAAGCACTCTGATGCTCCGAAGCCGCGATGCTCTGAAGAAGCCCGAACTCCCCAACATGGAGGAACCGCATGACTGTGAGGAGTGGGAGATTTCCAGGCAGCCACCAGCTGCTCTCTCCTCGCCCAGCTCCAGCCATCATCTGACTGCAAAATGCACAAGAGATCCCAAACCATCCAAACAAGTCCTTCGTTTCCTGTCCCACAGAAGCTGTGAGATAATAAAATCCTTGCTGTATTAAACACAGCCAGTGATGTGTTGGTAGATTTTTTTAAAGATAATTCTAGGCTGTCCAGGAAAAAAAAAAAAAATCCAGATTTGTACTTACTATCTCTATGGTATAGATACTCCCACAATGGCCAACCTTCAGCTACCACTGTGGTGACTGTCGAGCTGGGAGGAGATGCACACAGCCGGCTCAGCCAAGTGCATGAGCTGGCTCCAGTGTATCGAGCTGTATCCAGGGCCAAAGACAGACCCTCTGCAGTCCCAAATGGAGCCCCTGAATGTGCTTTAAAGTTCCTTCCCCAGTTTATGTGACCGAGCCCAGAGCCATGTGGCACTCGAATTTGTGAAGCGTAACTGTGTTAAGGGGTTAAGAGGTCACATAAGGACCCCTCATTTGACAGCATCTTCTCCTGACACTTGAAAAATGTAGTGGAGGAAGCCCTTCACCTTCTAAGGGATAGATATTTTAAGGGGTGGGCAAGTGAAGCCATAGCTCTTTGGGGTTCTGAAGACTCTACTTCCACAACTAGGCTGGGAAAACCTGTCCTGAGGGACTTGACAAGTGCAGAACAAACTTGTACACAAGAAGCTTTGGGAGTGTGGGGCCTGCTTCCTGAGACGTGGCCACATTTCTAGGGAGACAATGTGTCTATACACACCACTCCCACCAGCACCTAGGAAAAAATCTAATCCTACTCATCACCATCCAAGTCTACTCGAGGGGGACAGAACTAGAAAGTCATGCCATTTCAAGAACTTTTTTTTAAATCATAAATTAATATATTCTACTCTGGGAAACACACACACACACACACGAAAGGAGAAAATAAGTCACACCCAAACCCACTATCCCAGCAGAAAACTGTGGGGTTTTGTCTTCAGTCTTTTATATAAATAGTATACACAGGTTTTATCTGAAGTTGTTCTCTTAGAGTTACATCATGGTCACGTCCTTAAAAAATAACGATTATAGGGACTTCCCTGGCAGTCCAGTAGCTAAGACTCCAGGCTTCCACCGTAGGGAGTGCAGGTTTGTTCTCTCATCAAGGAAGGAACATCCCACTTGTGGTGCAGTGTGGCCAAAATGTAATAAAAATTATTACTTTTTTAATGTACCAACAGATCTTATGCCTAGTGAGATGCTTTAAAAAAAGATTCACTTTGAAAAAAATGATGGTAATGGCTGTATAATATTCCATCATTTGGACGCTAACAATTCTAATTAACAGTAGAAGCCACCTCCCAAAACTTTTAAGCCTCTCCAAAAATGGAAAACCTTGTGATTAAGGCTTTGTGTTTTTATTTGACTGTAGAGTATTTGTAGCAACAGGAAAATATAATGAAAGAATATGACCACTTTTAAGACTCTTGATTAATGTTATTGTTTTAAGAAAGTTTCTATCAGTGTGAACACCCATGAGGAATGTGAAAGAGAGTCTGCCCTACAGTAAATTAATACACAAGATGAATTTTCATTATTGGTTTGATTTAAATTTTTGATTAACATATTTGAGTATTTTACACGTTTGTTAAACATTTATATTTCTGTACTTGTGCTCTTGGCCCATTTTAATATAGTTACCTTAGCATTTTTCTCATTTTTTGCAATAGCCTTTCACATAAAAATAAGATTCTTTGCAATACTCATCACAAACACCTTTCCAGGATGTCTAGAAGTTTTAAGGTTTCTGTGGTCAAACACAATAATCTTTTCCTTTTTAACCTATGTCTTAAGCTTTTATATCTATAAAATTCTCCTCTCAAGATCTGAAATTTCCCCATGTCTTCTATTTTTATGTTATTTTTGCATATAACTTCTAAGTGCATGTGGAATTTATTTTGCTATATGGGGAAAGCTAGGGATTATGTCTAATATTTTCCACATGGTTGGTCCTAACATCATTTATTGACTAATCTCCCTTTCCTCACGGATCTTTACCACGTACTAATTTTTTATCTCTACTAGGGTCTGTGCTTGAGACATTCTGTTATACCCATCCATCTGTTGATGGTTTGATTTGACTATTGAAGTTTTACAATATCTTTGTGTTTCTTCTTTTCCCTCAATGGTATAATATTTTTAATAGACTTCGTTCTCAAAATAATCTGGGCTGGATCAAGCTACCAAAATTTCTTGAGAAGGAGCAATCCAGGCTACTGCAGGTCTTGTCTGAATGTAACCCTTGTTGATCTGAGTAGCCGTTGTCTTCTCGTGATAATAATCAACTTTACAACTTTCACCCAGGAACCTACTCTTTTGAATTTTTTTCCCCCTGCTCATCCCAGTTTTTGTTTTGGAATGGAAAAGCAAACAAGGGCAGAAGGAAGAAAGAGCTTGGGCCTTGCTGGGCCACTGTGATAGAAAACTAATATATGTGGTCACTTTTTTTTTTTTTTTTGAATGTCATGTGCCTATTGTTGCTAGAAAGCAACAGCTTCCATTTAGCTGTGTTTTCATTGAGACTTAGCAGAGAGACACCCACAAAGGAAACTAGTAGCTGCTCATTAAAGGACACCCAGCAAGAGGGAGGGGCTCTATTTGTAATGCACGCGTGCTAAGCCATTTCAGTCATTCCCGACTCTTTGTGACCCCATGAAACTGTAACCTGCCAGGCTCCTCTGTCCATGGGATTCTCCATGGACATAAGAATATTGGAGTGGGTTGCCATTTCCTTCTCCAGGGGATCTTTCCTCCCCAGGGACTGAACCCATGTCTCATGTCTCCTGCATTAGCAGGTGGGTTCTTTTCCACTAGCGCCGCCTGGGAAGCCCCTTACTTGTAACTCCACTAAATTATCTTGAGTGCGCTGCTGCTCCTCTCTGGTATTCCACCACATCATCTATAAAATGAGTCTTCCAGACTGGACAGCCTCCAGCTCTAACACAGTGCCACTGGTTCTAAACAGCAGTGCCCAAATCTTACAATGAAATCCTCCAACTGCCTTTATTTTCTGGAAACCAGCATCTGTCTGAACTTTTCAATAGCTCAAAGTGTAGCCATCTTCCTGTTTTTCCTGAGTCTTCTTGCTTTGTGAATGATCCTTTCAAGATCCCAGGAATAAAGCTGTCCCCAAAGCGTGAAGCAGATAAAAAGCAACAGCCATACAAGAGAAGAAGAAATTTGTGGGCTTTTTTCCCTGCCTCTCATTAATTTAACTTCTGACCGATTTAAACATTTGTTACACTTTTCCTGGAAACTTAAAAGTTGAATTTGGAATTCAGTCATGGAGAGAAAATTCTGCTGAGTATATAATGCAAAAATATGGTTGCTAATGAATGGCACTGATTTAACAGGAAATAAGGGAGAAAAATACAAATTTTGGAAGAAAATAAGCAATTTCACAATGTTTCCATTTGCTCCATATCCAGCTTCATTGCTTCAGGGGGTAGCTTGGAAATTTTTCTCCTGAAAGCGCAGTAAATATTCCTGTAGACTGTCTATTTTCTGACCTGGAAGAACTGGCTAGAGATGACAAATTTCCTAGAACAACTCTGGGAAATTTGTGTTGATGGTACCTCTGATTTTAAAATCTTCATTCTTTCTTTTAGTAAAAACACATCAAATTTTGCAACAAGGCAGAACAGAGCAAATTCCTGGTTCTTTAATTAAAAAAAAAAAAACATCTTTTAAGCCTTGGTGGTTGCTTTGTTTGCATGTAAATCCTGGGGGGGTGGGGGCAGGGGGCAACGTTTTTAGATGCCTTTTGAGATAGTTTAGGGAGACAGCACAAAGCAGCCACCTTCCTCTCCATTAGAAATTCTGATTTTACACCATTAATTGGCATTTTCAAAACAACCCGCACCCAATTTGAAGTCTACAAATAAAATCCAAGCCCAGATGCTGTGTTCACACTTGCATGCATTTAACACTTCATAAGCAGTTCATTAAACTGATAACACTTTAAATGGTAACACTGCCTCTTTCAGACTCCCTCAGCCTGTAATTGTCCTGAGGCTCCGAATGAACCCTTCTCAGGCTGGAAACCGCAGGAATTTACATTCTTGACGTGTGTCTCTTAATTATGGACACCAGCGTCCCTGAGTCACAGAAGGCCAGGCTCGGGCCTGCACACCCCAGTGACCACGCACATAGGGACAGGCCCCAGGGGCTGTCGCCAGGGCGGCGCAGGGACCTATCCCAACGGAGGAAAAACCAAGTCTCATAACTTTTCTGAAACTCCTCAGCTGGGTTTCAGCCAAGCCCCTTGCTTCTCCTAAACACCTTCCTTCTGACCTGAAACCCGTTTCCCAGGCGTCAATCTTCCTGATCCAAAAGGATATGGGATGCACCTTCACCACCTTCCTTTTAAGAGTCCTAACCCCACCACTCAAGTTTTCTCCAGAACAAGGGAGACCCTAGTGCAGGGAGGCCTCCCACACTCCCTGTAAACACCCCCAGGATGCGGGGTGACTGTGGCTAGAGAGGTGAAAGAATGTCTTGGTCCACAGTACACCTCCTAGAACAGTGGAAAGGTTAATGGTCTTTGGCTATTCGGACTGTGCCCCGTGAATATGAGCTCCGTATGCCTCTCATTCAAACTCGCAACAAGCCAGAGTGGGCACTGGACTTCTTCTGTTGACGGTGACCCGAGACCAGTCTGGCCCGAGTCAAGGGATGACCATGGTCAGTGCCTCTTCAGTGTGCTTGAGCGCAGGGCGCTGTCCTAGGTCTTTTCCTGCATCATCTCCTTCAATCCCACCAACCCTTCGGAACTAATATTATCCCCACTTTGCAAAACAGAAAAGGGAGGTGGAAAGTCTGGGACAGTATTTGGAACTCAAGTCCTTCGGGCTCTCCTAACAAGGCAATTGTGGAGAAGGAAATGGCAATCCACTCCAGTATTCTTGCCTGGAGAATTCCATGGACAGAGGAGCCTGACAGGCTACAGTTCATAGGGTCGCAAGAGTTGGACAGGACTTAGCGACTAAACCACCACCACCACCATCACCAATAAGGCAATTGACTTCCAGGCCATGGCCCCTCGGTGGACATCGGGTGTGTACAACAAATTAGAGGTTCTCAATGTCTGGCACGGGGGGTTTCACAGGCGAGAATCCTGTCCCTCTTGCCTCTCCCCCACCCCGGCCCCGCTGCCCAGCTCGAGGCCGGGACCCCGGGGTTCCCACGCCTACCACCTGCCCAGGAGATGATTTCCAGTCCCCTGGAAAGAGATGATTTCCAGTCCCCTGGAAATGATCGGTAACTGATGGGCAACTGATGGGTAACTGATGAGTAACTGATTAACCTGAGTGGGGCTTCTAAGACGCTGCAAGCGACACGCGAGCCCCCTTCCCAGGCCCGGAGCCCCGCGGTCTGTGGGAACCAGGAGAGGAACCCGGATTTCCCTGCGCGGAGCCTGCCGTGAGCGCGCGCGCGCGCGCGTGGTTGGAGGAGCGGCGGTTCCCAGGCCGGGCCCACAGCGCCATCGTGTGGTCTGAGACGGCAGCACGGCTGGGGCCGTCGGCTCCCACCTTCTCCAGGACCGCAGTGGGTTAGGCGATGCCTGCGGACGGAGGAAAGACCTCCGCGTCCTAGAGGAACATCACCTGGGCTCCAGCTCTGGGCGCGGGCGGACTGTGGCCGCAGCAGCAAAGGGAGTGGCCCGGTGGAGTCCTGCTGGGTGAGGACTCCTTGGTCAGACCTGGACGCTCCGCGTGGGGAGCAGGCAAGCCACCCAGCCTCTCCCCATGGGGACCGGGTTTGTCACAGAGAAAGGTGCATTGGTGACAAAGGCTGCTGGGAGCCTTCTGCCGCTTCGAGTATGCACCACACTTGGCAGGAAGCCAGGCCGGGTTACATTAAGGCTCCTGCTAACATTCATTCTTTCGTTGTCTGGTTCATCCAGTGAATCGGTTCACAAAAATGTCATGAATTCCTACCATTGCCACCGGGACTCTAGGTGGCTCTTGATACAGAAAAGACTAAAAGTGGTAGCGTAGAGCGGAGTGGGCGCCTTCGCTGGTCACATGAAGCCCCTGGGATCCTTTTAATTGCGGAATGGTCGTGTTCTGTGTTAATATATGATGTCACAAGAACTACAAACCTTTATGTTAACTTCCAGGTTTTCAAAATAGCGATGAGCACAAATGGTATTTCAAGATAACTACCAATTGCAAGGTGACATGAAAATAGCTGAGATTTCTTGGTTAGGAAGCCACAGTCCCTGCTAATACACTGTGACATATTGCACATAATTCATAATTGAAAAAATGTTACATTTCTGTTCGAGGTTACTCAGACTAGTGATGTAAATGCTTCCCTAGGCAAGTTCAAGAACCTTCTGGATTCTATCCACAGAACACTTGGTTAAGAAGCCTAGTAGCTGAGCAGACAATAAGTAAGTAAACAGGGTGAGTGTAGATGGTGCTGAAGGCCCTGAAGGAAATCAAGAGGGTGATTTTGACAATAAAAACAGACGAGAGGGCCTGACTCTGGGGGGATGTCACAAAAAGCCCGGAAGACATTTGATGTTACAAAGCCTCTTACAGAGGCAGGAAATGGCCACCAGGGGCCCCATGCGGCCTAAGCCCTGCACAGTGAAAAATCTGACTCCAGTGGAAGATCTGTTTTTACTTTCTGACCACTGTGCTCCCCCAGTTCCTAAAACCCAGGCTCATTTACATCCTGTGGCTCAAGGGTAAAGAATCCGCTTGTCAAAGCAGAAGACTCGAGTTCAATCCCTGGGTCAGGAAGATCTTCTGGAGGAGGAAATGGCAACCCACTCCAGTATGCTTGCCTGGAGAATCCCCATGGACAGGGGAACCTGGTGGGCTACAGTCCATGGGGTTCCAAAAGAGTGGGACACGACTCAGAGACTAAACAGCAACAACAATTAGGCCCTAAAGGCATTTGATTTTGCAGATTTACTTGTTTGCAGTGAACCAGCCAAATAGCATCGATCTGCCCTGCAAAACTGAACCCCTCAAAGTTTAAAGAAATAGCTCAGTATCTCTCAGATCAGATCAGATCAGTTGAGCAGTCATGTCCGACTCTTTGCGACCCCATGAATCACAACACACCAGGCCTCCCTGTCCATCACCAACTCCTGGAGTTCACTCAGACTCATGTCCATAGAGTCAGTGATGCCATCCAGCCATCTCATCCTCTGTCGTCCCCTTCTCCTCCTGCCCCCAATCCCTCCCAGCATCAGAGTCTTTTCCAATGAGTCAACTCTTCGCATGAGGTGGCCAAAGTACTGGAGTTTCAGCTTTAGCATCATTCCTTCCAAAGAAATCCCAGGGCTCATCTCCTTCAGAATCTCCTTGCAGTCCAAGGGACTCTCAAGAGTCTTCTCCAACACCACAGTTCAAAAGCATCAATTCTTTGGCGCTCAGCCTTCTTCACAGTCCAACTCTCACATCCACACATGACCACAGGAAAAACCATAGCCTTGACTAGACAGACCTTTGTTGGCAAAGTAATGTCTCTGCTTTTGAATATGCTATCTAGGTTGGTCATAACTTTCCTTCCAAGGAGTAAGCGTCTTTTAATTTCATGGCTGCAGTCACCATCTGCAGTGATTTTGGAGCCCAGAAAGATAAAGTCTGACACTGTTTCCACTGCTTCCCCATCTATTTCCCATGAAGTGATGGGACCGGATGCCATGATCTTCGTTTTCTGAAAGTTGAGCTTTAAGCCAACTTTTTCACTCTCCACTTTCACTTTCATCAAGAGGCTTTTTAGTTCCTCTTCACTTTCTGCCATAAGGCTGGTGTCATCTGCATATCTCAGGTTATTGATATTTCTCCCGGCAATCTTGATTCCAGCTTGTGTTTCTTCCAGTCCAACATTTCTCATGATGTACTCTGCATATAAGTTAAATAAACAGGGTGACAATATACAGCTTTGACGTACTCCTTTTCCTATTTGCAACCAGTCTGTTGTTCCATGTCCAGTTCTAACTGTTGCTTCCTGACCTGCATACAAATTTCTCAAGAGGCAGATCAGGTGGTCTGATATTCCCATCTCTTTCAGAATTTTCCACAGTTTCTTGTGATCCACACAGTCAAAGGCTTTGGCATAGTCAATAAAGCAGAAATAGATGTTTTTCTGGAACTCTCTTGCCTTTTCTATGATCCAGTGGATGTTGGCAATTTGATCTCTGGTTCCTCTGCCTTTTCTAAAACCAGCTTGAACATCAGGAAGTTCACGGTTCACATATTGCTGAAGCCTGGCTTGGAGAATTTTGAGCATGACTTTACTAGCGTGTGAGATGAGTGCAACTGTGTGGTAGTTTGAGCATTCTTTAGCATTGCCTTTCTTTGGGATTGGAATGAAAACTGACCTTTTCCAGTCCTGTGGCCACTGCTGAGTTTTCCAAATTTCCTGGCATATTGAGTACAGCACTTTCACAGCATCATCTTTCAGGATTTGGAATAGCTCAACTGGAATTCTATCACCTCCACTAGCTTTGTTCGTAGTGATGCTTTCTAAGGCCCACTTGACTTCACATTCCAGGATGTCTGGCTCTAGGTCAGTGATCACACCATCGTCATTATCTGGGTCATGAAGGTCTTTTTTGTACAGTATCTCTGAATAGTCCTAATTGGGAACCAGCCTCCTTAAGGCTTGGAGAACCCCTGAACCTTCAAGGTCTCTACCATCTTTCATTCAAACTGATGGCCCAGGGTCCCCTCCCCTCAAGCTAGTGGGACACCTGGGTTCTCACCCATGGGTTCCCAGTCCAGAAGCAGCACGGGAGCAGCATTTGGGGCGGGGGAAGAGTTGGTGAGCTCAGGGTGGGTCGGAAGCGGCCTCTGTGGCTGGGCATGAAGCACTGCAGCAGGTTTGTGGGGTGACGTCAGGGTTGGCAGCCGTGAAGAACAACTTTGTTGACAAGAAGATTAATTAGACAAACGTAGTGCCCATCAGCTATTACCGCCCCTCCTCGGGGTCAGCTCTACTCAAGCCTTTGCAAGAGACTTTTTTTGTTCATCTTTTAAAATGAAAACCTAATCTCCTCACAAGGCAGCCAGAAAATAATTCATGGTGTGCCAGAGAGCAAGTACCTACAAGCAGGGACTGGAGAGGAAGGGTTCCTGTAAACCGCCAGGCCGCGGGCTGGCCCCGCCTGGGAGCGACCCGGCCTCTTCCTTCTGCCTGTACAGACCCGGCCCCAGGAAGCATGTTGAGCCCTGAATCCCTCCTCACAAGGGAGGACTCCCGGCTGGTGAGCTGTCTTGATCTCTCTTCCTCTCTCCCTTTCATGGGAGAGCGTCTCTGGAGTGGGGCTGGCAGCCAGCCACACCAGGTCTGCAGAGCTTGGGGCCTTCCGCCACCTACACCTTCCCTCTTTTCAAACGCCCTCTTTCTCCCAGCAGGAGCCTGCCCCATTGTCCTATTATTGGAAGAGACAGTGAATCAGTAAGTCGTCATGGCCTCATTCATCATCCGATAACTATTCCTTGACCCTCTTATGTGCCAGCAACAGCAGGGAGGAAGGGGCGATCGTGATATATCCCCTTGCTTTGGGGGCAGAGGCTTATATTCTGGAAGGAGAGATACAGCAGTGAGTAAGATAAACGCACACAGGCGCCTGTGGTAAAGGTCCAGACAGAGCAAAGTGAGGGGATGTGGTGGAGAGGGCCTGGAGGTGGCAGCCATGTTGGCAAGGGTGTCCCAAGGAGGTGAAATTGCAGTTGAGATCTGAGGAGGGAGGGAAGATGTTGGGGAGAGGTGGCATTCTCTCAGCTACAGGGGACAAGAGTCCGGTGGTGCCAAGGGAAGGGACTCTCTGTAAATACCTATTGACTGAATGAATTAAAAAATGTTTCTAAGTTTAACATTTTAATGTGAATTAGAACCTTCTGGGGACTTGCAGCCCCGTCAGTCCTGTCAGGTCTCCCTGAGGTTCTGGAACGCCCTCACCGTCAGACTGTGCTGTGCTGTGCTTAATCGCTCAGTCATGTCTGACCCTTTGTGACACCATGGATAGTAGCCTGCCAGGCTCCTCTGTCCATAGGGATTCTCCATGCAAGAATACTGGAGTGGGTTGCCATGCCCTCCTCCAGGGGATCTTCCTGACCCAGGAATCGAACCAGGGTCTCCTGCACTGCAGGTGGATTCCTTACCAGCTGAGCCAACATGGAAGCCTCCAGAGTCAGGCTAGGGACACCCAAACCTCATGGATGTCAACAAGCCAGTCCTGGGAACTTGTCAGAGCCCAGGGGGGCCTCGGGGGAGGCCCAGGCCTTAAGTTGTGCGTGGTGGGGGCAGCTGAGCACATGGAGGCTCCAAGTCCCAGAGGTCTCCTTGGTGTGGCAGATGAGCTGGCCTTCTCTTTCCCGGGCCTCTGAAAGCCTCCTAGGGCTGGGCATGGGTGATGGCACTTGATGGCTTTGTCAACCATTTTCTTAGTAGACTCCCCAAAGCTCCACGGGTCCCCCAGCAGCCTCCTGAACCCATATCTACTTCTTCTTGGACAGAACTGAGAATCCTGCCTGCGGGAGCCCAGGTCCGATGGGCATCTGCACCCAGGGCGATCCCAGGAGCCCGGAGGTGCGTCCCGCCCTTTAAGGAGCAAAGCACAGCGGTCACTGCACAGTCCTCCGTCTTCCACGGAAGGAGGAGCCTGTTTGCCGCCTTGAGGGTGTCCTGTCGGAGACCGGAGTGGGAAGGAGCATCTGTGCTGCCTCCTGGGGCCACGCCCCTCTGTGGGCGGACAGGGCCTGCGTCCTGTCCTATCAAGGTCATCTCGAGTCCGTGGAGCCCTGAATTGGCCCCAGGTCTGTGTGTGCCTGACTCCTCCATCTGTTTTCCTCTGGGTGACACAGCAGCTGGATGTGTGTATATGTGTCGGGGGGTGAGGCAGACAGAACTTGGACACGTGAGGCTGATGGGCACACACTCGTGTGCCCTCGCACACAAGCACAAGACCCCTTCAGTGGGCCCACAAAGAGCTGGGGGTGGACCTCCAAGGGATGGGCTATACAGCCCGGCTCCCCGCACCACTGTGTCCTGACAGCCCACTCCTGTGCTTCTTAAATTCAAACCTGGAGGAAGATGTTTATCAAGGTAGAAAAGTAACACATTTTATCTCACAGCTTCTTATCTTGATTAGGAATGGCAATCGACACATGGCATGGGGCCTCCACGTTTACCCTTGTCCTGGCCTCCAAAATGTCAGGAAGTTAGGACACTCTTGGAGGAATTTACCAGAACCAAGGAATCCTCCTCATGGGGACAGCTGAGTCCGTGTCCCCTTTCTCGCATCTTGCGTGAATGAACCTCTGCACCCTGATCCTCCAGGTGAGGGCCAGCCTGGGTTTAACATGAGGTCCCAGGGCCGCCCCCAGATCCGATGAACAGGGTCTCGGGGGAGGGTCTTGGGAAGCTGTGTCTTTTGCCCCTGTTCTCCTTTCTCCATCAAGTGACTCAGAAGTGTGAGCCCTTTGTGGGGAAGGGGACAGGAGTTCTCTGTTTAAAGCCCAGTGGGGGAAATGCAGTCTTGGACTTGCCTGCTGTCTCTGAATAGATCTCTGGGGGCCGTGGGGTCAGATCCTTGTAGGGAACCCCCTTTTCCAGCTGCACATGGAGGGGGCTCCAGACTCATGGGGCTTAACTTAAGAAACCACTCATGTCTGTCCTACACCCCATCTGGAGGCCCCCAGAGCCCCACCTGGTCCTGATTCTCCTCCAGGAGGGGATGCAAAAGTTAGAACAGGAGGCAGTGAATGGCCTGTGTATTATTCTGACCTGCCACCAATCTGTGACCGTGGGCCTTTTTTTCCCCTTTCCAGGCCTCAGTTTCCCAGGGCTATAAAGGTGATTTCAGAAAAAAAACTTCCACATAAGGCATCAATTCACCTCTCCTGGTCACAAGAGAGGGCAAATGGATTAGAAAGTTTTCATTCCTTTGGTCTAGCGGTTTTTGGAGCACTGAGTTGCCAGAGGAAGTGAAGCCACTTAGTCTTGTCTGACTCTTTGCAACATTTTGGACTGTAGCCTATCAGGCTCCTCCACCCATGGGATTTTCCAGGCAAGAGTAATGGCAAGAGTAGGTTGCCATTTCTTTCTCCAGGGGATCTTCCCAACCCAGGGATCGAACCCGGGTCTCCCGTGTTGCGGGCAGATGCTTTATTGTCTGAGCCACCAGGGAACAGATGTTCAAACAGAAGACTCAGTGCCCACACACTGAGTGGGCTCATCCAGCTGCCCGACTCTTCTCGGTTTCCCGGTCTCTGCTGCCCTCTGCTGCCCAGAGCAGGCTGGGCCAGGCCAATGCAATCAGCCTGGAGCGTGGAGCCCAGGACCCCTTTCTAAAGCTTTCTCTTTTCACTTGCAGGAGACCTGAGGCTCAGAATGGACAGCGTCTTCCTCTAGGCCACACACCAGCTAAGCAGGGCAGAGGGTCCTCTGCCCCATGGCCCCTCCTGGGGCCTGGACCAGCCTCCAGAAGGGCAGCTTCTCAGGCCTCATTCCAGACCTGACTCTGAAACGGGTGGCTGCCACTCAGCTTTCAGCATCTTCATAAACCCTCCACGTGATTCTCATGCATACTCCAGATGAGAACCTTTGCTATGGCTCTGAACCTGGAATTTCAGAGGAGGAGTAGACTTTAAGAAAAAAAATCATATTGTGCATCAGAGGAGCCTGGTGGGCTACAGTCCTTGGGGTAGCAAAGAGTCAGACACAACTGAGTGACTAAGCGTATGCACGAACACACACACGCATCTTTAAAATTAAAATGATACATGAAAATGCAGAAGTTCAACTGCTTGGTTTTTATTTCATCCTTAAGCTCAGCACTGTGAGAATGCTGGATTTCCGTAGCACACAGGTGGGTTCTGTTCAAGCTTTTGTTGAGACTCCTTGGGGACACATAGAAAGTTTTCTCTGATCTGGGTGATATGTGTGCCACTCTAGTGAGTGACAGAGAGCTTCTGCTATCGAGCAGGATTTCTGAAGTCTGGAGAGAAGCATGTGATGATCGGCAGCATCAGGGAAGGACTTTGGACTTCCAAGACAGTCCTGATTTGAATTCATTCGTCTATATATTCACCCCTTCACTTACACAACTGTTTATCAAGCTCCAACTATGAATTCTGCAGACTGTGCTGGCTGTTCAGCCTTTGGTCTCTACCCTTACTGATACAGTCCAGTGGGAAAGACAGAGAGGAGACCAAAAATTACACAGAAAAATGAATTCCACTGAAATTAATTAGTCATAATGATAATGAGTTCCCTGAAGAGGGCTTTCTGGGTGTCCTGATAGTCATGAGGGCACAGCCTAGGGAGAGGATTATAAAACAGGGTGACGATATATCTAATGAAGAAGGTGGTCCCGAGGGCTATGGGAGGGGAAGGGATGCCCTCTTCCCACAGGAGCTGCAAGGGGAACCCAGAGAAAAGACCTCACGGAGGTTGAGGGTTGGTGGGCTGAGTCTTTTTACTATTAGAATTTAAACTTGACTTTTATTATGAGACAACATTTTATTCTTAAAAATGTTTTGAATATAGATAATACAGTAAATGTTAAACCACAGACAATCCCACTGTGTAGACATAACCACTGACAAGAGTTTGCTCTAGAGACTTCTGAATATTTTATGTCAGTCTGTGTGATACCGTGTTATGCTATGTGAAAGTGTTAGTCACTCAGCCATGTCTGATTCTTTTGTGACCCCATGGGCTGTAGCCCACCAAGCTCCTCTGTCCGTGGGATTCTCCGACAAGAATACTGGAGTGGGTTGTCATTTCCTTCTCCGGGGGGTCTTCCTGACCCAGGGATTGAACCCGTGTTTTTTGCGTTGCAGGCAGATGCTTTATGGTCTGAGCCACCACTAGCCACCATGCTACGTATTGTTTGGTGATTTGCTTTTTAAATGAGCAATGTGCATGGGCCTTCTTTCTTCCTGCCTACCCTTCATGTGTGAATACCTCTCTGCTAGTACCTGGCTGTTTCAAGGACATCCAATGTTTCTTTCATTTTAATACCTGTCAAGTTGTCCCCCCATCCCTAGGTGTACCGAACACGTCAGACCACTGGGAGGGGATTTTTGTTATGAAAAATGTGGTAGCTTTGGGACTTCCCTAGTGATCCAGTGGTTAAGATTCTGCGCTCCCAATGCAGGGGATCAGAGTCCGTTCCCTGGTCAGGGTAACTAGATCCTGCATGCTGCAACCAAGACGAGGCACAGCCAAAAAAAAAAAAAAACCAAAAAACAAAGAAAAAACTCAAAAATAAAAATGTGGTAACTTTAAGATAGCAGTGGCGGTGTTCTGGGACTTACTGTGGGAAAAATCGTTACACACTCACAGAGATAATAATCCCCTAAGGGCCAGAAGATCATGAAATCAGACCAGAAGCTCCAAGCAAGAGGTGGAGGGGTTCCTGCCCAGGCGGAGACTGGAAGGGAGGAGAAGGGAGACAGCGGTGTGGGTTTGGGGGTTTGGGGGTCACACAGGGAAAGGCAGAGCCCGCTTGGGAGCAGAGAGATCGGGGCTGAGGTGCTCGCTGCCCACTTGCTTTTCTGGGTGGACAACATCGTAACGAGGATCAAAGTCTCCTCCCCACAGACTGCCAATCCACAGTGGAGCCGAGTGCCCTCACGGTGCCCTGGACCAGACACGGCCCCAGGACTCAGCCTCTGAGGGTGACAGAGCCTTCCACAAGGTTCTGCTGACAACGGGCAAGAGCCAGGGTGGAGAGGGGAGTAGCTCCCAGCACACGGGTCTGCTCGAAGCAGCATGGCGGCGTTCGTGCAGAGGGCAGGTGAAGAACTCCGACACAAAGAGAGGGCTAGGTGCCGGAGAAAGCTCAGAAAACGATGTATGCACGTGTGCTGTGTTCACAGCGACCAGCTGCTCTGAGAATTCTGTATCAGTGTCAGAATGATGACTGCGCTTAAACTAGGGAAGCACAGATCACATAGCAAAGCGCTCCAGCCAGGGACAGAGGAAGGCCCTACCTGGGTCTTCACCCATCTCTGAAGGGTCCAGAAAGTCAGCCAAGGGGAAGAGGTGAACACACCCCTGTGCTGAGAAGATGGTCCTTTGTAAGCCGTCGGAGTCTTTTATGAAGAGGGTGGCCTGGCAGGCACTTCATCTCGTAGTCGCCTTCACTGTGATGGGAGGAGAACAGAGGGATAAGCAAAGAAACTCAATCCTGGCCGCACGTGAAAGTCCCTTGGGGGCACTGTGTAAACCTCAGGCTCTCAGACCCCGGCTCTTGAGACTCCAACTGAACAAGGCTGTGTGGTTATATGATTTTTAAAAAGGAGTTTACACACACATGTCCAGTAGCCAGGAGTGAGGCAGAACTTCCTGGGACCCTACTCTCAGAGCCCAAGTGCATCAGTGAGGGGCCTCAGTAGCTCAGAAAGACTAGGGTACTCCAAAGAGCGGCACGTCTTTTAGCTTCTTTTTTCTTTTCTGTTTTTTTCCTTTCTAACATAGTAAAGCTAAGAGATTAAGCGTGATGCTGATGCGTTCTTATTTTTATGATTATGGAAGTCAAAAACTGTCAGCACAAAAGCTGATTTTGGCCTAGCGATGTATTTTGTTTGGCGTTCACTGGATTTTTTTTTTTAAAACTCAAGCCAACCTTTAAAAATCTGGATATTTCATGGAGTTATTTGGACTTGCAGTTTCTTTTGAAAGATCAAAAGCATCTGATACTTGGTGCCCCAATGGCATTGTCTCTGTGCCCACAGACAGCAAGTGCTGAGTAGGGGCTCTGGCTTACTTCGCTGAGCCTGTTGCCCTGGGACCCCCTAATACAGGGTGTGCTTTGCCACTGCACCCTGACTTTCTGATTTGTTTTTAAGCCTGTGGATCCCACATAAGTAAAAGAAAAAAAATTGGTCCATCAGAATCTAATCTGTGCTAAAATTGAGCAACACAAAGTGAGTTGCTCACAGTTCTTTCCAAACCAGAAAAGTGTGTACACTTCATTTTGCCCCAGGAACCAGCCAAACAACATTAGCCAATTTGTCAAAATTACAGCAACACAGTCTGTTTTCATTTTTAAAATAGCATAACCACAAACGTATCTAGAGAAAAAAAATCTGCTGAATTTGACGTTGTTGGTCATTTCCAAGTTCCCTGTTGTACACTGTGTCTGCTCCTTTGCTCACTAATGCAAGGTAAGTTTATCAAAGCCAATGGGAGATTCGACAATGACGTGCTTTCTCTGGCTGCCTTGCGGGGAGGGTGCCTAATAAGGCATTTACCATGCACAGTGCGGCCGGAGACCATGCAGGTGAGGGACCAGGGCTGCTGAATCTCATCGTTTTCTTCAAGTGGCCAAAATGGTTTTTTCCTGGGTTTATACCTGGAAGGACTGATGTTGAAGCTGAAACTCCAATACTTTGGCCACCTGATGCGAAGAGCTGACTCTGGAAAAGACCCTGATGCTGGCAAAGATTGAAGGCAGGAGAAGGGGACGACAGAGAATGAGATGGTTGGATGGCATCACCGACTCAATGGACATGAATTTGAGTAAACTCCGGGAGTTGGTGATGGACAGGGAGGCCTGGCGTGCTGCAGTCCATAGGGTCGCAAAGAGTCGGAGATGACTGAGCGACTGAACTGAACTGACACCTGATGACAGAGAGGCTGAGAACCAAAGTGAAGCTTTCAGCAGACAAAAAGGGATTGAGGGACCCTGAGAGGCTTGGGAACGTGATATAACGTGTGGGGCTCAGAGGTAGGGCACCTGATCTGGGTGGTGGGGGAATGGGAGGCGTGAGGTGGGAGAGGATGCTCAGCCTTGAGGATGTGAGGATGGTTACATGTTCTCCAGGCAGATGAGGCAGGTCAGGTGGTCTGGTATTCCCATCTCTTGAAGAATTTTCCACAGTTTCTTGTGATCCATACAGTCAAAGGCTTTGGCATAGTCAATAAAGCAGAAATAGATGTTTTTCTGGAACTCTCTTGCTTTTTCCATGATCCAGCGGATGTTGGCAATTTGATCTCTGCTTCCTCTGCCTTTTCTAAAACCAGCTTGAACATCTGGAAGTTCATGGTTCATGTATTGCTGAAACCTGGCTTGGAGAATTTTGAGCATGACTTTACTAGCGTGTGAGATGAGTGCAACTGTGTGGTAGTTTGAGCATTCTTTGGCATTGCCTTTCTTTGGGATTGGAATGAAAACTGACCTTTTCCAGTCCTGTGGCCACTGCTGAGTTTTCCAAATTTGCTGGCATATTGAGTGCAGCACTTTCACAGCATCATCTTTCACGATTTGAAATAGCTCCACTGGAATTCCATCACCTCCACTAGCTTTGTTCGTAGTGATGCTTTCTAAGGCCCACTTGACTTCACATTCCAGGATGTCTGGCTCTAGGTCAGTGATCACACCATCGTGATTATCTGGGTCGTGAAGCTCTTTTTTGTACAGTTCTTCTGTGTATTCTTGCCACCTCTTCTTAATATCTTCTGCTTCTGTTAGGTCCATACCATTTCTGTCCTTTATCGAGCCCATCTTTGCATGAAATGTTCCCTTGGTATGTCTAATTTTCTTGAAGAGATCTCTAGTCTTTCCCATTCTGTTGTTTTCCTCTATTTCTTTGCATTGATCACTGAGGAAGGCTTTCTTATCTCTTCTTGCTATTCTTTGGAACTCTGCATTCAGATGCTTATATCTTTCCTTTTCTCCTTTGCTTTTTGCTTCTCTTCTTTTCACAGCTATTTGTAAGGCCCGCCCCCACCCCAGACAGCCATTTTGCTTTTTTGCATTTCTTTTCCATGGGGATGGTCTCGATCCCTGTCTCCTGTACAATGTCACGAACCTCAGTCCATAGTTCATCAGGCACTCTATCAGATCTAGTCCCTTAAATCTATTTCTCACTTTCACTGTATAATCATAAGGGATTTGATTTAGGTCATACCTGAATGGTCTAGTGGTTTTCCCTACTTTCTTCAATTTAAGTCTGAATTTGGCAACAAGGAGTTCATGATCTGAGCCACAGTCAATACCAGACCACCTGACCTGCCTCTTGAGAAACCTGTATGCAGATCAGGAAGTAACAGTTAGAACTGGACATGGAACAACAGACTGGTTCCAAATAGGAAAAGGAGTACATCAAGGCTGTATATTGCCACCCTGCTTATTTAACTTCTATGCAGAGTACATCATGAGAAACGCTGGGCTGGAAGAAGCACAAGCCGGAATCAAGATTGCAGGGAGAAATATCAATAACCTCAGATATGCAGATGACACCACCCTTATGGCGGAAAGTGAAGAGGAACTAAAAAGCCTCTTGATGAAAGTGAAAGAGGAGAGTGAAAAAGTTGGCTTAAAGCTCAACATTCAGAAAACAAAGATCATGGCATCTGGTCCCATCACTTCATAGCAAATAGACGGGAAAACAGTAGAAACAGTGTCAGACTTTACCTTTTGGGGCTCCAAAATCACTGCAGATGGTGACTGCAGCCATGAAATTAAAAGACGCTTACTCCTTGAAAGAAAAGTTATGACCAACCTAGATAGCATATTGAAAAGCAGAGACATTACTAAATGTCTGTTTAGTCAAGGCTATGGTTTTTCCAGTGGTCATGTATGGATGTGAGAGTTGGACTGTGAAGAAAACTGAGCACCAAAGAATTGATGCTTTTGAACTGTGGTGTTAGAGAAGACTCTTGAGAGTCCCTTGGACTGCAAGGAGATCCAACCAGTCCATTCTGAAGGAGATCAGCCCTGGGTGTTCTTTGGAAGGACTGATGCTAAAGCTGAAACTCCAATACTTTGGCTACCTCATGCGAAGAGTTGACTTGTTGGAAAAGACTCTGATGCTGGGAGGGATTGGGGCAGGAGGAAAAGAGGACGACAGAGGATGAGATGGCTGGATGGCATCACTGACTCAATGGACGTGAGTCTGAGTGAACTCTGGGAGTTGGTGATGGACAGGGAGGCCTGGCGTGCTGCGATTCATGGGGTTGCAAAGAGTTGGACACGACTGAGCGACTGAACTGAACTCAACTGAGGCAGATGAGGCAGGAAAGGTGTCCCAGACAGCAAGGACCAAGCTGTGACTATGTCACATGATCAGGAATCACAAGTGTCTCGGGTTGATCACATTGTAAGGTGCAAAGAACAGATGCTGAGTGAGAGGCGTGGCCTGACCCTGGATGATGGAGGGTATTTCATGTCATTTAACTTGAGCCTAGGGGGTTCAGTGACATAGTTACACTGATCTATGGGGAAGACTGGAAGAGCAAAGTGGTTTTCTAAACTTGGAAGAGAGAGCTCTGGTAGGAGATAAGGAAGGGAGGGACATCTTCATTGTTGCAATTCAACAAAGCACAGCTGGCTAAAAGCAAGCAGAATGCAGAGAGAACCTGTGATCAAGCAGGTTTGGGAACCCTGAACACTGTGTCCTTTGCTTGAAGGGACTCAACTTGTATCTGACATATTAAAAGTCCTGAGGTCTGCAATACAGTAATTTGCTTAACTATGTTTATTTTGGCAGTTCCCAAACTTATTTGACTATGATGTTTAAAACATTTATTAATATTTTTGCAGGATATTACAGTTCTAAGGAACACGTACTGGGATAAATTGGCAAAACGGATTTTCTGTTCCAGAAGCCAAGAAAGCTAAAACCACAGAGAATCCTGGACTCTGGAATCTTCCCCGAGCCAGAGTCATGGGTCTGGATGGCTTTGACTCCCTAGGGCTTCCCTGAGCTGTGGGTGCTGGAACTGTTGCTGTCCATGGTTTTCCCTGATCCACAGTGGGCCTCAGAGAGAGATGCCTGCAAAGCATCATGAGGGCTTCTGGAAAGATGGAAACGGAAGGCTGGGAGCCTGGTTATGTCAACCTGGTTGACAGGGAAATTTCTAGTCCAGAAGTACAACTGAAAACCATTCCTCTGTTTCTGGAACTCTGGGCTCTTCCCTGACAAAGCAGATTCAGTAAAACAAACATAGGCAGAAAGCCTCCTCCAGCTTAGCCAGGAGGCGAGGATGGGGGAACGGAGGCAGAATTCTTACCGTTCCGGGTGATGAAGGGGGGCATTGGCCCTACAGCTTGAGGTCCCTGAGGAATTCCCGGTCCTCCTTTTTGCTCAGAGGAGGTGTGTTAGTTGGCCAGGATTGCCATAAAAAAAAAAAAAAAAAGGCACAAACTTAGTGGCTTGAAACAAGAGGAGTTTGTTCTCCCGGGGTTCTGCAAGCCAGATGTCTGTAATCAAAGTTGGTAGGGCCATGCTTTCTCTGCAGGTTCCAGGGAAGAATCCTTCTTGCCACATCCCAGCTTCTGTCCTTCCAGTGAGCCTCAGCATCTGTGGCCGGCAGCTGCATCACTCCGATCCCCACCTGTCTTCACACAATCTTCATCCCTGTGTGTGTCCTCTTCTCTTCCTATAAAGACACCATCATTGTCTGATGATGTCATCTCAAGGTCTAATCACTTCTGCAAAGACCCTATTTTCAAATAAAGTCACATTCTGAGGTTCCAAGTGGACATGAATTTAATGGGAGGGAGATATCATTCAAGCCCCTACAAGGAGCCAGCAATTCCCCAGCAGTCTCCAGCAGGCCTCCCCCTTGGCAGAGGCTGACATGTGTGTCTGTGGGGCCCTCTCTTTCTATTTTGATTTGGATTTGATCATGGCCTGAAGGTCTGGGAGCTCGGAGGCTGGGCTGCAGCCCTGAAATTCACCAAGCCTCTCTGTTACTCTGTGAAAAAGCAGAGCCCCCACCTCTCAGACACAGCAACACCATTCACATCCCCACCAGCCGGCTGAGGCACGAGTGACTGAAATCTCACGGGGAGTCGAGTTTGGCTCAGAAACTTGAGTGGGCGGGAACTTAGGGTAGTGATGGAGCTCAGAGGTTCTCCTTTGTCTCTTTGCTTTTTTAACCTGCCATTGTGTTCTTGAAGTTGTCAGCTGGCTCTGTTTCTAGAAGCGGTTGGAAACTCCATAATCACCTTGGGGATGGACTTTCTTTATTGCTGGACAAAGTGTCTCCAAGGGTTCTGGGGAGCCCTTTGGGGTATACTGTTCCTTCCCCAGGCCCTGAACTTGGAAGCTCAGGGGGAGAAGTTAGGAGAGGCTTGGAAGCAGATTGCGGGAGAAGTTAGGAGAGGTTCCCCACCATTGACAGCTACAAATGGACATAGGGTCCCAAAAGATGGGGAGGCTCATGTCCAACTCTGCAACCTCATGGACTGTAGCACGCAGGCTTCCCTATCCTTCACTATCTCCTGGAGTCTGCTCAAGTTCATGCCCACTGAATCAGTGATACTACATAACCATCTCATCCTCTGGCTCCCCCTTCTTATCCTGCCCTCAGTCTTTCCCAGCATTAGGGTCTTTTCCAATGAGTCGGCACTTTACATCAGGTGGCCAAAGTATGGGAGCTTTAGCTTCAGCATCAGTCCTTGCCATGGATATTCAGAGTTGATTTCCTTTAGGATTGACTGGAGGGTCCTGGACTGCAAGGACATCAAACCAGTCAACAGCCCTAGGGGGGAAGTATAAGTCACCATCCCCATTTGGCAGGGGACTAAACTGAGGCTCAGAGAGGCATAGCTTGCTGCCCGTTGGCACACAGCTATGATGGAGCTGGGATTCTGACTAGCTGGATTGATTCAGAGATCAGGTTTTCACCTGCTACACTGCACTGCCGCTGCCACTTGGGGGGCCTCTGGAGTCATCCCGCTGTCAGCTAATGCCCCTTCTAGTGGCAGAACTTATGATTGATCAGCGGACAGCCTGGGAGGTAGTGAGCACCCGTCCCAGGAGGCCTGTGAGCAGACGCAGGATGGCCGTTTGGAAGAGACCATGGCAAGGCTGGCTTCCCACCCCCAGGGAGCCTGAGAAGCAAAGTGGAAAGAAATCTGCGGTGGCATGAATTATTCAGAAACTCCAAGGGTTAAGCAATCTCATTAAGTGTGTTCTGTTCTCAGGGTTTGTTCTTTGGTTTGTTTTTTTGGTTGAAGTGTTTTTGTTTTCTTTCCTTCTCATGAAACTTCTAGACGTGGAGGAAATTGTTTGATGATCTCAATCCTCGCTTTGTGTGTATAAAAGAGTTAGTGTCTCTCTGGGAAAAGACATTAAATCCTTTTGCTTCAACTGAGGGCAAATCAGTTCAAGGGGAGCCCTGAGGCTTGTTCTGGGAAGGCTCCATCTGTGTGGCTCAAGGGCCAGCCTCCTGCAAGTCCCTGGGTCATCCCTGGTCCCTTCACATTGGAAGTCCCAGAAATGCTGCTGAGAGTGTGGTCATTGCTCTGACCCCTGAGAATGATATCCCATAGCCTGTAGGTCTCTATGTATCTCGGGTGACCGAGTCCACCCCAGTCCCCAGCACAGATTCCACGTGATGCGTGGAGACAGCAGGGGAGAAAGAGAGGACGGGCAAAGAGGGGAGACAGGCATTCCTGGTTAAGTGTGTCTGGCTATTGTTGGTTGAAACACAGTTATGCAGGATTCTTACAGGACTTCTCAGAGCCTTTAGGTGTCTCTGTGCATTGTGACAAGACTTTAGACTATCTTGTTTTCCTGAATTATTTAATTCCTGTCTCCTTTTTAATAAACTTTATTATTTGGCGCCCCCATCCCCCACCAAGCTTTTTCCTGAAGCATATATCATGGGACTACCTCTTGCACGTGTTCCTTGGCATCGCCTTTTGGAGGAAATAACCTTAGACTGTCATCTCTGAATTAGGACCTTTGCTCTCCACAAATATTTATGGAGTCCCTATGGTGAGCCAGCAAGGATGCCAGTTACTTTGGGAACATCTCAGGGAAGGATTCATCTCTCCTGTGGTTTTCTGAGTTCGGTTCAGAACTCAAGGCTAAGGATTCTCATGGGCCTCTTTGCTCAAGGAAGGGGCACAGCACCCCTTCCCTCCTTCCA
Source organism: Bos indicus (assembly GCF_029378745.1). NCBI lineage: Eukaryota > Metazoa > Chordata > Mammalia > Artiodactyla > Bovidae > Bos > Bos indicus. The sequence goes on along the minus strand of NC_091785.1, from coordinate 40,369,482 downwards.
CAGGGCAAAATGTGGAGCTCCGGGCTAGACCCAGAGAAGGAGGGCCCTTTAAAGGTCCCCTCACTCCTCCTTGGTCTCCTCCATCTGTCTTCCCTCTCTTCCCCAACTCCACATCATTCTCAAGCGTCCAGGCCTCCAACACCTCCCCAGGGCTGGGAAGCTGTTTTCAGGGCTCAATGCCGCAGGGTGCTCCAAGCCAGACGGGGTGATGAGACATGGCTCTGGCTGTGGGGATGGCCCCGGCAGGCATCACCCCAGTGAAGCCGGGAGAGGGCTGCAGGGCTGTGGGGAGCGGAGACCCCTGAGGGCAGAACTGGGTCTGAAGGTTGGGGCTGTGTGGCTCTCACCGCAGACCAGTGCGTGTTATGGGGGAACCCTGACTCCCTGCCAGTTGTGGGGGGAGTGGAATGAGCATGTTGGTTCTCTCTCAGCTCCTTCCTGATGATTCGTGAGGCCACTGAAAACCTGAGGTTCCTGGGGCCACACAGGCACAGTTACTCCTGCTCACGAAAAACAAGACACTTCCTTGGGCTCCACTGATGGGGAGGAAGAGGAAGTTTTCCAGGGACACTTGGAGGCTCATTAATCAGAGTGTTAGAGATGTTCTGATCCTCACTTGGCTCTTTGTGGGGAGAACGCAGAGGGGAGGTGGTGAGTCTTCTCAGAATCCTCAGGTAAACTAAGCATGCAGCTCCTCTCTGGAGCAGAGGGGCTCCAGACTCTCGCGAACAACCGTCTCCCCCGAGATAGCGCCAAAAATGAGAGCCAATATTTGTCAGTATTCATCCTGCCAAGCTGTGTCCCAAGAGCTTTTCAACTTAACGAGGGAAGGACTATCATCGAACCCATTGTACAGATGAGGAAACTGAGGCGTGAGGATGCTAGATTCACTGGTCAGGGATTACAAAACTCACAAAGGCAGAACCAGGAGTCAGACGTGGGGTGGGAGTCGGGTCAGGGCCAAGAGTCCGTGGAGGAGCAGCTCAGGGGGCTCAAAGAGCTGCTGAGAGGGACAGAGTGGGCAGAGCCAGCACGCCAAGGGGGCAGGTGACAGCACTCGGGTCACCCCGCCCGCTCTGCCTGCACCCCCCTCCCCGCTTCCCCCACTCCCCACAGTAGAGAGTGAAGTACTGGCTTTCCTGGACAGACTGCATCTTGGTTATCTACAGATTTCAGAGAAGAAAAAGCAATGAACATCATTTTCCTCTCTCAAAAGTGCTTTTTTTCTGGATTCATCAACCACAGTAGAGATACTGTCCAGTTAGTAACTACCCTTCAGTTAGTAAGTTTTCAGATAACCGCATTTAAATAAGATACCGTGTGCATTTGTTAAAGGAAATGAAATATGAGACAAAGATGTGTGAGGAGGCTTGTCCTGCTGCAGGTGCCAGGATAAAATGGAAACTTTCGGAACATGATTACCCAACACCTGTCGGGAACCTTTCTGGAACCCTGGAGAATGTGGGGGCCACCCCAGGGCACAGTCAGATGGGAAGGCCTCTGGTGTCCTAGGGGTGAGGACGAGGCTGGTACCAGGCTGGTCTCAGAAGGCTGTCCGAGCCCTCTGGAAAGGCCACCTCTGGGCAGCCGGTGTGGCTGAGCCCTCCCCAGTCCAGAACTTCCCTGGGCACTTTAGTGTGTGCCTGTCCCCGTCTCATGGACCAAGGCTGTCTCAGTCCTGTACCAGCCTCCACTCAAATCCAGCCTCCTCTCTGACTTTTCCCAAAAGCCTAGTCACATCAATCACAAGGTGAATTTCCTACTTTTATTAAAGATTTGTGGAGCCGCAGGAGAGAGCGCATTGCACATGGCATTTCTGAGAAAAATCCCCATTTCACGTGTCTTCTTCCAAAGCATCTTGATGACAGCACTGCAAATCGGGCTCCGGACAAGGCTGGGGTGAGCGGAGCTGCCATCTCCAGCTTGTGCTCCTGGAAGAGCAGCAAGGCCGGCCTGCCTCTGCGTCTGCGTCCGGAAAGCAGCCCTCTTCATCATCCCCACTCGCCTCGCCCCCTGCCCGGAGGCAGTTCAGTTCAGTTCAGTTCAGTTGCTCAGTCGTGTCTGACTCTTTGCGACCCCATGGACTCTCTGTCCATCACCTGGAGTTTACTCAGACTCATGTCCATTGAGTTGGTGATGCCATCCAACCATCTTATCCTCTGTCATCCCCTTCTCCCGCCTTCAATCTTTCCCAGCATCAGGGTCTTTTCCAATGAGTTGGTTCTTTGCCTCAGGTGGCCAAAGTACTGGAGCTTCAGCTTCATCATCAGTCCTTCAAATGAATATTCAGGACTGATTTCCTTTAGGATGGACTGGTTGGATCTCCTTGCAGTCCAAGGGACTCTCTCAAGAGTCTTCTCCAACACCACAGTTCAAAAGCATCAATTCTTTGGTGCTCAGATTTCTTTATGGTCCAACTCTCATATTGGTACATGACTACTGCCCTGAGGCAGGGATGGTGATAAATAAGCCACCCAGACTGGCTTCCTGCTGCAAAGGCAGGGGCTCCCAGGACCCTCCTCTCTGGTATCCTGATCTTTCTCCCTCAGTGGCCCACTCTGCCCTCTGTGGCTCTGTCATTTCTCAGGCTCCTGGAAGACTGAGGCCAGGGCCTCCACATCCTTTCCTCCAGGATGACAACAATGATGGAGGTTTGGCACGTGTTCATACTGAGCAAAGGCTCATTCACAGGAAAGGAGACTTTGATGGGCGTGGGTTTCCTGCAAGGGCACCGCGTCTCCACCTGCTTTTGTTGGAAGCCGGACAGGGCAGGCCAGCCCTGCCTGGAAGGGGAGTAGCAGACCCAACACCGAGATGATTCTGCAGACCTCTCGAGGCCCTTCCTGGACACGGCTCAGGTGCCACTAAGAAGCACGGGCTCCTGGACAGGGGATCTGGGACAGAGACCCAGGGAGTATCTTAGATGATGGGGGTTGCGGGGAGGAGGACAGGAAGCAGGTCTCAGTGGCTGCCAGGCCCCCCAGAGGAGAGGCTCCCTGCCGGCTCTCACCGGGACAGCCCAACCCTCTGCTTCTCTTCCAGCTCCCCCAGCCCATTTCTTCATGCAGCCTTTCACTTCACATTTATTCATCAAGGGCTTTCTGTGTGCTCGACCCTCTGCTAGGATCTGAGGGCTCAGGAAAGCACAAGATAGACCTGCCCTCGTGGAGCCTACAATCTCATGAGGAAGCCAGGGGTTCTGGAAAAAGGCAAGCAGGATCAGGGCTAGTGGAGTTTGGGACCCTGCTTGTAAGAGAGCAGTGCGGCCCAGCTGAGGGTGAGGTGACATCTGAGCCGAGGTCTTGGGGAGGTAACAGTGAGCCCCGTGAGCGGCAGGGGAAGAGAGCTCCGGGCAAAGGGCACAGCGAGTGCAAAGGTGCTGAAGCGGAATGGATTACATTCAAGGTCAGAGGTAGGTGGGCAGGGCTAGACAACACAGCTGTTGCTACTGCTCAGTCACTCAGTTATGTCCTGACTCGTTTGTGACCCTATGGGCTATACCCCACCAGGCTCCTCTGTCCATGGGACTCTTCAGGCAAGAATACTGGAGTGGGTTGCTGTGCCCTCTTCCAGGGCATCTTCCTGACCCAGGGATCAAACGTGCATCTCTTGTCTCCTACATTGGCAGGCGGATTCTTGACCATTGCACCACCGGGGAAGCACTTAGATAATGCAGGGCCTCCCTTACAGACAAGCGTGTGGTGGGAGCCACTGGAGAGATGTGGCCAGGGCAGCATTTGATGAGAATCTTGTGTCCAAACATCACTCTGGCTGCTTTCAGGGCTTCCTGGGTGGCACCAGTGGTAAAGAACCTTCCTGCCAGTGCAGGAGACATAAGAGACACAGGCTCAATTCCTAGGTTGGGAAGATCCCCTGGAGAAAGACAACCCACTCCAGTATTTTTGCCTGGAGAACCCCATGGACAGAGGAGCCTGGCAGGCTACAGTCCATAGGGTCACAAAGAGTTGGACATGACTGAAGCGACTTAGCATGCACGCACACACGCTCTGTGACTAGACTCCCAGACTAACATGGAAGCAGGGAGATGGCTAAGCTGCTGTTCTCTCTACCAGTTCTGAGCTCCCCTCTCAGGGGCAATAGGCTGGCCTCGCCACAGTGGTCAGACCCGCAGGCTCACTGGCCAGCAGGTCAGGAGCTTCTGCTCTTTCACCCCCTGTCAGAGCAGCAGATGTCAGCTGCCACCTGGAGCAGCTGCCCGGCTCTCTGGTGAGCTGGCCCCCAGCTGGGCCCTCATGGGCGTCCAAGCAGCTGGTCCACACATTCCTCCCACCCAGCCCTGGGGGAGAAGTCCCACATTCCTGAAAAATGGAACCATTTGCTTGTGTTGGTTGTAAGCCTGCTGTCCTGACCACATCTTTCCTTGCACTTATCTGCCTGGAGGCCCTGGGCTCATCCGTGCTCATCTGTCAAGGCTATGCTGACACCCCTCCCTGGGAGCCCCCGGGGAGTCACCCACTCCCCGTCCTCTCTGAACCCCAGTGCAGCTGCTGTGGGCCTCCCCGGCTCTGGTGTCCACTGTTTGCTGTGTCCTTTCAAGGCCACTCCCAGTGGACTCTGTCCTGTCCTTCTCTGGTTGGGTGTGTCCTTCCCTCTTGGGCCTGGGGTTGCTCTTCACCTCCCTGCTCCATCCCAGCCTCCCCCAATTTGAGGGAAGTGCCCTCATCCCCTGACCAGGTGTGTCGAGTCGCTGGCAGAAGGTGGTGGCTCAGTGGGTACTTGGAATTTGGTGGTTCCCATGGGTAGGGATGGGGAGGCATCAAAGGGCTGGGGTGCAGGAAGGGGAGGTGAGTCTCAGGCAGGAGGAGGCTCGCTGAGTGTCCAGGAGACGGTCAGAAAGGAACCGCTGGAAGCAGATGGAGCAGGTCTCTGGAGATGCCTCACGGAGAGAAGGAGGTCCACCCTGGCTCCAGACCAAGTCCTTTCTGCTCCAAACAAGTTTTCCACAATGCCAGTGGGTGATGTTAGGGATGCCCAGAGTCACTTCCCTTCTTTTCTCTCTCCCTTCCTCCCTGTCCCATTCTGATTTCTGCTCCTGGTCTGTGTCACACAAGCAACGACTCTCAGTCCTGAGTGCGAGCTGACAGTGTCATCCGTCTTCTCACAAACAGTGACGCGGGCAGACCACACACGTTCCTGAAGGACTTCTAAAGACTTGAGCAGCCTCTAGACTGGTGAGCCCTCTCATCTGTCACCTGTCATCTTCGCTCAACCATCTTGGAGGCAGGCAGTATCATCCCCCTCTTACAAACGAGGCTCAGTTGACAGCTTGTCAAGGTCAAGGTCAGTCATTTAGATGGCAGGGACACGCCCTCCCCAGGCCACGCTTTCCTCTTTGTTCCACACTGTGGGCACTGGTGTTCAGAAGCACGGTTGAGCAAGCTTGCACAGACAAAAAGCAAAACCCAGGGCTTGACTGACAGTTACTCTGCTGGCCAGCGGGTGGCTCCAGTCGGCCCTCTGCAATGTGCCACGGCATTTCCAAGAACACAAACAGATCAGAGTCTTTGGACTCTGTGGGAGAGGGAGAGGGTGGGATGATTTGGGAGAATGGCATTGAAATATGTATAATATCATATATGAAATGAGTCACCAGTCCAGGTTCAATGCACGATACTGGATGCTTGGGGCTGGTGCACTGGGACGACCCAGAGGGATGGTATGAGGAGGGAGGAGGGTTCAGGATGGGGAACACACGCATACCTGTGGTAGATTCATTTTGATATATGGCAAAACCAGTACAATATTGTAAAGTTAAATAAAATAAAAAAAAAAAATCCTGAATTAACTACCATTACACTTTTGCTAGAATGCTATCCTCCAGGACAGCTGTCAAGCTGCTTCATGGGACACAGTCTATTTTCCTTGGCCTATTCTTGCCAAACATTAGCAACTTTAGCAAGGGCCTACTGTTCAATTACATTCCCAGCTGATGTGAGCTCTAGACCACGGGGCAGTGAACTTAATCTGTAGAACTATATTTTGTCCTTGGACAGCTGGTTCTTTAAGAAAACAATCTGAGTGATTTCCCTCCAAATCAGGAGACCTGGCTTCAATTCCTGGGTCAGGAAGATCTCCTAGAGAAGGAAATGGCAACCCACTCCAGTATCCTTGTCTGGAGAATCCCATGACAGAGGAGCCTGGAGGGCTACAGTCCCTGGGCTCACAAAGAGTCGGACATGATTGGGTAACTAACACTCACTTTCACCCTGCCTGAAGCACTAAGGCTCTAGATGGTAGAACGTCAAAATATTGGAATAAAGTGAGCTCTTACTATAGCAGAACACATTAGGAGGTGCCTGGAGTATAACAGATTTATTTTAAAATGCTGATAATGAAACCGCTCTTGGATTTAAAATTTTCTATCACCTGTTGATGTCAGCTATCATCAGCTACCATCTGTTTGCCCAGAACTGTCAAAAATAAGACTAGGTCAGCATGAGTGATGCATGTTCTATGTAGTTTCCCAGACCCACTGCCATGGGAACTGGAGTCCATGAGTCAGATGAAAGTGAAAGTCACTCAGTTGTGTCTGGCTCTTTGCAACTCCAAGGACTACACAGTTAACGGAATTCTCCAGTCCAGAATACTGGAGTGGATATCCTTTCCCTTCTCCAGGGGATTTTCCCAACCCAGGGACTGAACCCAGGTCTCCCGCATTGCAGGCGGACTCTTTACCAGCTGAACCACAAGGGAAGCCCAAGCACATTGGAGTGGGTAGCCAATCCTTTCTCCGGGGGATCTTCCCGACCCAGGAATCAAACCAGGATCTCCTGCATTGTAGGTGGATTCTTAACCAACTGAGTTATCAGGGAAGCTCTGGGATGATGCTAATAACATCTTCCTGAAAAAAGCTAAGTTATAGTGCATCAGGGCTTCCCTGGTGGCTCAGTCTATAAAGAATCTGCTTGCAGTGTGGGAGACCTAGGTTCAATCCCTGGGTTGGGAAGATCCCCTGGAGAAGGGAATAGCTACCCACTCCAGTATTCTTGCCTGGAGAATTCTGTGGACAGAGGCTACAGTCAGTGAGATCGCAAAGAGCTGGACACGACTGAGTGACTAACACTTTCACACCTCGTCAGAGGAGGACCACTGGTCTGCACCCCCAAGGACAACTGGGTGCTGCTGAAGCTCCATCTCAAGTTGGCATTATGGACCCAGAGTAGCAGTGGGTGAATTTTTCCTATAAGAGGCCAGAGAGTACAATATTTTAGGCTTTTTAGGACACACAGTCTCTGTCCCAAGTACTCAAATCTGTCAAAGGAAAGCAGCCTTGGACAAGGAACAAATGGGCGTGGTTTTTCCAGTAAAACTTTTATTTACGAAACAGGCAAGGAGGGGGCTCAGCTCTGCAGGTTGCATTTTGCAGTTCTTCACCTTGTGGGTCTTGATGAGAGGTCTCTTCCTGTGCAGCCCCCCACCATCCGCCCACACCAGCCCACCCTACTTCAGTTTCAAAAAGGCCATAAACACAAGGGAAAACTGGTCCAAGCTACGTTTTTAAGGCAGTGACTGGAGAATGTTCTTTTATCTGATCTTAAATTCGTAACTATTTGTTCAGTCCTTCTGAAGCTGTACATCACAGGGTTTTTAACAGCCTTCTTGCCTAACTGCACCTGGCTTTGCTAAAACCCCAATCACCTATGGAACCTAGAATATCTTTCCTTCTCTTGTACTTGGAACAGTTACTTTCACCTTGACTAAGTCATGTTTCTCAGTGTCCCGGAAAAAGAATCAGGAGGGTCAGTAGTGTTAGTCGGCCTTTTTAGGTAAAAGAGCCAAATATTGAAGTACGATGTCCGCAGAGACTCATCTGAGAGCCACAGGCACAGAAAATCTCAGTGGGAGAGAGGTGGGACTTTCATGGTGTTATTTTGTGTGGGTCTTAACATGGCTGATGGAGCAAACACAAGGAGCCTTTAAGGACAGGAAAGACAGCGGGGCAATATGCTCATCCAAGTGCCCACTGGACCTGCCCATCTAATTGGATTCTAGCAGTTCTCAGGAGAACTGCATTCCTAAAGCCTAGCTCCTTTGCTTTTCCTCTTTTAAAAACACCAGCACATTCAAGTATTGATAGAGCCAATTTAACAGAGAAGGCAATGGCACCCCACTCCAGTACTGGAAAATCCCACGGATGACTGGTAGGCTGCAGTCCATGGGGTTGCAAAGAGTTGGACGCGACTGCACTTTCACTTTTCACTTTCATGCATTGGAGAAGGAAATGGCACCCCACTCCAGTGTTCTTGCCTGGAGAATCCCAGGGACGGGGGAGCCTGGTGGGCTGTTGTCTATGGGGTCGAACAGAGTCGGACATGACTGAAGCGACTTAGCAGCAGCAGCAGCAGAGCCTTTAAAATGCCTTTATGTTTTAATTGAGGGACTTCTTTCATTCACAAAATGAGAATGAGTCATTTTGAGTCAGTCATATCAATTGTAAGCAAGATCCCAAAGAAATAAAGCCCTATTGGCTCAGAGAATATTTTCACTTGTCTGTCATTTATTTCTGCCTTGCAGAAATCTTTTATTCTAGATGGAATAACTGCCAGTGTGTACCTGAATACTTTACTTAAATCGCAAAGTGCTGCTGAGGAGAATGAAATACTTTGGGTGATCACAAGCTCAGGAATCATAGACACCTAAGACTGTCCTCAGGCAAGACGGAATCTCCAGGCAATCAAGAGCCGAGAGAGGCACCGTTTTATTGAGGTGAGGGCTACTCTGTAGAGAACTTTTGATCTGGCGCATCTGGGAGGGACATGAGGCTGGTATTGACATTGCTCCATTATTGGTTTTGGGAGAACAAAATGTCCTGCTCCCACTTTCAAAGCAATGTAAAGACCTAAAGCCAGAGTGCAGGGAGGCCCAGGGCTGGTCACCATCTGCAAAACAATCAGCAACAGAACAGGGAAAGGTAGTGAGTGACTCTCTGGTGAGCTGCTCTGCCTGGTCCTCTCCGCACTCCCACAATCCAGCAAAGGATCACCGACTATCTGTTGGCCTCCAATCCCGAGCACACGGAACTTTCAAATGCCCTCTGCTGGAATTTCTACTTCTTTCTCTTTGCTTACTAAAGCCAGCATTCTTTTCTCCCTTAGCTAGTTGATGGCTAGATTAATAAAGTCCATCCTGACAATCATTTAACTACTAAACAATATAAAGAGAGCTGGGTTTGCCTGTGGCCTTTAAAAATTTGGTGGAACCTACCCAGGCAAAGAAAGGGCAAGGAGGTGACCAGTTACAGGACCAATGAACGGATTCTGGGTTTCTTTTAGGACATGTAGCAAAAGCACTGGGCTGGGAACAAGCATTCCTGGGACAGGCCCTTCCTCTCCATGGACCTCAGTTCCTTGTTCGAGGGGGGTTGATATCTAAGGGCAGAGACTACGATTCCATCTAAAAACACCTCTCAGTGGGTGTTAGTACATATGCCACCATGGACGTCCAGGGGAAAGACAGGAAGGCCATTTCCTCACCTCTCAGAGCCACAAGCTGAGCCCTACCCACGCAGGAACCCCGGCGGCAGGTGTTCCACCCTGTTCTGTGCTGCGGCCCCGAGTTCCTGCAGCCAGGTTCCGGATTCAGCAAAGCAGTGCTGGAGGGTGGGTAGCTGGACCAACTCCTGAGGCGCCAGCACAGCACCCGACGTGGTGCGCAGCAGCTCAGAGGACACAAAGGCCTGGCTGGGATGAATTCCCTTTTTATTTATCGTTTCTGTACGTTATACACATTAAAATTTTTAGCAATAATTTATAAGTCACATTTCATATAGTTCAGTCATTGGAAGAACACAAAGACAGAAATGAGAGCACTGAGCCTTCAAAGAGGAGGTTACTGTAACACATCACAGCAGGAGCTAAAATCTCAAATATCCAAGACTCCACAGACAAAACCTAAAGCTTACAATTTCTCTAAGAGCCTATGCACTTGAAATTACAAAATTCAGCAACTGCCTAAACCAAGAAATGAACAGCTCTGTTTTCAAGGTAAGAAAACAAGGAATGCTGTGGTAAGTCACCTTTACTGTTTAAATGCTTCTGCTCTGTTTATACCTGGAATGACTGTATATACACACAGGCACAGCACATATTTCAGTACAGCTCTCACAGACTGCTTTTACTACAGATTTAAATCTAGTCCATGAGAAAAGCAATTCAATTGCTTGGATCTTAAGTTTTAAAAAAATGAAAAGCATTTCTAGGGACTCTTAAAGCTGTCTCCAAAGTATAAAATGTTATACTTTCAATATCTGAAGTGTTCCTGTCTTTCTCTGAGATGAATACGGGTCCTAGGACTGGCTTCTCACAGCGTAAATGCTCACACAGTGTTGGGCATACATGGCGAAACAGCTTACGAGCGCCCTGGAGAGGATGGCACCCTCGTGGGTCTGGGCTGTGACTGTCCACAGCCAGACCAACACCCCGGCCGCTGCTCTTGAGGCCGGGTGCCCTGGGGCACGGAGACTGGTCACTCTTCAGTCAGTCAGTTCTTGCTTGGGGGATTCCAGTTCATTCAATAAATCTCTGCCAGCTGCTCCAGCCTTTGAAGCAAAAAGAACCGCTCCCTGTTTAAAACCAAGGTTCTTTAAACTTCGGGCATAATCTGCATATATAGCAGAGATGAGCTTCTGTAAACTGCAGTTAAGGAAGAGAAGGGCAGACAGGGCTCCAGCAGGTTCCCACAGGCCAGAAACAAGGACCAGCTCTGGAGAATGTCCAGGGGAGGGTAGCGCAGGAGGAGCACAGGGGGCTCTTCTCAGGGAGGGCACCTGCTGGGGTTGAGTGGGGGCGGGAAGGCGAGGTTTCAGTGTGCAGTGTCCCTGCACTGGCACCAGCTGAGCCCAAAGCCCGACTCCTACAAGACCCAACTAACATCCCCTCAGATGCTTCAAGGTCTAAATGCACTTAAGGAGTGGAGAGTGAAGGATGACAGAAGAGAAATACATGCGCAAACCCTTGAGCTGTTTGCAAATCTGAGAGGTTGGCGTTTAAGGGGCAGATCCAGCCTCACTGAGTGGCTCAGACGGTAAAGAATCCACCTGTCATGCGGAAGACCTGGGTTTGATCCCTGGGTTGGGAAGATCCCCTAGAGGAGGGCATAGCAACCCACTCCAGTATCTTGCCTGGAGAATTCCATGGACAGAGGAGCCTGGCAGGCTACAGTCCATGGGGTCGCAAAGAGTCAGACACGACCGAGTGACTTTCACTTTCGCTTTGGGAATGTTAGACAGCCCTGTTCCACTGTGTTCTGATATCCAAAACAGCGCCACTGAATCAGAGCCAGCTTAACCAGTGCCAAGGTATATGACACTGAGTTCAATTTTCTGTTAAAAAATATATACAGAAAAATAAAAAACATGACATGTAGATATGAGGCCACAATGTAACAATTCAAGAAAGAGTGCAATGAGAACAACAAAGCCTCTGCAAACACAAGGACCTGAGAGTAGGATTCTCAAGCTCCTTCTTTTCAAAGAGAAACATGTCACTCAAGTGACGGGTGGCAGAACTGAAATGCTCCCGGTCACACATGACCTGCCTACATGACACGTCTCTCTGAAGTGCCGCTGTGTCTTGTTCCACGTTAGCCCGTCCCTGTGGGTAACAGCCAGTTGTTCTTTTTAATCCATTCTGGTACGCATTTATTCCAGCAGAGCCTCCTATACCTTTCCTATACTGCTGCTGCTGCTAAGTCGCTTCAGTCATATCCGACTCTGCGCGACCCCATAGACGGCAGCCCACCAGGCTCCCCCGTCCCTGGGATTCTCCAGGCAAGAACACTGGAGTGGGTTTCCATTTCCTTCTCCAATGCATGAAAGTGAAAAGTGAAAGTGAAGTCGCTCAGTTGTGTCCAACTCCTAGCAACCCCATGGACTGCAGCCTACCAGGCTCCTCTGTCCATGGGATTTTCCAGGCAAGAGTACTGGAGTGGGGTGCCATTGCCTCCTCTGTTTCCTATACTAGATCTTCTATTTTCTTTGCAAGTTCAAACAAAACATTACAAAATCTGGGCTCCCTCCACTTCACAGCCCTTCTAGGCTCTCCATTGATCTCACGCTGATGCTGGTGGGGCAACAACCTTCTTTCTGATTTGTCCCCTCCAGTTTATCCTTTTCCTGGCTCTGGGCAGTCAGAACACAGATCTTTCTCCATACAATAGTTTCCTCCCAGGCAGCACAGCCAATGGGGATGCTTAAAACCCACTCACGGCATCTGGTTCCCCATCAGCAAACACATCCCAGCAAAGGATATCTGTGTCCTCGCTGACTTCGATGGCTCCGTACTTGAGACAAGCTTCCACAAACAAGGCCGCTCTGTCGAAGTACCTCATGCTGCTCAACAGAACACAAAGCACATCAGGAGCTGTGACTTTCATCATTTGGGGGTAGGACCATCCCAGGGAGTGTTTCCATACAAGGACTCTCCACAGAAGCCCGAGGGCTGCATGAGGCACACCAGCACTGTTCTCTGCCCCAGCTTAGAGGAAAGGGGAATTCTCAGGCCCCAACCCTTTGCTCTTTTCTATTAACTCTTATAAAAATTTTGTGAAATCACTGAAATAGACAGGACAAGAAATCTACAGAGACAGGACAAAAATCCACATACCCAGGTCCAGATTTCACAAGTAACTTTCTGTCATATCTGCCTCAACCTACTTCCCTTAGTTTTAAATAAATAAAATGTCCTATGGTAAGTGATAAGCATTAATTACCCTTCAAGGTTCTCAGAGGGGACACCTCCAAATTGCCACACTTTCTTCCCCCTTCCTCCTGCTTTTCTGCCTTTGTCTCAGTTGTTCTACTCAAAGCTAAATTGACCTCAATTCTTTTTAAAACTTCTTTTTAAACAGGTAACTATTAGGTTTAACTAACATTGGCAGAGAAGTAGCAAAGTTCCTAGACCAAAAGAAGAATGAACAAGCATGGATTGCTCCACTCCCTTTAGGTTTTTTCTAAAAAATAAACCTGAAGTATATGCTTCTCCCTTCACTCCCAACATCAAGGACTACCAGCCTCCTGGCAGAGCCTCATGAGCAGTGGTAAATCCTGGGTGGTTCTGACCAGCCACTGACAGTGGGTGTACCTGTGAAGCGTCTCAGCCACGCTGGAAAAGCAGCCCAGGGAAAGGAGAACCAGGAGGGCCTTGGACTTCTGGTTCACTTGAGGGGAGCAAAGGTGGTCGACCCACCGTTTCAAAACGTCAGCGCACTCTTCAGAATTTAAGCGGACCTGAGGAAGATGCCCACGTTAAAAAGGACACCCTGCACTATACACAAGGAAAAAAGAATTCAGATGAAATGGGATCTATTACCATGAAACAGAGCTCATCTCTGCTTTACCACACAGCCCCTGCTGCTGCAGCGCCGTGACCAGAGGCGACAGGGATCCACAGCTCAGGATCAGCGGGCCTGGGACACCTCTGGGCTGGGTGTAGTCTGGGCCCACACCCCAGAAGGGACAGGAGGCAGCTGCCTTCACTTAACTGCTACCAATGCAACCTCCACTTTGCAGTAAGAAGAAATGTAACTTATATGCAAAGAAGAAGATGAAAGCTGCTAAGAAAATATTTGTAAAGCCGCCTTGCAGCCCCCAAAAACACCTCCAAATCATGAGTCAAAAATTCAAGATTGAACTTTCTCGCCCGAAGTTCCAGGCACCTACTAGAATCACCTACTTTGGCAAGCCACGCTGCCCGGTTCCACTCGCCATAGGTCTGCAGGTAGCGGCAGGCGTCCGCAGCTTTGTCTATCAGGCAGAGCAGCTGGACGCCCTCTGGAAGACAAGACAACAGCCCCGTGAGTGACGCTGGAGCTGTCTCTCTGGCAAGTCACTGAAGGGTAAAAACCACCATTTGACTTCACCTGGTCTTGAACATTTTATACCTACTGGAGACACGACTGACTTAAATTTTAAAATGAAGCATTAAAATAGAGTTTTACAATGTTATCACTCAAGTAACTTGGGTTGGCAGTACAAATACAGTCCAGAAAACAAACAAGTCAAGACTATCTCACTCACTGGTTTTAACGTTTAAGGTGTCCACGTTTGTCCAATTTATGTCTATTATTTCGGCCATTATTAATAACACCCCTTTTACTCTTTAAAAATGCACTGGTCTAGATGACTAAATTATATGGTCATCTTTTAATATGAGGGCTTCCCTGGTGGCTCAGATGGTAAAGAATCTGCCTGCAATGCAGGGGATCCAGGTTCAATCCCTGGATCAGGAAGATCCCCTAGAGAAGGGAATGGCAACCCACTCCAGTATCCTTGCCTGGACAATTCCATGGACAGAGGAGCCTGGCAGGCTACAGTCCATGGGGTAACGAAGAACTGGACACAATTGTGCGACTAACACTTTCATAATATAAACTGCTAGCAATAATTTATTTTTCTCCAGGGTATATCAAAAAGAAATATTCCTAATAACCAAATACTTTCCTAGGAATGGGTCTGATTTTTCAGAGTACTGACAAATATACCCCTAAAGCATGCCTCACCTGCCAGTTTTCCGTTGGCGATCATATTAGTTGCCACGAGCTTGATGGTGCTCTGGGAGGGGCCTGACGAGGTGACAGTGGTGACCAGACAGGCTTTCAGTGAATCACAGTAATAATGCTGGTTGTCTGCGCTGGTTTCCAAAAGCAACTGCACGGCTCTGTCTGTCTAATAAGGGAAACGGTTCTTCTAGTTATGAGGCCATTTTCCTCCAACATAACCTTTCAAGATTCATAATTTGGAACACTGAAGTTTTCAGTTTAAAGAAGATTTTCATTGTCAAAAATTATCCATAAACACGTTGCTTACATGTATACAAGTTGAACAAAAGTGCAACACTGCTTCTTTAGGACAAATGTAAAACCACAGGTACACAGGTTTACACAGGTACTTATTTAAGCTCTGTACTAGTCAGAGACAAAACCAAAACAAAACAAAACTAGGCAGGCCTCATGTGGCATTCAGTTCACCTCAGTTCAGTCGCTCAGTCGTGTCCAACTCTTTGCGACCCCATGAATCACAGCACGCCAGGCCTCCCTATCTGTCATGTGACATTATGGAAGCCAAAACTACAAGTTGGTTTACCATACATTTTTGCTTTCTCAGAATGTCTGTTGGTCCTATTTTGAGAGAAAGCATATATTTACACTTATACTTTCAGGGAAATGCTATAGTGTGTGTGCACAGTGTTTGTGTGTGATATAAATGATGCCGTAAAATACCAATCAACTAGCAACTCCCTGAAACATGAAAAGAGTTGTAAAAACTGACATACTTGACCCAAGAGAAGCAGCTGGTCTGTACATTTCCTTGTATGATCATAAGTTGACCGTTTTACTTCCTGGAGATTAACCCTTTCCAACTGAAATTTCTAGAGCAGAAAAAAAAAAAAAAAAAAACAGAGAAAATTGAGCCTGGATTTTAAAACTTTTATTTAACTATTAGTAAACATTACTTAGACTTCTGAGTCAAAGAAGAAGTCCAACAATTTAATAAGAATTTGAGAAGAAAAAAATGTTGAAATGTACTATAATCTGTGCGTAAGTCTGCCTGCTTACAGAAACTGGCACTTTAGTAGAGCTGGAAGAAAAATCCCTATGTGTAATTCAGTACTCTACTGGAGGTTAAACAAATTATGAAACTACCTTTATATATATAGAACAGCAAATTCAAACCAAGTAAATTAAGTATTTGTTATTTATAGGAAATTAATAACATGAGAAAATTAAAATGAACCAAGTTAAAAATTTTTAAGGCCCCCCAAAATTAAAAGGCTGTTAATAATAAAATTTTAATGTCTACTAAAAACTCAGTAAGCGTTTATGAGCTTTTCAAGTCCTGAATCAGGCCTTTTTAATGTGACTGTGCCAAGGGACTCATTTCTGTTATGTGGACCTTTACTTAGTACAAAGTTTCCCAACTTTAAGATACTTACAAAGAAAGATGTAGCTTTAAAGGTTTTTAATATATGAAACATAATACCTGAAAATAGGCATTTTCACAGAGGATGTCGTAACATATATCTAGCGGGTTGTTCACTCTGTCCTGAGGAGCAGCTTCTTTAGCCACTGGTGTGCTCGAGGCCTTTTCCTGGGACAGGCTGTGCAGATAGTGGGCGGCGACAGTCCAGAAGTGCAGCTCCGATTCATCACCGTAAAGCCTGGCCAGGGTGAGATCACAGTCTCCACTGACCTCAGGCAGCAGCGTGGGGCCTGGACGGGGTCTCCCCACGGCAGCCTGAAGTGCTGGGAGCATGGTGCTGGCCCATGAAAGACCAACATGCTGGCTGGTGAAGAGCTGAAGCTTCAAGTCTCCAGCCCTGTTACTGGGTCTCAAACAGCACAGGACCCTGACTGCATGGGGCCCCTTCCGACCCAAGCCTCCCTTTGATCTATGTTAAGAGCAACACCGAGGTGCTGTACCCTGTGCTATTATTTACCCGGTTTGCCATCAGCACATCTTTCAATCTGTACCAGTTAAGGAAGAAGTTCCTCTGGGATCACTGACTAGATAAGGTGTGGAAATAATATACTCTTTATTCTCTGGGGAGTGGAGGGCAATGTCTTTCTTATAAGGGATGGCTCTACTCTAAGTAAGAATATATAGGTTATTCTAAATAGAATCTAAATGTAACTTATGGGTATACTTAGGACATGCCCCTTGTAGCTGATATTTTAAAAAGCGATCTGTAGAATGGAGTCTTTTCAATAGAGAAGGCCTAGATCTCATGTCTTTTTCTTTTTCCTATTTGTAATACTACTTTCAAAACGATCTGTAAGCCAACTATAAAGGATGAACTGATATATTTTCTAAAATTCCAAAGAGTTTGGTTTTAACTAACAACTCTTGATGAAAGGAGTGAGTTAACCTGAAATTCCCTGTCTCTTACCCAGAACACTTCAAATAGTGTTACCTTGAAACAAGCAGGCATCTCTGCAGGAGAGTAAACTCCGGATCGAGCAAGAGTTTCTTTATGTCACTGCAGGCAGGAATCCAGACAAAGGCAAGACAAAATTTTTGAATCCAACAATAAAGGAGATAAATCAATACACTCTTAAAATGGAAAATTCTACCCAAAAGATATGATAAGAACCTACAAAAGAAGTCACTTTGCCACGGCCCTGAAACTGCAAGAGCTTACAGGGCTTAGACAGTATCTAGGCTTGGAGAAGTGGAACCCATCAACCACCACAGCTTAAGGCTCTAATGCTGATTTACCTTCTTGAAGCAGCTCAACTCCCATTCTAAAAAATATGAACAGCTACCTAACTACAGGAATAAGAAGGTCATTGTTGATAAAATGATTTTACTAAATGATCATCAGGAGTACTCTATACTTCAGAGAAGATGCATTCAGAATTTATTCTTCAAAGTACTCAAAAATTAAAATATATAAGTGTTTCATAAATTGATATTTCTACAATAGCCCATTATAGACTATTTATAAATAAGGAAGGAGGGGAGATAGTCTTTAAATCTATTCTTTTCCATTTAAACATAAATGCTAACCTTGGGACACAGAAGAGAAAAAAGTAATTACTTTGAA
The DNA here is from genome assembly GCF_029378745.1 of Bos indicus. Taxonomy (NCBI): domain Eukaryota; kingdom Metazoa; phylum Chordata; class Mammalia; order Artiodactyla; family Bovidae; genus Bos; species Bos indicus. Next base: position 40,351,921 of record NC_091785.1, on the reverse strand, counting down.
TTCGATATCAATATAATATTCCTTTAGCATTAATTTATTAAGTATTAAAATATATGTTATGGATTTTAGATTGCCAAGATATGTTTTCCCAAGAACTCCTTGTGGAGTCAAATTTTCCTTCTTCCTTTCCAGTGTTATACACAGTACCTATTTGTAAATGTTCTTGACTCTAGGGGGCATATTAATTTCTTAGACAGAATTGTACAAACACAGCACCTGACACAGAGAACTTATCTTAGCAGAGAGAAGCTGACACACAAGAATTGCCCTGTGTACACCCATCCTCTAACGTGAGGCTCTGCAGGGCATCTGTGCTGGAGGCAGGTTAGCTACAAGGCGGCTTACCCCACTGCTTCTTCTCCTGCCCTGACATGAGACCACAGCAATCTGAAACTTACTTCCACAAAACAAAGACTCTAAAGGGAAACAAACCGAGGTGAAGAGAGGGGTCTCTCCGTGGGCCACTAATATTTTCCAAAACAAAGCTTATTTTAATTTTAAAAAGTATAAATCATTATGTTTTTCTTTTTCATAGTCTTATTCTCTAATAAAACATAGTCAGAGTGCTTACTTAGACAATGAGTTCAACTGCTCTTGAAGGAGATTCTTTATTTCTTCATTTTCTGGATAATCACTGTACCAAGAAAAGATTTTAAATGAGTTAGTTTTCTCTTTATTTACCACCATTTATTTCTTCACCAGGAAAAAAGGTGTGTTAATACAGAAATAACTTCTTTGTAGTCCTTGGTTAAAAACCTGCGTGTAGACCGAAAAGCAACAGCCTACTCAGGAACCTACCAATCACCTTTAACGCCTGCTTTTATCTTATTGAGTCAAAACAGAAATGAGCACAGAAAGTTTCCCTGGCTTTCAAGAAACCTGAAAATTTATTAGTGAGCTCTAAAACTATCAGGTTTATAGTCACGTTAATAAGGAACTTAGCAAGGACTACACGAATCTGCTAGTTCTGCTCTGCAAAATTAACATTCATTTCTCTGAGTAGATACTTCTTGGAGAAAGAACATCTCATCACATTTATTTTTTTAATTCTCCTAACCCAGGGCTTCACTGGTGGCTCAGTGGTAAAGAACCCCCCTGCCAATGCAGGAGATGTGGGTTTGATCCCTGGGTCGGGAAGATCCACTGGAGAAGGAAATGGCAACCCACTTCAGTATTCTTGCCTAGAAAATTCCACAGACAGAGGAGCGTGGGGGCTACAGTCCACGGGGTCACAAAGAGCCAGACACGACTCAATGACTGAGCACACACACAGCCCACGCCCATCTGTGCATCCACACAGCAAAGGTCCCGTAGCGCTTGTGGTAGTTTAACTAACCACCGCCAATAATGGTTTCTGTGACTATTTTTTGCAAGGAGGCAGGCTGTAAAACAGAAAACACTTCTGAAGTAGATTCCTTTATGCTGCTTTTAAAAAGATTTAATCTTGTCCCCTGACCCTGATGCTGGGAAAGCTTGAAGGCAGGAGGAGAAGGGGATGACAGAGGATGAGATGGTTGGATGGTATCACTAACTCAATGGACATGAGTTTGATTAAGCTCCGGGAGTTGGTGAAGGACAGGGAGGCCTGGTGTGCTGCAATCTCATGGGGTCGCAAAGAGTCAGACATGGCTGGAGTGACTAAACTGAACTGAATCTTGTCCCCAAATTCCTCTTGGCCTCAACTGGCCCTCTTCACACTCAGTACGCCATGCCCAGGTTCAGACTGTAAGATGACCGAGCACACAGCCACCTGAGACACCCACGTGTATTCACAGCTGTGCCCAGGTCCCCAGAGTGGGAAAGACAAGAGGCAGATCAGTGACTCTTTCAGGGTCTCTGCCATCACTGCCTTAACTCAGTTTTAAGGTTCCAATGCCTGTAAGCCCTGGAGACCAGCCACTGCTAATTTTTATGGGATGTCCTTCAATCTTAAATCAATTAAGAAAAAAAAAAAAAAATGCAAAAAAACTTACACATGAGAAATGTCCAAAGAATACTGTCCATTCCAAGGCTGATGTAATAAGAAAGCTTTCAAGGCGAGAGCAGCCCTGGGAACAAGGAGATATGGGCACCACACAGGCTCTAGACAAAAACACAGATTTCGCTTTTAACAAGTAGAATCATATACAACTATAAAGCTTCTGCTGTAGACAGTTCACAGAGAAGTCAGCAGAGAACAATGTATAAGTCTGGTGGTGGCAACTCAGAGAGTGTATGAGTGTAATCACTGCTTAAGACACAAGGGCTCAGTGTCGGGCAGAAAGTTAGACTGAAGAGTCTCTGACCCCACAGAGATAGTACTGAAAGTTCTTGGAAACAGCATCATACAAAATGTTACTAAACAAGTCTTATAGTTCTGGATTCCTTTTAGACACTGCTAAAAATAATATTGTTTTATGCCATTTTATGCCCCTCATCTAGGCAGCAGATAAGAAGGATTCTCCAACTTAAAAACAGGGATTCCAATTTTCTACATTTGTCTGACTTCCCCTTTTACTGGGAGAAGAAGCAGTGTCAGAAAAATGTAAATAAGGGGCGGGGGTGGAGGAAGAAGACCAAGCTATCCTAAGAAAACAAATTTGAATCAACATATTACGATCTTCTCTATTTGTCATAAAGGAGAAATGAAGCAAATATACTAAATATTATATCAATGCATATGACCTCAAATGATTTTATTATCTTACATCAATAAGGTCCAAAATACATTTCTAATTCCTCAGAATAGAAATATATTACATCAAACATATTTTTCCAAGCTCAAATCAGCACATATCTGGCAGCAAACACACAGAAATCTTTTTCCAAACTCCATGTTTACACTCTCACCAGTCTTTATTCTTTAACATTTACTGAGTGTTGTTCTGAGTTTAAAGCTCAATTTAGGGGAATATATGCATAATTTCATTGACTTTCCCCATTATTATTTTAAAACTTGCCCTTTTTGGCTGAGGTTGCACCATTAGAGAATCAATAGCATTTTTTTAGGAAAATTTTAAAAGGAAAATGTAACCTAAAATCTGGTTGAGAGTCACCTGTTCATTCATGGTATTAAACAGTCATGGTATTAAACATGGTAGCCCATTAAGCTAACAATGGGTTCTCATTAATTATATAAACAGATTAATTTAAAAACAAATACCTTGGCTTTGGCTGCTGTCTATGGGGTCACACAGAGTCGGACATGACTGAAGTGACTTAGCAGCAGACTCAAATTTTAAGATAAAGGTCAAAGAATAGCTTCTCAAACATCTAGATTATATTTGCATACTTCTTTACCTAGAATTGGAGAAGGCAATGGCATCCCACTCCAGTACTCTTGCCTGGAAAATCCCATGGATGGAGGAGCCTGGTGGGCTGCAGTCCATGGGGTCACTAAGAGTCAGACACGACTGAGCGACTTCACTTTCACTTTTCACTTTCATGCACTGGAGAAGGAAATGGAAACCCACTCCAGTGTTCTTGCCTGGAGAATCCCAGGGACGGGGGAGCCTGGTGGGCTGCCATCTATGGGGCTGCACAGAGTCGGACACGACTGAAGTGACTTATCTTACCTTTTACCTAGAACTAATGACTAAGTTAAAAGAAAAAAATCATTCTTGAAATTCCCTTAATTTCTTCAATAACTTTATGTTTCAAGTTAGTATCTATGCTTGTCCTTCCCTAGAAGGAGGTCCTGCTACTTCTGCAGAGCTGGCAGGGATCTTGAGGACAGATGTGGCAATGCAGTGCTCAACTGCAGCTCACCAGAGGACAGTCACGGTTACAGAGTAAGAAGTTATGGTTCCCAAACACAGTGGCAGGGGTGGGGCAGTGTCACAAACAAAAGCACATTTAATCCAAGTTAAAGGCAGCCCAGTCAGCATACACAGCAACTCGGTAGTGCCTCAAGCACAAACTTAACAATGAAGGGTCATGTTTTAAAACCCTACTGTCTCTGAATATGCCAAAGACTGACTCTGAAGGCACAGACAATTCCCAGAGCCAACAGTTTCTATGATGAAACTCTGTAAATGACTAAACAATTCTCTTATATTTTTTTACATATTAGATAGCCCAGTGTATACACCAAAGTTATGCCTGGAGAAAATTTAATGTAGGGACATCTCATTTTCAAATTGATGAGTGCACTCACAAACTTCTCATTCATAGCTACTTTTTACTAAAATAGCTTTCATTCTCAGAAAAAAAATCTCAAAACCACCATACAAAAAAGGGAAAGGTAGTGCAATCATCTAATTCTGTTTTGACTGGCCCTTTAACGAGTCATAAGACAGGCAACACAATTCATGATACTTTCCAAAGTTACTTTTCCATGATATATGGTTGCAAAAGACACAAGACTCACTATTAAAAAACCAGCAGTACTTTACCACTAGATTCGTGTCCTCTGATGACCTCTCCTAAAGTCTGAGGAAGTCATTTTTATTCATGTAAACATCTTTCATCTTTTGACAGAGCACTCAGAAAGGGGTCAAGGAAAGGGTGCTGAGTAAACCAGCATTGGGGAATGACTGACATCTAATTACAGAGTCTAGCATCTCAGTAGTATCAACACTCAAGCTTTAAGTTAATATGCATTCTTAAACACAGATTCCTAGAAAGAATGAAATGGAACAGAAGCAGCTCTCTCCCATGAAAAGAACAGCTGGTGCAAAATAAAGACACTTCCAAGCATCCTTCCCTTAGAACTCCGTACCAGTCAGCTCCTGCTCGTCCATCCTAAAGCACGTGGACTTCATGGACATCTCCAGGACCCTGATACACCCGTCATCGGAAGCCAGGATCACTTTATCCGACGTGCACCAGTCCACGTCCAATATCCGAAAGGTTACATTTCTTCCACTTCTTAAACTGCTCACCATCTGAACCTTCAAGAGTGAATTTGATTGTCACTTTCAGAAAGAAAAGGAAGATGTTTATCATTCCAGACTAAACGAGCAAGAAAGGCAGTGCCTGTGGCGAAGGTCCAGTTCATGTTTAAAACTGAGCAGTCGTGGGCAATCTATCTTCCACATGCAGACTGCATTTTGAAGGTCCCAGAGATGGTGGTAACATTAACAATCTGTTGAGCTGTCACCTTTAGAACAGAAATACTACAAAAGAAAAAATTTTTAAAGGAAGAAAACTGCTCTAAGAAGCTTGACAAACCCATTTATAAATCAGAAGGAAGGAAAAGAAGGACATAGTTCCTGTGACCAGCAGCTGCATTTGCGGTGAGCCCGCGTGCAGCTGGGCTTACCTCTTTAGAATCCCATACTTCAGCTCCATCATTGTACATTGCTATTAATTTTTGGTTTCCTTTACCAGGGGCGAAACGAATCTTCTTCACCCAACTTCGGTGTGTAGGTATTCCTCTGAGGACAAACAGAAACCAAAACACCAATATGAAGTAGAGTAGTGTCTCGTCATTGAGAGAGATGTCCAATGTCTCTTTCTATTTCTGCTTTTGATAAGGTCTAGTGACATGACAGGACAACCACTCTGCTTTCTGGGACAGGGATTGCATATGACAGACGTGGTCTGCTCTTTAACAACAGTTGGAATAGTGCCCCAGCACTTCGTGTGGGCCACCTGCAGGTAAGGGTCATTTATGAATATCCCAGAGTTTAGCTCAAGGCAGTTCCTCCCAAGTTCTACAACAAGAGACCCAAGGGTCCAACTTGCACATGACTATATTTAATGACACTATTGCCAAGTGACAGGCCTCCAATGGAACTATATCGAGATTTTTTGTTTCAGCCAAATAATACACTTGAGTTCTTGAAACATACCTGGATACTCTGCCTTTCAAATCCCAAAAATTTAAATTTCCATCCATATCTCCAAGAACTAACGTATCACCTTTCCAAGCAATGCAAGTAATGCTACCCATGCTCCCCTAGAAAAGAACAGCAACAAACACACATCAATTTCACCACTTATAAGCAGTCACAACAGAGAAATACTTTTATTTAACAACTGTGATAAAATAATAAAGATATCTTGCTGGTGGTTTAGTTGCTAAGTTGTGCCCGACTCTTTACAACCCCATAGACTGTAGCCCACCAGTCTCCTCTGTCCATGGGATCTCCCAAGCAAGAATATTGCAGTGGGTGTTATCTCCTTCTCCAGGGGATCTTCCCAACCCAGGGATCGAACTTGGGTCTCCTGCATTGCAGGCAGATTTTCTACAGACTGAGCCGCCAGGGAAGCCCCAAAGATATTTTAATAAAACCTAATTATAGTATGAACATCATCAAACACTAACAGAGTTTAGTCACTAAGAGGGCTACCTAGCATTTCAATTTCAACTAAGAAGAAACAGAAGATTTCAATTCAATGGACATTATTATCTGAACTAGATTTATAGAGAAGTTCTTTTGAGGAAGACCTACTTCAGAAAAAAAGAAAATTAAAAGAAGAAAAAAGAGAAGGAAAGGACATCCTTTCAGGCACTCCTGTCTCCAAGTTATCCCTCACTGCTAAAGGATGAACACATTTATTCTGGGGAAACTCAGAGCTGTCTCACAACTAACTGTTCAGCAGTTCTTCTACTGAGGATCCATCACTATGCAGTACACCTGAAAGTAACATGATTCTGTATATCGACTATATTTCAATTAAAAAAGAAAAAAGATTCACAGCTTTGCTGATACCTTCATGAATAATGAAGGAGAAGAGATACTATACACTGAAGGCATCTGTAAAATCTGAATTCACAGAAGGTTCTGCAGAGAAGTCACACAGGGAAACGCAAATACAAGAATGAGACACTTCTGTAATAAACCAAAGTGGGCTGGAAGGAGCGTGCAGCTCTAATACAAGCACAGAGGTACTGTGACGGAGAGACGTGGAGTTGGGGCTCTCAGAAAAGCCGTGTGGACCTGAATCCCAGCTGCATCACTGAATGTGCTGCATGATGTGGGGCATGCTTACTTAATTTTTATATGTCTGGATTTATCGTCGATAAAGTAGGGCAAGCTCATAAAATTTGAGGAGTTCCTATTAGCGTTAATAAATTTTTATAGATAAAGGCCTTATGACGATGTTTGCCACAGAGTCAATATAATGCTAGCTATTCAATAATATTGCTCAATTACTTTTCTACTTATATTCTTATATTCAAAGAAATCTTGTTTCATCATTTATAGAACAATATTAAAAATTCATGTTTGGTTCTCACAGTATTGCTAGTAAGAAGTAGGAATGCTCCAGAGTTTTGCTAAACTGGCTGTTAAAAGACTTGCACATATACCAAATACTGCATAAATCCTAGTGGCAGTCAAGAAACAAAGATACAACTGGATTAAAAATAATTATGTTAGTGATTCTATTAGTAAAAAACTTAGAAATCTATGTTAAATAAATAGAATTCAGTACAGTATACAGCAATAGTCCAAGATCTTATTTCTATTCTTCTGACCATATTAACATAATAGAATATTTAAGAGTTTGCCTTTAAATTTAACTTTTTTAGTCCTGAGAATTTTTGTTTAACATTTTTACATTACTTTCTAACTTCTAAAAATTAGAATATTAAAACTTCAGTCCAGAAATCTATCACCAGCTTAGAATTACAAGTGATGTATTAGAACTTTCTACCTAAGAGCTTGTTGATGGAATACAAGCCATATGAAGATTCTAAGGTGCTTTCGGAGAAAAGTGGGACAAACTCGCTTTCTGACTCCAAATAATCCCAAGAGAACCAATGAAAGATTTAAAACTCAGTAGAGTATTATTAGTTGGCACTGATATGTTTCCTACATGTAAAACACGATGTTCAAAGGATCGAAGTAAAGCTGGCAGCAAACGGATAATCATTCTCTCCCACAGTTTTCTGAATAAAGGCAGTCAGTCAACTATAAACTCTCCATGGGAATGTAATTTAAAATATATCAGGCTTCTTCTTTTTACCATTTTTATATGCTCTATAGTTATGGGGCCAAAATTTAAAGGTAAAGTTCCAACTCAAAATAAATGGCTTAGTGGCTTAGTACTTTATATTTGGAAGGAAGGTAAAGAAAAATATTAGATTAAAATAAACAAAACCTCTGCCTCAATTCTACACACTGGTCATTGAAAAATATTTTGATTGCTGAAAATAAAAATAATGAACCCAAATCAATCATTCATGTTTTATACAGTAGATACATAACTCTCTTTTCCTAAAATAATCTGCTCTAAAATATGCACTAATTTCACTGGAGGCTGGATCCTTATTAGGCTGGTCATTCTTCGAAGAAACTGCTTCGAGCTGTGGAATAAAAGGATCTGGCAGGCAGAATTAAGACTTGCTATATCCTAACCAGACCTCCATAAGAAGAGGCAGAATCTTAAAAGCTGTGTTGTGCAAAAATCCTGAAAGCAGCAGGACTTTTCTTTCTCCCTGTCTTCCTTACTAAAAGGAAAATTCATGTGTCTAGTGTTCAAAAGTTTTCAACTTTTTTTAGAGTGGAGGAACCTAGAATCTCAGAAATTATTGGATTATTTCTATTCTAATCTCAAAGGTGATGTAATCAAAAAACAAAGAGAATGAGCTATTTGCAAGTGGCACTAGAGAAGCTAAGGTGGGGCCTTCTCTGAGGTCTAAAGGAGGAGCTCTGAAAGGAAACTGATTTTCCGGAATAGAGCTCTTTACACTGCAACTCTTAAAGGCCATGTTCTTGAACTGCAGTTTTTCTTTCTATGCACTTAAATTTAGGTTACTGCTCCTATTATAATGCCAAGTATTAATCTTTCACATTTGCATTATTTTTATCCTTTCAAACTATTGAAAACTTTTGGCACTATTAAGAGTTTAAAACAGACATCACTAAATCTCAGATATGACTCATTCTATGTAACAGTAAAACTGGAATTACAGCTTGAAAAGCACTTTCACATGCTGCTGCTGCTGCTAAGTCGCTTCAGTCGTGTCCAACTCTGTGCGACCCCATAGATGGCAGCCCACCAGGCTCCCCCATCCCTGAGATTCTCCAGGCAAGAACACTGGAGTGGGTTGCCATTGCCTTCTCCAATGCATGAAAGTGAAAAGTGAAAGGGAAGTCGCTCAGTCGTGTCCGACTCTAGCGACCCCATGGACTGCAGCTCACCAGGCTCCTCTGTCCATGGGATTTTCCAGGCAAAAGTACTGGAGTAGGGTGCCATTGCCTTCTCCGTTCACATGCTGGTTATATATAAGTTATATACACACACACACACACACACACACACACATATATATATATAATCTCATCCTCTACTTAACAATTATAGTAATATTAGCAAAAACATTTTCTTCATCCACTCAGTAAAAAAAAACCCATGAGATATATGCTGACACAAATAATTAACTATAAATCCTTAGAGAATTCCACAAGGCCATGGGGGATATATATGTTTGTAACGATTAATACCTTTACACCTACAACCTTTTTTAAATAAAATCCTTCAGGGTAATACTTGAAATGGAAAGAGGAGAGACTAGACTCAGACACATAGACCTGGGTGTAAACGCTGCTCTGGCATGTCACGAGGCCGGGCAACCTGGGGAAAGTTACTCATTCTCCCTCAATCCTATCACAGATAAAATGGAAATAGTTCCTCATGAATTATTATAATGACAAAAATGAGCAGCACATGGTATGTCATCAAAATAGTTACAATGCTATTCTCTAAAAGTATGCGACAAATTTAATCAGTGGTAATATCTCCTTAATAAAGCTTATTTGGATTAAACTTTTCTGAAAGTTTTCCACCTTAACTGTGGCTTCACTGGCTATAGAACTTATGAGGTCTATGGTAAGAAATCTTCATGCAGGTTTAACCACAGTTTGGACTCACGTCTGGTGGGATCCGAGCACTGTCTTTCACTGAGTTTCCTTCAACAGTGAGATGATAAACTTGGCCGTCATTATCAGTGAACACAAAATGTTCCCGGGCAGAGATGTTCTGACTGAGTTCAGATTTACTTTCAGCCTCCTGCAACAAGCTTTGGGATAAAGGAAAAGAAGATGAAGATTTTTTTTTCCCCTAGAGTGACATAATGAATTAACTCACTCAAAATACAGATGGATTAACAGGAGGTCAAATCATTTAAAAATAAAAGGCTGAAACTAATCTTTGCCCGGCAATAAGAGGAAAACACAAATTACTCTTCATACCATGACTGAATGTTTACCCTGTACAGAAGAATGGAGTGATCTAGACTTCACATGGGAAAGAAGACTCTCTGCTGTTTCTGCTGCAAAACAGAGGCCTTACCTTGGCGCATCATTCTCTCAAGTTTTTTATTTGTAAATCTGGTGGGGACGGGGCAGTACAAAAGTTAGAATTCCTAATACATTTTCTGTGGTGAACACAGATGACAGTAGGGTCCACCTGGGTGTTCACGCTACGTTCATTTGAATCAGAAGCTGAAGTCTATGGAGCCGAAGGGCACTGAGAATCAATCATGCTCACTAACAGGCGCGGACATGTAAACTGCACGCTGCTCTGAGCAATGCAATTACTAACTAACTCTTTAGTCATGTGAGCGTGTACACAGCCATCAAAGTCTGTTCCAAAGCGGACTAGAGATGCCTTAGGATGCCACCCGTCAAATTCCCAACGAGGACTTAACAAATTTCCCAACCAGGAAATAATAAATTCCTGGTTATCTGTAATAACCAGGTTATTACAAATGACAGCGGGAGAAGCAGGGCACCTGATCACAGATGACTCAACAACACTCAGCTCTGTATCTGAGACCACGGTCTGGCGGGCCATGGCCTCTCGGGTGGCCAGCTGTTTCTTCCTCAAGCTCTTCAAGTTGTGAGAAGGTGACCATTCCTGTGAATCAAAGAGAGACACCCACAAGTGCTCAGTCCCTCTTTCTTCCAGAAGAGCGGGTCATACTCACCACTGCCCAGCATCACTTCTTATTACTACACATGAACTCACAATTTGTTCTTAGGTTTTACTTTAATTTTTAGAAAGGCTGAAGGCATGCATTTTTATTAAAGCTTATGATAGAAGGTTTCAATAATCCATCTCTATTTCCTTCTACCTTGAATCTTCAATTAGAACTTAAGGGAAAAGAGTTTAATGGCAAACTCCAAAAGGCTTTAACTTTTGATGCCTTCCATTTTTTGAAATCAAAATAATACATTTAGTTATGGTACCTCCCACTCCTTACGTCCCCACCTCCCCCTTAGATGAACTGATCACACACTCCTCCAGTCATTGCCCATTATCACCTATAGGCCCACCCCAAACCTCTCCTTTTATTTATTTACTCCTGTTTATTCTAAAGCATTTAATCTAATACCCTCTCATATGTATAAATTCTAAACATGTAGTTATTTTACATGAAGGTATTTGTGGTCTGCATGAACAGTAGTAGATCATGTATCTCATCCCATTGCTCTTTTTACTCGGCACAATGTATTCAAGTCCCACTTCTGTTGTTTCTGTATGTTACATAGTACTTCATGGGTACATCTGCCAATTTTTAGTCTAGTTTTTAGTTTAGTTTTCCCAGGAAAGGACACCCAGATTGTCTCTATACTCTCATCATGGGAAATTACACTGCACTGAAATTTCAATGTCCACACAGAAGTTCCTGTATGACCAGAAGCTGACCAGCTGGGGCAAAGAGGATGTCTGTGTTCGACTAAGTGCTGCCAGCCTGCTCTGCAGAATGGCTTCACTGGTCTACATCCCTACCAGCAGTGCCTAAGAATTCTTACAGCCCATACCTCACCCACATGGGATGCTACTGGCATTCCAGTTTTTGTTTGTCTAAAAGGTTTATCATGGTCATTTTACTTTGCACATCTCAAAACCCAGGATTCTGAGTATTTTTCACATGCTTCTTGGCCTTTTAGGTCTCTCTAACATTCATTAACTAGTCACATCTTTCCACTGGGGCTACCACTGCTTCATTGCAGGAGTTTCCACAGTATTAACCCCTTAGAGGATTAGTTAGTCCTCTGTCCATCTTAAGACACTGGACAATTTTTTTTAAAGTTGTCTTCCATATTTAACTTTGACAGTGGTATGATTCGTTGAATAGAAAGCACCAATCTTGATGTAATCAAATTCATTAATTACCTTTCTGCCTTTTGGTTTGAGCTTCCGATATCCTCTTTTGCCCCAGAACAGAAAAATATTCTTCTATATTTGATTATATTAATTTTATAGCTGTAGTTATTTTCACATTTAGGTCATTAATCCTGTGGAGCCCACCTCTGAATATGGTTATTATGCATAAATCCAGTATTCCTCTCTATTAAGTGAGAGGTTCCCCAATACTTTTTACTAAACAAGCTGTTCCTCCCCTTGGGTTTGTAAGTTACTTTGCTGCACATTAAGTTACCAAATATTTATGGGCCTATTAATGAGCTCTTTATTATACTGATCCATTTCTCTTACTTGGGCCAATATGACATTCAGTTCAGTTCAATTCAGTTGTTCAGTCGTGTCCAACTCTTTGGGACCCCATGAATCACAGCACACCAGGCCTCCCTGTCCATCACCAACTCCCGGAGTTCACTCAGACTCACGTCCATCAAGTCAGTGATGCCATCCAGCCATCTCATCCTCTGTCGTCCCCTTCTCCTCCTGCCCTCAATCCCTCCCAGGATCAGAGTCTTTTCCAATTAGTCAACTCTTGGCATGAGGTGACCGAAGTACTGGAGTTTCAGCTTTAGCATCATTCCTTCCAAAGAAATCCCAGGGCTGATCTCCTTTAGAATGGACTGGATGGATCTCCTTGCAGTCCAAGGGACTCTCAAGAGTCTTCTCCAACACCACAGTTCAAAAGCATCAATTCTTCGGCGCTCAGCCTTCTTCACAGTCCAACTCTCACATCCATACATGACCACAGGAAAAACCATAGCCTTGACTAGACAAACCTCTGTTGGCAAAGTAATGTCTCTGCTTTTGAATACGCTATCTAGGTTGGTCATAACTTTCCTTCCAAGGAGTAAGCGTCTTTTAATTTCATGGCTGCAGTCACCATCTGCAGTGATTTTGGAGCCCAGAAAAATAAAGTCTGACACTGTTTCCACTGCTTCCCCATCTATTTCCCATGAAGTGATGGGACCGGATGCCATGATCTTCGTTTTCTGAATGTTGAGCTTTAAGCCAACTTTTTCACTCTCCACTTTCACTTTCATCAAGAGGCTTTTGAGTTCCTCTTCACTTTCTGCCATAAGGCTGGTGTCATCTGCATATCTGAGGTTATTGATATTTCTCCCTGCAATCTTGATTCCAGCTTGTCCTTCGTCCAGTCCAGCATTTCTCATGATGTACTCTGCATATGAGTTAAATAAGCAGGGTGACAACATACAGCCTTGACGTACTCCTTTTCCTATTTGGAACCAGTGTGTTGTTCCATGTCCAGTTCTAACTGTTGCTTCCTGACCTGCATACAAATTTCTCAAGAGGCAGAATACCAGGTGGTCTGGTATTCCCATCTCTTTCAGAATTTTCCAGTTGATTGTGATCCACACAGTCAAAGGCTTTGGCATAGTCAGTAAAGCAGAAATAGATGTTTTTCTGGAGCTCTCTTGCTTTTTCCATGATCCAGCGGATGTTGGCAATTTGATCTCTAGTTCCTTTGCCTTTTCTAAACCAGCTTGAACATTACTTTATTTCTATGGTTTTATATGTCCTGTATAGAGCAGGATGGGGCCTACCTCCACCCATACCACCTATATTACTCTCTTTTTTCCAAGGTTAACTTAGCTACTAGGACTTTTATTTTTCCATAAATATTTTAGAATATGTTTATCATGCTCCTCAAAATATCTAAATTAAATTTTAATTGGACTTTAACATAATATTAGCTTAACCCATCCAAGAAAATAAGAATTATCTCCATTTGTTTAGATCATCTTCTCTGAATATACATTTTTTGCAATAAAACATACAGCAGTAATGATTTTAATTTGAGCTAAAGAAAAATATTCACCATGTATATACATACCCAAATAAACTGTTTACTTCTTTAAAATTATAACTTACCAAAGCAGTTATTGCAGGGAAGTTTTTGGACATTTCTCTAAGAATGGTACAAGTCCTAACATCCCATAACTCCAGGGGTTTATCTTTGAATACAACTGCCAAATACTGCCTAAAATAAACAAAATTACTGAATGAAGCTCTTTTTGCAGTATTTTCACTGTAAGTAGTACAAATAAAAAGTTCATAAAGCTCAGATGACACATTTTAAACGAAGAGAATTTAAACTAACTTTTAGCCCTCCTGATTAGTAGTAGTCCTAAGAAGGTAAAGCTCTAAGATGACCTGTGAGAGTCACACACACCATCCGGGCAAGGAGCCTAGCTCAGAATGAAGAATGAGAAAATGCATGAGTTCACATCCAAATCTTAAAATAACCTTCCTGAGACTCAATTTTCTCATTGAGACATGAAAATACCACTACTTGCATCAATGGGCTGACTGGTATGCAGGTTATGGGAAAAACTAAATGAAAAAGTAAGTAAAGTTTCTATCATGCCGACTGTGAGGAACTGTGACAAAGAGTAGGAAATGTGACTTGTAGCTCAGTGTATCACAGGACTTAAGATTCTCCCACGTGATAGTTATATGACCTAAAAGCATGTGACCTTTTGAGTTTTAGTCTACTTAGCTTTAAAATGGAGTTAATAATACCTGCCTCATCAACCTCACTAAATACTACATGGATAAAGAAAAAGGGACAGCACACATGAACGGATTTTACAAATCACAATGGATTATGTAAATGAAACATGTTACACTTTTATTATATCTAATATAAAAACAAGTAGAGACATGTATGTAAATAACTAATATAAATAAAAGAGAACCTGGTAAATGCTATAAAGATTCACTATGAAAGCTGATATTAACTTTGACAATAGGGAAATGGCATTCTAGGCAGAGTTACAAGTGTGATAAATGGCAAAAGACAGAAAAGGAGACAGGCTGTGTGGGGGAGATATGCTACTTGAAATGCAGAGTATGTGAGATGAGAACAATCATCGTGAGAAAGAAGATTAACATGTGAATTTGGATTCACATTAAAAGCCCTAAGATATCCTAAAATGCAGTGCTATCATGAATAGAGATTCATTCTGTAGAGAACAGGGGATCCTTGAGTTTTGAGGCAGTGGTCATAATGTGACCAGAGGTTTAAGATGTATTAATTTAGTAGGCTTGTATAGAGTCAAGACTGACAAGAAATAGAAAAATCTGGCTTCCAAATATTTTGAGCAATTATTGGACTTTTTCGTGGAAGGACTCCCTTACATTTGAAAAAATTACTGAGGATCTCCCCCAAAGAACTTTTGTTTATGTGGGTTTTACTGATAGTTTGCCTAGGAGAAATTAAATGTAACATAATTATAAACTATATTAATTTACTTAAAATGAGAAAAGAGAAAATAACTACCAAAATGGCAGGTGAAAACATAAACCATGTTGATAACTGCATTAAATATGAATAACTTAAACACTGCAATTAGAAGCAGAGATTATCAGATCAAATAGTAAAATAAGTCCCATTATATGCTCTCTTTCAGAAATCACCTTTATATACAAAGACAGAGATAAGTTACAAATAGGGAGAAGGAAAAAGATATACCATGCAAATACTAATCAAAAGAAAGCTAGAGTGTCTATACTCATCAGACAAATCAGATTTAAACTTCTGAGAAAAGACAAACAGGTAATTTCAGTGATAAAGAAGTCAGTAACTCAACAAGATATAAGCATGGCAGTCAGTGGAACAGAAAATAGAAAACCACAAAGAAAAATGAAAGAAGTCCAAAGGATTTTCTTTGAAACAATTAATAAGATTGATTGACATAATTTACTGATATACAGAGAACAAAGTAGTGATTACCGCTGGGAAAGACGCAGGGGAGAGGGTAAAATGCGTAAAGGAGACCAACTGTCTGGTGACAAAATAAAATCTGGCTGGTGAGCATGTTGTGAAGTATATACAACAGAAGTAGAAACATAGTGTTGTACACTCAAGCTTATATAATGTTATAAATAAATATTATGTCAAACTATTTCAGTATATGAATAATTGAAAACTGAAATTAACAGAAGAAAAAATATAATTTATAAAAGCATCAAAGAAAAAGCAAAAAATAAATCACAAATGATGCACAGGACCTGTGTACTGGAAACTACACAATATTATCGAAAGAAATTAAAGAAAAACTAAATAAGCAGAGAGATATACCATGCTCATGAATCACAAAACTTGGTAAGATGTCAGTTCTTCCCCATGTTGATCCACGGATTCAATGTAATCACAATCAAAATCCCAGTAACCTTTTATCATAAAACTGGTTAAGTTGATTTTAAAATTTATATGGAAATGCAGAGATCCTCAAAAAGCTAAAGGAATGTCAAAAACAATTTCATTGTGCTTACTCCTTCTTTCTTTGTTCTTTTGATTAGTTTTCAGTCAATCTCTGTTGTCAATGATTCTGCTTTACATATATTTTTCCTTGGAACAAAAAACTTACTACAATTAGATCTAAGTTATAAATAAGGAAAATGAATTCTTTCATTCAATAAGCACATACTGAGGTAAAAGCTGAACAAAGAACTTCAACAAATAACTAACATTTCTTAGTGAGTAACAGGTACTTCTATCAATATAGCTATAGTTGAACAAAATGGGGTCACCCATTTTACCAATCTGATGAAATGTTAAGATTCAGATAAGTTACCTTGTCTTATGGTGACTTATCTGAATGGAGAATTAAAAGTAACAGCAACTTAGTTTTGCAATTAATCTATTTTCTGTGATACAGCTGCACATCACAATTTCCTACCACTAAGAAATTCTATGCACATGCATGCATGTTCTCATTTCCTTAAAGATAAAAAAAAAAAAAAATGCTTGAGATTCCCTAGTGATAACACCAGATTTTTTTTTTAGGTTGACACTTACTTCAAATGAGATACTTTAATCATTTCGATGGGCGACTCATCATTACCTCGTTCACCACGGAAAGCAATGCTCCTGCCTTTAATTGTAAATATTAAACAAAATGTAAAAACAACACATGAAACGCGTAAGAAACTAAAAGCTGTACCAGTGTAATTTGATCAGTGGTACCTTCTAGTCTCCTTCTCACTCTTCCATTTGCTTTAAGCTGTTTCTAATCATCTAAATTCAAAACTAAATCAAAAGTAGTATAAGACCAACACTGTATTACTTACATTCAAATATCTATAAAAAGATATTTTCATTTTTTATAGAATTTCTTAACGCCCTTCTACGGTACCTTTCAAATAATTCAATTTTAGAAATTTAGAAACATCAATTTCTAAAGTTTTAATGCATCTATAGTAAAGCAATTATCTACTATAAAAACTACTGGTACATTCAAAGTATTATAAACATTTCCATGTTTACAAATATTAACTAATGGGGAAAACACTCTTTGAATAGGTATTTAAGATTTCTTGTCCCATGTGCAAAATACTCAGCTACAATATTTTGACATGTTCCTCCAAGTCTCTATAAACTGAAATTGAGGAATATTAAGAATGAGTTAACATCCAAAGAAGTTAAACAGTTTTCTATAACTAAAAAAAAAAAAAAAAAGTTCTACCTTATGTTTGAAAAAATATTTTAATAGCATCTCCTAGATTTCTATTTACATTAAACAAAAGGGAGAAGAGACTCAATTCAAAGACAAATGGATACCTACATGTCTCCCTGCTCTTCAAGGCCATCACACTGAATTTCACTATTATTATTCGCCAAATACCCTACACCCTTTCCTGGCTCTGCTAGTCTGCTGGTCTCCTTAGAAGACAAGGCTGTAAAAATCTATAATTTTATGAACCTAAATGTCCTATCCAAAAAAAGTCAGTATCTTTTACTTAGAAATCTGTTCTTCAACAAGAAATATGTGAAAGACAGATTTTGAGTTATCTAAGAGTTCTGATACTTTGCCAACAAAGGTCCGTCTAGTCAAGGCTATGGTTTTGCCAATGGTCATGTCTGGATGTGAGAGTTGGACTGTGAAGAAAGCTGAACGCTGAAGAATTGATGCTTTTGAACTGTGATGTTTGTTGGAGAAGACTCTTGAGAGTCCCTTGGACTGCAAGGAGATCCAACCAGTCCATCCTAAAGGAGATCAGTCCTGGTTGTTCATTGGAAGGACTGATGCTGAAGCTGAAACTCCAATACTTTGGCCACCTGATGCAAAGAGCTGACTCACTGGAAAAGACCCTGATGCTGGGAGGGATTGTGGGCAGGAGGAGAAGGGGACGACAGGGGATGAGATGGCTGGATGGCATCACTGACTCGATGGACATGAGTTTGGGTAAACTCCAGGAGTTAGTGATGGACAGGGAGGCCTGGTGTGCTGTGATTCATGGGGTCGCAGAGTCGGACATGACTGAGCAACTGAACTGAAGTGAAGAGTTCTGAACCTGAGCTGATGGGACAAATGCACAGGCATGTTTTTAGTGAATGATACTACAGGACAGCAGTTCATCCCTGGGCTATCATGTGACTGCAGTGATCAGTGTCAGTTTACCGACAAATCAGGAATGCAGGGATATGGGTCACCAGGCAGGTCATTTCCAATTAAACTAGAGCAACACTGGACTAATAGGAGCTAATTCTTTGAGGCTTAGTAACACAATCTGATAAGTAAGAACTATAAACTGGAAATATGTATTGACAATACAAGGAAGCAACCATAAACATGATTTACTACACACATATATAACTTATTGGTTGAAACTACATACATTTATATTGCTAAGCCATTAAAAAAAACTCCTCATAATTTTGTTAAAAAAAAATACTTGAAATCATTCCATGTGCTATATAAAAAATAATAAAAAACCTTCACCTTACTCTGCTTTTAAGTTCTTATTTTGAAAGGGTTGCAGGTTTTTAACAATTGTGAACAAGTTACTTTACTGGAATATTTCCTATTGTAATGCCTTTAAACTCCTAAATTAAGTTTTCCTACTAGTCAGCCAGAAAATATCAAAAGTTTCAAAGCTGAGCATTTTACAACAATCCTTGTAAGATTTTTAAGAGCTTCCTGAAAAGGCCAAAATTTTTTTAAAAGATTCTAAAAAAGTGTAACTACAAAGATTTATTTCAAAACTGTACCTCTGGTTATCTGGAACAATGTACTTGGAAGTAGAACTGATATCCCATTTATGAATCTGTCCATTTGGGCTAATGGTACTCCATGGACTTGTGCTAACACAATTTGCATACAAACAATGATGAGTCTTTTCTAGGGCAATTATTATAGAGCAACCAAAAAATGAATACATAAACATATAAAAATGAATACATAAATAAAATTCCAAGGTGAAAGAACTTTGAACACATCTTCTAAATAGCGGCATCTTTGATTAACATGATGGTACCATTTTAAATATTTTAATAGTCTAAAAACACAAACCTGTTGGAAGATCAACCAGTTGAAGTTCATTTCTCACTAATCCCATGTTGTTTGGTGTTGAGGTAGCGAAAGAAAGAAAACCAGTTAAACTTGTCCATTCAATACCCCTATACAGAGAAATTAAACAAAGATTAAAATTCTTTGTTTGAAAAATTATTTGAAAATTAAGTTTTTTCTATGTCCTAAATTTTATTATACAAGTTAAAGAATAATATTAATACAACATTTGAGAATAAATTATATATTTCCAACATATAAAAAATTATTTTTAATTAAAACTTTATTTCCAAAGACAGCTCAGTTATCAGAAATCATGGCATTAAAATGACTATTAAAATCTGGCAAAGAAGAGCACCGAATCATTGCCAAGAACTCCACTGTTTGAAACAAGTGGTATAGAAATATTCTGAGCCGACTGCTTAAAGTTGAGTACATGAAGGAACTTTATCAAATTTTATCAACATTCCTAGCTGGTTAGGAAGCCAAAATTCCTGAAGAAATACAGACTGAACTGTTAGATTGGAAGTAGATGAAAGCACCAAATAGTGTATCAATTAAATAACAGCACAAAAGAAAAAAATAAACCTGTATGACAAGACACTAAACCTATCAACCTAATGCCCTGTGAGTCCCATTTCCTTGGGACTGGCAATGGGTGAGTCCATGTTTTTTTCCCACTGACATAACTGGCTTAACCATCAAAGGAAAATGAGGGGACTCAGGACATGTGAATTCATCACAGTAGTCACAAAAAGAAATGAGAAACACTATTACTACCCTGCACTGCTTACAAGGTAATGGGTTCCCCTGGTGGCTCAGCGGTAAGGAACCCGCCTGCTAATACAGGAGACGCAGGTTTGATCCCTGCCTTGGGATGAACCCCCGGAGAAGGAAATGACAACTCATTCTAATACTCTTACCTGGGAAATTCCATGGACAGAGGGGCCTGGCAGGCTACAGTTCATGGGGTCACGAAGAGTCTCTACTACACAAGGTAACAGAGCTGGCTGGGCGACAAGTTTAAACCTCTGTTCTATATGCAATTGCTCATCAGCACTTACAAGACAACAATATAATATCAATGGCTGCTTTCACAATACAATGGCAGGGTTGAGTAAGTGCCAGAAATTTTATGGCCTACTACTACTACTACTACTACTAAGTCGCTTCAGTTGTGTCCGACTCTGTGCGACCCCATAGACAGCAGCCCACCAGGCTCCCCCGTCCCTGGGATTCTCCAGGCAAGAACACTGGAGTGGGGTGCCATTTCCTTCTCCAATGCATGAAAGTGAAAAGTGAAAGTGAAGTCGCTCAGTTGTGTCCAACTGTTAGCGACCCCACAGACTGCAGCCCACCAGGCTCCTCTGTCCATGGGATTTTCCAGGCAAGAGTACTGGAGTGGGGTGCCATTGCCTTCTCAGTTTATGGCCTACAAAGCTTAAAATATTTGCCTTCTGTCCTTTATGGGAAATGCCTGCTGACTGATCTAATTTTTCCATGCCTATTCTAATCTGAATGCTATTGCTCAAGTGAGCATGACTGCTCTGACCACCTCTCTCACCTGCCCAAGCAAAGGTGTGATGGCTCCTGCATCACATCCATGCTGCTCTCTGTGACGGTCAAAGCTACCCAGCAACACAGGTACCTCTCAATCATCTGAACCTGTCTGCTATTTCAATAAGAGTAACTTTTCCTTACTGACCCCTTGTGTATCTGTCTACTTGTCTTTTCTCAGAGGAGCAAAGATAATCCCAAGAGAACTGAAAATAACATTTGCAAGAGCTGGGAATACCTGTTGTTATCAATTTATACCTCTTTAAATGTAAACTGCCTTTGACTGTGTGGATCACAATAAACTGTGGAAAATCCTGAAAGAGATGGGAATACCAGACCACCTGACCTGCCTCTTGAGAAACCTATTTGCAGGTCAGGAAGCAACAGTTAGAACTGGACATGGAACAACGGACTGGTTGCAAATAGGAAAAGGAGTACGTCAAGGCTGTATATTGTCACCCTGCTTATTTAACTTATATGCAGAGTACATCATGAGAAATGCTGGGCTGGAAGAAGCACAGGCTGGAATCAAGATTGCAGGGAGAAATATCAATAACCTCAGATATGCAGATGACACCACCCTTATGGCAGAAAGTGAAGAGGAACTAAAGAGCCTCTTGATGAAAATGAAAGAGGAGAGTGAAAAAGTTGGCTTAAAGCTCAACATTCAGAAAACGAAGATCATGGCATCTGGTCCCATCACTTCATGGGAAATAGATGGGGAAACAGTGGAAACAGTGTCAGACTTTATTTTTCTGGGCTCCAAGATCACTGCAGACGGTGACTGCAGCCATGAAATTAAAAAACGCTTACTCCTTGGAAGGAAAGTTATGACCAAACCAGATAGCATATTCAAAAGCAGAGACATTACTTTGCCAACAAAGGCCCATCTAGTCAAGGCTACGGTTTTTCCAGTAGTCATGTAAGGATGTGAGAGTTGGACTGTGAAGAAAGCTGAGCACTGAAGAATTGATGCTTTTGAACTATGGTGTTGGAGAAGACTCTTGAGAGTCCCTTGGACTGAAAGGAGATCCAACCGTTCTAAAGATTAGTCCTGGGTGTTCATTGGAAGGAATGATGCTAAAGCTGAAACTCCAGTACTTTGGCCACCTCATGCGAAGAGCTGACTCACTGGAAAAGACCCTGATGCTGGGAGGGATTGGGGGCAGGAGGAGAAGGGGACGACAGAGGATGAGATGGCTGGATGGCATCACCGACTCGATGGACATGAGTTTGAATGAACTCCGGGGGTTGGTGATGGACAGAGAGGTCTGGCGTGCTGCAATTCATGGGGTCGCAAAGAGTTGGACATGACTGAGAGACTGAACTGAACTGAAATGTAAACTTGTGTTGAAACAATCAGATTAGATTGCTGAAAACTGAGTATTCTTCAGAATTTTCATGCCTGGAGTGGCCGCTTCTCCTCCTCTCCTTGACCACTACCTAGTTCAAGTCCCAGCTCCAGCACTTACTGGCTCTCTGCTCCTCTATACCTCAACTCCCTCCTCTGCTGTGCAGGGGTCACAACACTGGGCACATAAAGAAGGCCTCGCACAGAGTCTGCACTGTACGGACTCATCATCACCATCAATTACTCTTTATTTCGAGATCTCTAACTCAAGCTGTGTTTTTTTCATTAAGCCTCTCCATGAACTACACTCAAACCACAGCCATAGTGACTATACTATAAGTTGGTTAATTATTCACTGGAAGAGTCCCTTTGTCTCTTGTTTCTCTTTCTTTCCCCTAACATGGAGTACTCATTAATTTTTCTATTTAGAGTGAGTACAATGAGAGAAGCAGCATTTTGGACTTCTGCTCTCTACGTAAGTCTGGTAGCTACAATCAGATCTGTTTACCCACAGAAACCTTAAGATATACTTTTCAAGTCTTGTTGATGGAAATCTGATACTCTGGTATAGTAATGCTGCTATCTTTAGATAGGAAAAATTTCAGTCCTCTCACTGTTCAATTATTACTTTAAGGATACATCTGTTAAGTACCCCATAAATGCTGTTGCCAGTGCTATTAAGTACCCAGGACATGTGAGCAACTTGCCAGGCTAAGGAATACAGCTGCAAATGAGGCGGACTTAACTGCTATCCTTCAAGAGCCCTGTGATCTAGCAGGAAAGAGACATTGTACAAGTGCATCTGGAGTTATCTATCACAAAAGGGAGCACTGCCAAGTTCGACAGGAGTTTGCAAGAGTCACAAAGAAATGTGGTGTCACGGGCCACGTAGGGCTTCCTGGAGAAACATTAAAGCTGAGACAAAGGGCAAATAGGGTTTTGCCTGAGAGCCTGAAAAGCTGAGGAAACAGTACAATTGATGGAGAAGCACTGCCCTAGACTGCACTCTCTTAGGAGGGAGGTACCTGCCCTGGCAATCCAAACACATGATAATTACTCAGCAAATTCTGTTAGATTAAAAGAATGATGTCCAAAAAAGCCTACCACGCCTCCTTATGTTTCTAAGTGCTGTTCATTATCCAGAGAAGGGCTTTCCCCACTGTTTACAGGCTGCCCCAGTGTTGTTCAGTTCAGTTCAGTCGCTCAGTCGTGTCCGACTCTTTGCGACCCCATGAATCGCAGCATGCCAGGCCTCCCTGTCCATCACCAACTCCCGGAGTTCACTCAGACTCACGTCTATTGAGTCAGTGATACCATCCAGCCCCAGTGTTGAGGATATAACAAAACATGGGTGGCTGCTTATTTATAATTGAGCACCATAAGTATATTGTTTGTGAACAGATTCCAGCAGCAGCTTGTGTATCTGACTCCTACTGATTGATTAAAAAAAAATAAAAATCACGTTGGACTTCAAAGTGTATGAGATAAGGAGATTATTTCTCAAAAGAAAAGAATGAAAACTCTTGTTAAGCTGAGCACAACACTGCTCCCTGGATTAGAAAACCACTATCCATCTAGGTTTAACCATACACTGAGCTCTATTAAAAAAAAAACTTGTAAGAACTGTAGCTCATGTTCTGACTCAGATAATCTAAGTTGGTTTTGTAGCATTCCTCACTATTGAACAACGGTAACCTTAAAATCTACCAACAGGTGTTGCGGCTCTGACTCCTACAGATGCCCAAGTCTTCCTTGTTCGCGTGCACTGGGGATGCGACACTGGCTACCTCTCAAGACCAGGTAGTCCGCGGGGAGCACACGCTTTCTGAAAAGCCTTGAAGTTCTACCATGATATGAAACTAATGTCTGCAAGTTTACAGATGAACAAAATGGAGATCATTTTACTTTCCACAAATAATTCAATGTACTCAAAGCAATACTGAATCCATCAGTGTTCTGATACCCATATACATTTTAACAATTTTTGACAATGAACATGGTATTGGGCTATATTATTGTAATTTCAGTCTATAGGACAAAGATACCAACTAATAATATAAGAACTCTAATAATCTAAGAAAACCTGTCTGTACCACTCCACATTGTTTACTTCTAGGTATCTTCCACTGGATCATAAGCCTCCAAGATTTTGTCTGTTTACAGGCATAGAGAAGAGATTCAATACATATTTCATATTTATAAAGTGTAACTGGTTAAAACATCATGGTTTTGAAAAACACACAGATATAAACTATCTATAGTTAGGTAGTCCCAGGCCATGTGTATGATAAGACTGAAGTACTTAAGATTAAGTGGTTTTAAAAAACACTTTTAGTACAAGGTAGAAAAACCACCTTTTAAAAGTTGGCCTTTCCATGTCCTGGCTATTATAAACAGCAACCTAGATGTCCATCAGCAGATGAATGGATAAGAAAGCTGTGGTATATATACACAATGGAGTATTACTCAGCCATTAAAAAATACATTTGAATCAGTTCTAATGAGGTAGATGAAACTGGAGCCTATTATACAGAGTGAAGTAAGCCAGAAAGAAAAACACCAATACAGTATACTAACGCATATATATGGAATTTAGAAAGATGGTAACAATAACCCGGTATACGAGATAGCAAAAGAGACACTGATGGATAGAACAGTCTTTTGGACTCTGTGGGAGAGGGAGAGGGTGGGATGAGCTGGGAGAACGGCATTGAAACATGTATAATATCATATATGAAACGAGTCACCAGTCCAGGTTCGATGCATGATACTGGATGCTTGGGGCTGGTGCACTGGGAAGACCCAGAGGGATGGTACGAGGAGGGAGGAGGGAGGAGGGTTCAGGATGGGGAACACGTGTATACCTGTGGCAGATGCATGTTGATATATGGCAAAACCAATGCAATATTGTAAAGTTAAAAAATTAAATTAAATTAAATTAAAAAATAAATAAAAGTTGGCCTTTAATTTGCATATGAGTATCTAGAATGAACTGGGTTTACTGCTAATAAGTTCAGCAATTTTTATAACACATCTGTGAAACTTTCATAATGGTTTTTAATTATAATACTATAATTGCATTAATTGAAACACAAAGACAGCAGTATTTTAGCATCCTCTTGAGCACCATCTCTGGATGTAAAATGTGAATTATCTTTAAAATAGCAATTAAGAGGGAAAATTTATATTTAAAAAATGGGCATATTTACGAGATCATTCACAATACTAGCCTGACTGAGTAGCATACACTTCAGAGTTATCTGGTACCCCAAGCAACACTTTATAGTTTTTGTGTCAATAACAAATACTATCATAATGTGTAAATCATGTTCTTAGTGACATCTATGACCTGAGCAATCCAGAATAACATCTTACTTATAGCAAATAGCTCACTGATTAACTAGCTACTGTGTCTTTATTAGAGGCTTCATATTGTGGTGATCATTTCACCACACATACAAGTATTATTACACTGTACATCTGAAACTAATATATATTACTGCACCTCAATATAAATAAATAAATAAGATTTCAGTGTTCAGAAAAAGATGAAAATGTGCTTGATTTCCCAGAAGCATGTGCCAAATTCTTGCTATTAATCTTGGCTTAGTCAACATTTTTATCTTACTGCCAAACTGTTTCCAATTAATCTATGTGAATTTTTTTATCTGAAGACCCAGCACAAGGATGCTACGAGCTCAGTTCTGAAGCCTTTTAAAAGCCCTAGACTGAATTCCATATACCTTTTCACAGATGACTCCACAATACTCTGTTTCTTCTTCTGTAAATTGGGAATAATAATAGTGCCTACTGCATAGAATTGTAGTGAGCAATCAATGAAACAATGAAAGCAAAGTATTAATATTTAACATAATCCTCAGAACAAGTATTGATTAAATGATGAGTTCTGACTCATTGCTGTTTGCCATAAAAGGGAACACTGCACACAAAATCCAAGGGAGAGAGGAAATGTCAATACACATGGGAAAGAAAGGGAGAGAGAAGGTATCAGTGGCAGCAGGGACTACTGAAAGGAGAGAAAAAGATGACCAACAGTCTGAAAGGATCCAAACAGACACCTAATGCTTTTGAAGACATTATTCTTCCATGTAGGTGTATTTAGGGAGATACTGGGGGGCGGTGGGGGGAAATAGCATAAAGTGGCGATAAACAGTCACTTAGGCTGTACCAAAAGATCATGAATTTAAAAGATTAAGGCAACATTAACTCTCAGAAAGTGAAGAGGAACTAAAAATC
Source organism: Bos indicus (assembly GCF_029378745.1). NCBI lineage: Eukaryota > Metazoa > Chordata > Mammalia > Artiodactyla > Bovidae > Bos > Bos indicus. Next base: position 40,325,362 of record NC_091785.1, on the reverse strand, counting down.
CTCTTGATGAAAGTGAAAGAGGAGAGTGAAAAAGTTGGCTTAAAGCTCAACATTCAGAAAATGAAGATCACGGCATCTGGTCCCATCACTTCATGGGAAATAGATGGGGAAACAGTGGAAACAGTGTCAGACTTTATTTTTCTGGGCTCCAAAATCACTGCAGATGGTGACTGCAGCCATGAAATTAAAAAACGCTTACTCCTTGGAAGGAAAATTATGACCAAACTAGACAGCATATTCAAAAGCAGAGGTATTACTTTGCCAACAAAGGTCCGTCTAGTCAAGGCTATGGTTTTTCCTGTGGTCACGTATGGATGTGAGAGTTGGACTGTGAAGAAAGCTGAGTGCTGAAGAATTGATGCTTTTGAACTGTGGTGTTGGAGAAGACTCTTGAGAGTCCCTTGGACTGCAAGGAGATCCAACCAGTCCATCCTAAAGGAGACTAGTCTTGGGTGTTCATTGGAAGGACTGATGCTGAGGCTGAAACTCCAATACTTTGGCCATCTCATGCGAAGAGTTTACTCATTGGAAAAGACCCTGATGCTGGGAGGGATTGGGGGCAGGAGGAAAAGGGGACGACAGAGGATGAGATGGCTGGATGACATCACCCACTCGATGCACATCAGTTTGGGTAAACTCCGGGAGTTGGTGATGGACAGGGAGGTCTGGTGTGCTACAATTCATGGGGTCGCAAAGAGTGGGACACGACTGAATGATTGAACTGAACTGAACTCTCAGAAACTTCCATCACAATCAGAAGTTGTGATACTTCAAGCACTGACCCTTCCCATTTAGAAAATGCATTTATTCAGAATAATGTGTACGCTAAGGGTTCACTAAGAATTTTAACATATACATGAGGCCTATAATTTATATAATGTACAGAAGTAAGAAAATAGCCTGATACATCTGTTCCAAAATCATCCAAAAATAACCGAAGATTAATATATTTATATTTTACACGTGTAACTTTATAATCTGTCATTACCAGGACAAAGAAAATAATATAGTCATGTGATCAGAAAAATAATGCTACGGAGCAGGTAGGTATATACTTTTTATTTTTACTGGAGTGGTATATAATACTTTAAAACATAAAGCAAGAGGCTTCCTTCTGTCCTGTTAGCCTTCCCTCAGATACCTCTACATTCAAAGAACTCATGAAACAGGTCATATGTCAAATGAAAGAATAAATGAGATTAAAAATTAAAGTGACTATACTCAAATTTTTCATCACAAGTCCTACTATAAGATCTTTGCAGAAATGGAAAAAAACTATATAAACTGGAGCAAGGAAAGAGAGTTATATCCAATAAGAAAATATCCTAGACCTTAGAAGAAATAAATAAGATGCAGAAATAAAGTGAGAAAAAATTCTTCACTGAATTAACGTCCTCCACGAAGTAAACAATTAGTACTTATCCTTGATGAACACAGCTACTAGTTGGACAAGAATATCTATTATTCAAAGCTTTCAGTCAAATAATCACTGCAGAGTATTCCATGTAGAAAAGTCCAAAAGAGCTTTTTGATATTACATATGTTTATGAGCTCAATATCCCAATGACAGACTCACTTGACTTCACATGAATGGATGCTTAACTCCTTGTGCAGCAGCCCACTGGTGAGATGGTACACCAGGACGGAACCATTGCTTGTACCTATCAAAATGACATGATAGAGGAGATTTAATCTAGTAGAAGTTTCATATCTAACAAGTCTTCTCTCAAGATTTCATTTTAAAACATCTATCTTTAATAAAAGGAACCTAAGCTAGGTGTGAAGGAAGAGTATATTTCTCTGCCTTCCCTCTTTTCAAAAATGGGTCTAATCTCACGGACTCTGGGCTGTGTTGTGCTTAGTCACTCAGTCGTGTCCAACTCCTTGCGACCCCATGGACTAGAGCTCTCTAGGCTCTTCTTCCATGGGATTTTCCAGGCAAGAATACTGGAGTGAGTTGCCAAGCCCTCCTCCAGAGAGTCTTCTCATCCAACGGATCAAACCCAGGTCTCCCACATTGCAGGCGGATTCTTTACCATCTGAGCCACCAGGGAACCCCAAGAATACTGAAGTAGGTGGCCTATCTCTTTTCCAGGGTATCTTCTGAACCTAGGAATCGAACCAGGGTCGCCTGCATTGCAGGCAGATTCTTTACCAGCTGAGCTACCAGGGAAGTTCCATGGACTCTGTAATCTTACCTAAACCCAGAAACAGATTTTCAAAGAAAGACTTCAAAATCTAATTCAATACACACAAAATTTGACGATGCACTTTCTTAAGCTTTTTGAATGTTTATTATTATAACTGGGACTCAAAAACACAGCCTAGCAGAACTCATTAACCAGATTTTTCTGGTTTTCTTTACAAAGATTTTTTGCTCTGTCTTTAACATTAAATACATCATAAAGAGATGGTAAAGTACAGTGGCTAACTGTGGATTTTACAGTTAAAGAAGCCTAAGTTTAAGCTCTGGCTCTGCCCTATACTCTTGCAGTTTTCTTGCTTGCATTGAAAATCTATTTATTCATTGGAGATTAAATGAGAAACATGTGTGTAAGACACTTAGTACAACACTCAGCACCATGTAAGGATGTGATGATTATTATTACTGTTATCACTGTATTATGATTTGTAGTGATTATTATACCTAAAGCTTTTCACAGTCTCAGGTAATCAGTCTAAAATTTAATTAGAAGGGACATGGCCATTTGAGAAAGTAATACTTTCTTCAGAAATTAATGTTTCAGCCCTTAATATGTTTTTATAAATGAAGCAAGAAAAGTGAACAATGTTAACGGTTGCACAATCACTTTCTCATTACACATGACTGAAAGAATTAATGGATTCATACGAAGCAACAGACTGTAGAAATAATAATATAATAATGTGAAAGTCACTCAGAAAGAGAAAGTCACTCAGTCGTGTCTGACTCTTTGCGACCCCATGGACTATATAGTCCATGGAATTCTCCAGGCCAGAATACTGGAGTGGGTAGCCTTTCCCTTCTCCAGGGGATCTTCCCAACCCAGGGATCATATAGTAATAGTAAAAACAAAAATTCTAGGCAAATTCCAATCTTGGCTAACTTGCTGAATAAAGCTTCAGAAATTTCTTGCAAAACTATTCTAGAGAAATATGGTATTATAACTTTATATTTATTACCTATGCCACAATATCTTCTAGTTCTAGTACTGAGAAAATATCTAAATTACTCAAACTTTTCAATTAGCAAATGTTCAAAATTATTGTAAGATTTCTATATTCTGCACATTTTGATGTTGAAACTATGATCTACAGGCCCTAGAAGGAGAAGTGAATCCAGCTGAGCTCTGCTTGTGTTTCCTAATGACTCTGCAAGACTTCAGGCACATATATTTTTTGCTTTTACTTTGCTATTATACTAAATTTAATAAATGACTTGCTATTCACTATATGCCACTATAATATAGCTTATTCTACAATGGAAATCTCAGATTCTGATCAACTCTTATTATCTAACTATCTCAAGACATAATTTTCACCAAGAAATTAATAAAATCCTAATTGACAAATTAGATATACTGACATTCAGAGACATACATTCTATGTACATTGACAAATTCCAACTGAAATTTCAATAAGAGGTTTAATATGAACCAATAGTTTCTAGAGCAAAAATTAAACATCTATCTGTATTTATATAAATCTGGAAACCTATAAGCACAGATCACTGAATCTTAAAATTCAAATCACTTTCAAAAGATGATAATGGAAAAAAATGGGGAAATAACAGTACCACCAAACAGTAATACTCAAATGAGCCACTAGGAATCACAAGCCAGCCACTGAGCTAAGACACAAGGGCTACAAGATACATGTGATGAGATTTTATTTTTAGGAAAAAAAAAGAATCACGAATCACATGTTTAGAGAACTGGGAAAAAACCAGAAGTCAAACCAATAGCATCTTAAGAAAATGACAATTTCAAACAAATATTCTATTTTTCAAAATTTTAGAGAAATGAATTTTTAACCTTATATACTTAAAAGCAAATTAAAATTCTGTTTTATCTGTAAAAGAAACCAGGTTAAACACATTACCATGAAATTACTGTGACAGCAAGCTGAAACCCAGACCAATTTTTTTTTTAATCTAAAACATAAAAATTGCAATTTCAACCCAGAAGGCAAATCTTTAGTTTACAAAGACAAGAGCCACTTTGAATAAAATAAAACCAGGTTTAACATACAATTCTTAGCAAATATAGATTCTTGCTGTTACTAAATATTAACTTTGACCACATTGTTAACAAAAACTCAAAACAAAATGACATGTACAGGAGAGCTTGAGATGGTCCACGAAAAGACAAGCAGTCTGGTTTCGGCATCACACAGGACTACCCGCCTGACCTTTCAGAAACACATCCATGGTGTTGGAATCTCTGTCATCTGCCATTGGTGAGTGAGTTATTGTTGTGATTTAAAAAGATTAACAGGAGAGGGGAAAAAGCATTTCAAGATGAGTATTTATACAATTTCATGGAGCCTCTTCCTCCTCTTAAAGCATTCTAAAGGAGAATAAAGGATTTTCTAATAATCAGGAAACTTTAATGTCTTAAAAATGTAAAATAGACATTAAGAGTTAAAACAAGAACTCACCAACAGCAAGCAATGGCTGATACATCTTGATGTTTTTTGTGGTCAATGGGGGGCACATACGGATAGCGAACTGTGGGGAGGGCAGTCCTGAAAGCAGACCTGTTAGCAGGAACTTGAGTTGCACTTCCTGCAGAATGGAGCCTTTGGGATGTTCTTCCCCAGCAACTGCACTTTGCCCTGGTTTGTAATAAAACAAACAAACAAAAATACATTAATTGCAACATATGCTAATCTTAAAACTCTAAAGGAACTTTACAGTGGAAGTACTCTTCAGATCTAGAAGGTGTCACGTAGCACTCTGGGGGCTTAGCTATACACTGGGTCTTATTTAGCTACGGGACTTAATTTGCATCATCTAATATTTCAAAGGTTAGATTACTCCAGAGTATTGCTATCCATAATTCGGGGGGGCTTTGTCTTCTAAGAAACACTGTTTTAGCCAAAGTTGCTGGCTTCAGGGTATCAAAGGCAAATCGAGAAGGACTAGGGTTAGAGAAGAGTTTCTGTACATGACAGATTATAGCATATTCCTGTCTCACTGCCTTCCTTAAGTGTTATGTTTTGATCTGATGCACTTTAAAGTGCACATAAAATTGGTAATCACAAATAGGTTCAAAGAGCTCAAACCAGTCAAACCGAAAGGAAATCAACTCTGAATATTCACTGCAAAGACTGATGCTGAAGCTTAAGCTCCAAAACGCTGGCTACCCGTTGCAAAGAGTTGACTCATTGGAAAAGACCCTGATGCTGGTTAAGATTGAGGGCAGGAGGAGAAGGGGACGACAGAGGATGAGAAGCCTGGATGGAATCACCAACTCAATGGACATGAGTTTGAGTAAACTCAGGGAGATAGTGAAGGACAGGGAAGCCTGGCTTTTTGCAGTCCATGGGGTCACAAAGAGTCGGACATGACTTTGCAACTGAACAACAACAATAACAAAATGTTGCACTACAAAGATTGCAGCAAAGTTGAAACTTTAGCTTACTAATAAGGGTTTAAAATTTTTCTTCCTTTGTGTGTGTTAAGTTGCTTCAGTCATGTCCAACTCTTTCTGACGCTATGGACTATAGCCCACCAGGCTCCTCTGTCCATGGGATTCTCCAGGCAAGAACACTGCAGTGGGTTGCCATATCCTTCTCCAGGGGATCTTCCCACCCAGGGATCGAACCTGTGTCCCTTATGTCTCCTGCAGACAGGTTCTTTACCACCAGCACCACCAAAGCCTGGGATAAAGTTATCACACAAGAATATGTGTGAGTGTATATGCTTGTGTGTTTATCACAGGTGGTGCTACTGGTAAACAATCCACCTGTCCATGCAGAAGACACAAGAGATGCAGGTTCAATCCCCTGGGTCAGAAAGATTCCCTGGAGTAGCAAATGGCATCCCACTCCAGTATTCTTGCCTTGAAAATTCCATGGGCAGAAGAGCCTGGCTGGCTCCAGTCCATACAGTGACAAAGAGCTGGACACGAATGAGCACAAGCACACATTAGTGCACGTGTGAACACCCTAGGTGCTCACACATATACACATCTTGTGAAAGGGAAAAATGTAAATAATTACTCAGAGTGGGTGATGGGATTCTAAATAAACCTCTTAAACTCAAGTCGTTTTAGTAAAATGTTATTATAAAATCGGTAAGATATACACACAAAAAAAGGATCAATCTGAATAAATGATCCCTTAGGATAAGCCATACAACTGATACTCATTTTTAGTAACAAAGATGGGGTCTAAAGCAATGGCAACAAGTAGGTGCCATGTTTACCAACTTTTGCCAGCTTGGAGTTGATTCCAGGAAACTGCATATTTCTCTTCCAGCATTTTCCATGTGAAGTGATTCACAAAGTAGGGCAGATTAGGCCTTAATAAGCAACAGCCTTTACTCAATGAATATAAATCAGACCTCTGTACTTAACTGAATTGCTTTCAATTATCACTAAGTACATACTGAATTTCAAATTAAAAGTTTAATTAGAAGTTTTAATTAAAATGTTTTCAAGTAACAAAGATTTAATTAATACTGTCAAATCAACAACATTGTCAAGAACTGCTATACAATCTGTATCATTTTGTCCCCCCAAAAATGTAATTTATATCACTTAGATACCTAAACAGCATAAAATTTCAAACTCCTATGGGCTTCATATTACTGATTAGTTCTGTACATGTGTGTTCATAATTCTTTTCACTTTAATAGTTTTATTAAGTGCAGACAGGGTCAATTAACTCGGAAAATTATGTTACTGATAAAATAAATTTTGCAAAACAATTATGTGTCTGAACTTCTTCATAGGGATTTATTTATGTGTGAAAGATGAAAAGAAAAAATTTGAAGTATGTAAGTTAGCATCAGTGAGCACAAAGAGTCCAAAACTGGCAGGAAATATGAGAATACCAGGGTATGGAGAGGTCAAGCCTTGCTTTGGTCACAGCGAAGCAGCCAGGACTAGAGGCCATGGCCAAGAAGCAGACTCCAGACTGGGATGATTATGACCACATTTCCACTAACTGGCTGTGTACTTTGGGGCAAGTGTTTTAATCTCTCCAGGTCTTAGTTCCCACATATATAAAATGGAAATAATAATAATAGTACCTAGTCCACAGGGTTGTCAAGGTATTAAGTAGAGAATTTGGCACAGCATTTAATATAGTACTAAGCCCTCAATAAATGTTATCTCTGATTAACATCAATAAGCTAATGCTCTTCTTTCTAGTATATCATTTATTTTTATAGCATTTAAACAAACAAAAAGAAACCTAGTAAATAATGTCCATGTTTAATTACATTATAGAATAACAAATAATGGTAAAGAAAATCCTTTATAAACCACTGGCCACAATTTTAAGTGAATTACACGTTAACTCTGCTTGGCATATTTATAATTCCTAGCTGTATAATATTTGAAATCACCAACCCTCATTCTTCCTTGACTATATTCTGGCTCTATAATAACTAGATAAGTTTGAAATAATATTTTATTTGCAAATAAATATTTGGTGAAAGTAAGAATTCCCAACATAAAAATAAGAAAATGTAAGTCAAGAAGATGATTTTTTTCTAATATTGCTCAGTTAATTATTTCTTCAATAACTATTTATTGTACATCTAGAATGGGCTATACCCTGTGCTGAGTGCTGGGGATGCAAGGCTGAATTAAGCTCTGTCCCACCCTTGTGGTGCGTATAACCTACGGGAAGAAACAGACAAGTAAAATCACAATGACAATCGGCAGATAAGTATTAGGGACCACATAAATTTTACTTATTTTATACCCCTCTGGTTTATTCAGAAAAGAACAAATCTACATTTTAGTTTTCTGAAGTATTAACTTTGATTTAATAGTAACAACAATCACTGACTATTAATTTTGCCCTTCAAAAAGTATACCTAACATGAAAGTCAGAAGGGAAAAAAAAAGTGGCTTACCAATCATATTATCTAAGGAGAGGTCTGGGAGTTTATTCTGTAGGACTCCTACAGGAATTCCACAGAAAGACACTGGTGAATATAAAGGTGACACGCCAGAACTACTGCAAAGATATAATAATTAGACAGTTCTTACATATTTAAAGTCTGCATCATATGTTAGTGACTCAAATTACTAACTTTAGATCATAGTACTCCATCCAGTTTTTACACTAGTCATTAATCTAAACCACAGGTGAAATATCTCTAGCAGGTTTACATAATCCCCTTATAATCTAATGTCTATATATTTTTTACAGAAAAAGGCCTTGCTATTTTTATATGATTCTGGCAGTCTTAAAAAAGGGGGGGAAGCAAAGCAAAACAAAAAAGAGATCCTATTGGTTCATTTACCTGCTCCGTGAATTCCGATTACAAACAGCAGACTTCAGTTCCCATATCATGACCCTGCCATCACTCACAATGAGGGCAGCTGCATTCTCATTGACGGGACAACACACCATACTGAAGGGACGGACAGTTTTTGTCACCCTGATTGCATCACACTGGCTTCGTAGGTCATAGGTAAGCTCCTGGACAGGATCTGGATCTTAACAAGAGTATTGTTTTCTTTAAATATTAGAAAGCAATCATATTAATGTCACTGCTACTTGTTTCAATGTAAATAATACCTCAACCAAATAGAACATCATCCCTTCAACTAAAGCAAAGTTTGTCAAAAATGGTTTCCCTGTGTTTACAATTACTAATTTCTTCAGGATATAAGACAATTAGCTTAGTGACTGTCCACACCAAGTTTAATGTCCAAAGAGCAATTATCAAAATAGCTTATTTAATATTTTTTAAACGAAGACAATCTTTCAAAAAAAGATCAACAGATATATGATTAAATAATGAACAGTACACCTGTAGCCCATCATAATTTACTTGCTCTACATCACGATGGTGTGATCACTCACCTAGAGCCAGACATCCTAGAATGCAAAGTCAAGTGGGCCTTAGGAAGGATCGCTATGAACATATCTAGTGGAGGTGATAGAATTTCAGCTGAGCTATTTCAAATTCTAAAAGATGATGCTGTGAAAGTGCTGCACTCAATATGCCAGCAAATTTGGAAAAAGCAGTGGCCACAGGACTGGAAAAGATCAGTTTTCATTCCAATCCCAAAGAAAGGCAACACCAAAGAATGTTCAAACTACCACACAATTGTACTCATCTCACACACTAGCAAAGTAATGCTCAAAACTCCCCAGGCCAGGCTTCAATAGTACGTGAACCGAGAACTTCCAGATGTTCAAGCTGGATTTAGAAAAGGCAGAGTAACCAGAGATCAAATTGCCAACATCCACTGAATCATAGAAAAAGCAAGAGAGTTCCAGAAAAACACATACTTCTACTTCACTGACTATGCCAAAGCCTTTGACTGTGTGGATTACAACAAATTGTGGAAAAGTCTTAGAGATGGGAATACCAGACCACCTTACCTGCCTCCTAAGAAATCTGTATGCAGGCCAAGAAGCAACAGTTAGAACCAGACATGAAACAAGAGACTGGTCCCAAATTGGGAAAGGAATACGTCAAGGCTGTATATTGTCACCCTGCTTATTTAACTTATACACAGAATACATCATGTGAAATGTTGGGCTGGATGAAGCATAAGCTGGAATCAAGACTGGCAGGAGAAGTATCAATAACCTCAGATATGCAAATGACACCATCCTTATGGCAGAAAGCGAAGAGGAATTAAAGAGCCTCTTGATAAAAGTGAAAGAGGAGAGTGAAAAAGATGGCTTAAAACTCAACATCTAAAAAATGAAGATCATGGCACCTAGTCCCATCGCTTCATGGCAAATAGATGGGGAAACAATGGAAACACTGACAGACTTTATTTTCTCGGGCTCCACAATCACTGCAGATGGTAACTGCAGCCATGAAATTAAAAGATGCTTACTCCTTGGAAGGAAAGTTATGACCAACCTAGACAGCGTATTAAAAAGCAGAGATATTACTTTACCGAAAAGGTCCATCTAGTCAAAGCTATGGTTTTTCCAGTAGTCACATATGGATATGAGAGTTGGACCATAAAGAAGGCTTAACGCTGAAGAATTAATGTTTTTGAACTGTAGTGTTGGAGAAGACTCTTGAGAGTCCTTTGGACAGCAGGGAGATCAAACCAGTCAATGCTAAGGGAAATCAGTACTGAATATTCATTGGAAGGACTGATGCTGACACCAAAGCTCCAATACTTTGGCCGCCTGATGCAAAGAACTGACTCACTGGAGAAGACCCTGATGCTGGGAAAGATTGAAGGCGGGAGGAGAAGAGGACAACAGAGGATGAGATGGCTGGATGGCATCACCGACTCTATGGACATGAGTCTGAGCAAGCTCCAGGAGTTGGTGATGGACAGGGAAGCCTGGCACGCTGCAGTCCATGGGGCTGCAGAGTCAGACATGACTGAGTGACCAAACTGAAGAGTAAGCCTGAAAATAATTGTATTTTACGAAGGATGTGAAAGTCACTTTCACCTTTACATAGCACATCATTCCATAAAGACATCAGTTTTATTCTCCAGGATGAGACTGGAAAAGACAACTGAATGCCCTGAAGACTTCCTAACCTATGTCACTTTACCATGGAAGCGACACAGGCTTAAGACATTCCTTGCTAAAGCAGAAGAAAAGTCAAAGGGGTGTAATAATAAAGGTATACACAAGGTTGGATTGTGTAAAAGAAATGGTCACAAAAGATAACATGTGCTTGGCTCACGGATACAGTCAAAAAGGGATTACAAAATACTACTATTGTTGCTGCATCCAGGAGGTGCACTGTTATAATACCCAGAGATTATCTTGGGTCTGTGCTTTCTTGTGTCTCATACTATAACCATATTCTATTATTTTAAGGCAGGGATTATCATTAACTCCATGCTTTGGCTAGTATTTGCCACATAAAGCTTTAAAAAATAATTCTGAAAAAAAAAATAAGTGAACATTATTGTGAGATATAAACTTACCCGGTTCCTCATTTGAAGTGAAAATACTACTGTAAGATCTTCGAACACGTAAGGTTATACAACCATTTTCATGTAGGCAAAATAAACCATCACGTTGAAAGCAGGGAATTACCTTTAAATAGATGATATATTTATTTTTCAAAACCACAGATTTTAAAATTATATATACAGTGAGACTCATTAACTCATATTTACAGAATACGGGCAAAAAGTAAAACAAAAACACAAAAGCACACATATAATCCCCTAATCCATCAATCCTAAAAAATTTGTCTTTATTCGTGTAACTTAAATAGTTCAGTATCCATCTCCAGATCTGTCAGAATAATTTCTAGGGTTAAATCAAACCAATCAGAAGTCCAGAAAAATAAGGAATGTAAAATAACATTGTCAATCTTTAAATAAATAGAAAAAAGGGGAAACTAAGGACTTTTGCAAGACTATGCAAAGGTATAGATTATTTTTCTCTATATAATTCATAATCAACTTTTGCTGATGTAATTTGTAAGCTGTAGATACCTGCAGAAAAGGAACTCCTGTTCGCTCTATTGCAATCACACCCACTGTCTGATTCACCTCAAGATCAAGGATTAAAATCTCACGAGGATAGAGCAGCAACATGTGATTCCTTTTGGAAGGCAGGTATGCCAACTGAAGGCAATCATTGAGAGTTATGAATTCTGCACTGGAAAAAGTAAACATTTACTTCAGGCATCAAGAAATGAGTCAGACTCACACATGAACGTATGTACAAAACAGATATGGATCCACAGACAAGAAAACAAACTTATGGGTACCAAAGGTGGGGTGGCCACGAGGGAGGGATAAATTAAGAGTTTGGGATTAGCAGATACAAACTACTCTATATAAAATAAACAAGGTCCTACTATATGGCACAAGGAACTAGATTCAATATCCTATAGTAAACTACAATGGAAAAGAA